>NW_019174822.1:249141-272947 GCF_002260705.1 Seriola dumerili | reverse complement strand
CTCCATCATCCTCCATCCTCCATCTTCCTCCATCATCCTCCATCTTCCTCCATCATCCTCCATCTTCCATCCTCCTTGCTTCAGTATTCTTTCTGCTAGAGGCTTCACTGCAGCTTCTCTTTCATCTGCCTTTCCTTTCCTTTTCTTTCCTTTCTCGTCCCCTTTCTCTTCTTCTCTTCTTTTTTCTTTTCTTGTCTTTTCTTCCTTTTCTTTAAGTTTTTCAATCTCCACCAAGAGCGTTGCGTGTTGCTCGTCAGATTTCAGTCAGGATGTTCATGAAGAAACCTTCATCTCTGTAAATAAACAACAGGATTCTTCGTCTGTTTGATTAGATATGTGCTTCGTGTTTCGTGTGGTGTCGGTTAGCTTAGCATGGATGTTGAAGAAAACCTCCAGTAGAGGGCAGCGCAGGAGACGGTGAGGGAGGTCGTCATAATGAGACAGTGGTGCTCGGTGAGGCATTAAATACATCACATGACCTCCACCCTTTTTAACATTTCTTCATCGTGTCCCACAGTCATGTCGCACCTCGGGGGGGTGGGGGGGGGGGTGACCTTATCCCGTCTCGTCGTTCCCGTCTGAACCTGTGAGCTTCAGGAGCACTGATGAACCAAGTGAAGTTCAGACAGATGCTCCAATGTCCAGATGAACGAGGCTTCAACACTGACTCCAACCTGAACCACGTCAACCCTCTGACACCACCCACAGTGTCTCCTGAAGCAGCGGCAGGAGTACCGGACCTCGGTTGTCATGGTTACATGTGTCACATTCATCCATCCACCACCACCTCCTCCTGACATGGACTCTGTCTCTTTGTACTACGTCACCGACACTTTTCATCATTACTGCAACCACTAGATGTCGCCTAGCAACAACGCCTAACTATGATGTCATAACAACCTGCTGACGGACGACCTGAGGGCTCGTTTCTTACTGGAGGACGCACTCGCCTTGAGACAAAAAATGTGATCAGATGATGAAGGTGGGACACACTCGAGTAAATGAGATAACCTCACCTGTTCAGGTAACAGGTAAAGACACACCTGGATCTGACCTCAACATCTGGACCAACACTGCAGTGACAAACCACTGATCACAAGAACTGACACTATAACAGAAGTTACTCATGAGCCACAGCTGCACATGATAATCCAGATCTCAACATCCAAATCACAGGAGCTGCTGTTTTTTGTTGTGCATTGTTAGCGTTAGCATTGTTAGCTCCATCAGTGTTGTGGTGCTACAGAGACGCCCCGGCCCACAGATCTTTTCTCCAGACGTAAAAGAACAAAAATCACATCATCATCATTTTTATATTTTTTTCAGTGAAACTGAAAATGCAAAAAAAAAAATCATTTCAACTGAAATAACAGTCGCAATATGATTTTTTATTTATGTATTTATTTGTTTTTTGCATATCGTCTTATGAACCCAGGTTTCTCCTGATTAAATGATCCAGACCAGAGTGAGACCAGGTGCAGAGGTTCTGCTGTGTAAATGCAAGAAGTCATGTGATGCAGTTTATCAGTGACACTGGTCAAAGAATGACAGAAATAATCAATGTCTTTAGAAACTTTAGAAAATACTGTCACATCAATAAGAACATTTAAATCTTTATCTTATTAAAGTTCTGACCTGAATGAGAAGAACCTGTGATGTTCTGTCACTGTGACCTGGTTACAGATTATACATGTCCAAGTCTTGTGTCGTCTTGGTGGAGGTTCGAGAGCTTCTTATTTTGCTTTTCTGCTTTTTTATTATGTTGTTTTGTGTTTCCTTACTTCAACTTTTCTTCCTTTATTTTGAAAAACAGCTTAAATTTTATTCCTTTTGCTTTCCTCTATTTCTTTAGGGCTCTCTCTCTCTCTCTCTCTCTCTCTCTCTCTCTCTCTCTCTCTCTCTCTCTCTCTCTCTCTCTCTCTCTCTCTTTCTGTCTCTCTCTTTCTGTCTCTGTCTCTCTGTCTCTCTCTTTCTGTCTCTCTCTTTCTGTCCCTCTCTCTCTGTCTCTGTCTCTCTCTCTCTCTCTCTCTCTCTACGTCTGTCCGTCCACATCATCTTTGAGTTCTTCACCTCCGTCTGTTGTCTGGTTTCTCATCACCTCGACACTGATGGAGAGTCGGAGTCGTGCAAACACATTTCAGCTGCTTCTGTCCTAGCTGTCGACCTGCCTCACTGTTGAACCACCTGTCTGTCTGACTGTCTGTCTGTCCACACGTCAGCGGACGGACAGACAGAGTCCAGTCAGATCTGATCTGAGCATCAGAGTGTGAAAATGTTTCCAGCAGGATGTGAGTTTTAGCAGGAAGTGGCAGCTCAGTAAATGACTTCAGTGTCAGGATACCGCCATGTGACGAGACATGGACTTTGAGACGTTTAAAATGACCTCCTCCACCACTCCGCCACTTAATTCAGATTTATTTTTGTTCATCCAGAGTTGTGTAAAATATCAACCATCAACCACTCAAGTCTTGAGTAATGGCTAAAAAGTGTTTTATGAGGACACTGAGACCTCAACCTTTGACCCTTGACCTTTAGCCACTAAAGTCTTATCAGTTTGTCGTTGAGTCGAGGTGAACGTTTTTACCAAATTTGAAGAAGTTCCATCACGTGTCCGCGAGACTGAGACGGACGTACGTAGGCATATTGTTCTCAAATACAATATGGCGGCGCGGAGGAATGAAAAAGTAGTAGAAGAAGAGTTCACAGCATAAAGGAGGAAGCAGCAACAGTTTTCAGAATGGCGGAGTTGAAGTTTCGAGAAGTTTAAATGATCTCACAGTTAGAGTCAAACAGCGTCATGAATATTGGAGGAGAGCTGCAGAGAGTCGGCAGCAGACATGAATATTACAGCACATTAGTTAAAGTAGGTGAACAGAGCTGCAGCTGTGTTTCTATCTGATGTGATCCATAATGTAATGATGATAAATATCACAGCAGCTCACAGGCTGAAACACAGTGTGGAGTCATGTTGAACACACTGGAGCTTCTCCTCTGCAGCCTGTGTTCAGACAACATGGAGAAACAAATAAAGCGTACATTTCCTCAGCTCTGACGTCAGTCATGTCGACCTCTAAAAACGACACCATAAAGAAGATAAAAGAGACCGTGAAGTATTTCACATTAAAAGCCTTCTAAGTGCGTGATCCCGCTCTCACATTGTAATTAGGGGCTTTAAGCAGCGACGGCTGAAGCGACGCTACGGAGCCTGTATACATTGTAATGTGTTGCCGTAGTGATGGAAATCAAAGCTCGCAAGGCAACATTTAACTCTAACAACGGCTACTTCACTACTTCAGGATACAGAGGCCGCTCTGAAGATTGCTACAGTACATTAGCCTGGCTCGCTACTTCCTGTTAGCATCCCCTTCCCCTCAAATCACCAACTGGAACATTAGCCTGGCTCGCTACTTCTTGTTAGCAACCCCCCCAGAGTCAGTGGCTACTAAAGTGTAGCTGGGGAGCTAACTAGCTAATATGCTAGTCAGCCGTGCTATTGCTAACAAACCACAAGAGTTCTCTGAGATTCTCTGTTTTCTCTTCTGTTTATTTTCTCTGACACTTATTTATACTTTAAATAACTTTGTTCGATTTAAAGACATTGAAAAAAATAAAGCTATCAGAGCTAACAGGCTTGGTAACGCTCTTGTTAGCTTAGCTCAGTCACTAACAGTAAACTAGTGGTGAGACTGAGAGGGTTTTAGGGGTTGAAACAGGTTCAGTCTGGAATAAAGAGATAGTGATAAAATTAAACTACATGACAACAACAACTGACCTTGACCTTTGACCTTTGACCTAATCTAATCAGTTCGTCCTTGAGTCCATGTGAACTTTTTATCAATTTTGAAGAAATTCCCTCGAGGCTTTACAGAGATATCGTGTTCACAGCCCCTAAAGCGCTTTTTCTGAGGTCACTGTGACCTTTGACCTCTTACTTTTTTCTACCAAAATCTCATCAGTTCGTCTTTGAGTCCAGGTGAATGTTTGTGCCAAATTTGAAGAAGTTCTGTCAAGGTGTTACTGAGATATTGTGTTCACAAGGTCACGGCCACGTTTTGAGAGGTCATTGTGACCTTGTCTGTGCAGACAACCTGAAAACAAAATGGCCTCCGGCTCTGACTAAATAAATGTGATATATATTAATATAATATAAATCAATGTGGCCGACAGAAAAACAAAAAGACAAAAGTTATCTTTAACATACAACAGACTTTACAACCTTTACAGTCACAGCCCAGAGACTTCGTCCTGAAAAAGACAAGAAACGCTTTATAAAAGGAGCATGTGTGTGTGTGTGTGTGTGTGTGTCTGTCTGTGTGTGTGTGTGTGTGTGTGTGTGTGTCTGTCTGTGTGTGTGTGTGTGTGTGTGTGTATGTGTGTGTGTGTGTTGTGCTGTCTGTTCCTGTCTGTGTGTGTGTGTCTGTGTGTGTGTGTGTGTGTGTGTGTGTGTGTGTCTGTGTGTGTGTGTGTGTGTGGTGTGTATGTGTGTGTGTGTGTGTGTCTGTCCTGTCTGTCTGTGGTGTGTGTGTGTGTGTCTGTGTGTGTGTGTGTGTGTGTGTGTGTGTCTGTGTGTGTGTGGTGTGTGTGTGTGTGGTGTTGTGTGTGTGTGTGTTGTGTGTTTGGTGTGTCTGTTGTGTCGTGTGTGTGTGTGTGTGTGTGTGTGTGTCTGTGTGTGTGTGTGTGTGTGTGTGTGTGTGTGTGTGTGTGCTGTGTGTGTGTGTGTGTGTGTGTGTCTGTCTGTCTGTCTGTCTGTGGTGTGTGTGTGTGTGTCTGTCTGTGTGTGGTGTGTGTGGTGTGGTGTTGTGTTGTGTTGTTCGGGGACTGTGGATGTAAATTTAATGAGATTAACATTTGGAGCGGATTGAGTTGAGGACTAATGGGACGCTCCGCCGCCACAGCGGCTCAACATCAGAGGAAGTCAGACTTCACTGACCTGGTTTATGACGGAGGTCGTCTTCACTGAGCTCACTGTACACCTGGTCTACCTGTCTGTCCTGAACCTCTGCTTACAGGTGTTTGTGTCTCAGCAGTGGACAGCTGTTGTTGGACCTGAGTGAGGAGATGGAAATTTAAAACCATGATATAAGATTTTATTATTTTTAGATAATTATATTATTGTATTTCATGTTGGACAGACAGGTGGACAGACAGACAGGTGAACAGAAAGACAGGTGGACTGACAGGTGAACAGACAGACAGGTGGACAGACAGGTGAACAGACAGACAGGTGGACAGACAGTCTTGTGTTTGTCCCTCCCGCCTCCTGACTGAATCACTTGTTGGATGTTGTGACATCATTTCCTCTGACTGTCTATAATCTTCTTCTGTGTCTGCATATTTTCTCTGTGACCATTACCATCAGACTAAAAACAGGAACTATGAAAACCTCGACCAACAGAACTTTGACTTCAGGAGAACACCCAAGGTATAAACTTGCATGGTCACATGATGCACGCCGCCCAACCAATCTCTGAGCTCGCCCGGTAGTAGCCAAACACCAGTCAGCCCCGCCCACCCAGAATCCAACCCGGCTCCAGAGATAGACTCTTATCCTGGTGGCACGTCTTTTCTCCACCATCTCTTTTCTTTCTTTTGATTTTTCATGAGTCCTGCACACCGGGAATGGGTTCACACTCGCAGGAGAGACGCCCTTCCTCTTCCTCTCCCCCACCCCCACCCCTGAGTTTTCTCCATGTGAAGGGTTGCATGCAGCCAGGCTGAGGCTTGGCTCTGTCTGCAGATCTGAGGAACGCCGCCCACCAGGATCCTCCTCTCAGTCCTGCAACATCAAACCTTTTCTTTTTCCTTTTGGGACATGACCCCCCACCACCCCATCCCACCTCCTGCTCCTGTACTCCCTGCCTCCCCCCTTCTCCTCCCCCTCTTCCTTCTCTTCACTCGAATCTTTTTTTTAATTTGCGGTTGCATCAGCGCTCTCTAACATGCACGCCCCTGATTGGTTGGTTGGTTGGAGTCTTGAAAGCGTCTCAGTTTGCATGTGCCACCACACCACGCACAACTTTTTGCCCCCCCACCCTACCTCCTCCTTCTTTGTTTCCAAGCTTCGACTTTCAGTTTTCTTTCAGTTCAGCAGATCTTCAACACTTTTTGTCTCCATTTTTTTGGCTCCGCCCCCCTCCTCCCGTGGTAGCGTGGGTGAGAGGGAGCATGGTCGAGGCTGGGGTCGGGGGGGGGGGGTTGGCAGGATCTTTGTGGTTCTAAGCTAACGATGCCTGTCCTATGATGTGTTCTGTGGTGTTTTGTTCTTCCGTGATTCTCAATGTCCTACGATGGTGCCTGTCGCCCTGCTGTCACCTGTCGCCCTGCTGTCACCTGGTCCTGGTCTGTTCCTTCAGGCGGAAAAGGTGCTGCTGTTCAGCCAGGACACCAACCTGACAGCTCTGCTGCTGGAGGCTAGAGACCTGGAGGCTCGAGTCATCATCCTCTCTGCCAGGTTTGTACAACAAAGGTCTTGGTTGGTTGCCAGGTTGTTTCCAGGGTTGTTTCTGGGTATTTCATTGGGCGTTTGGTTTAAACATGCCAGAACAACACGAAACGCGTCCTCTCAACCATTGATCGTTGAATTTACTCTGTTTTTATGAAGTCCAGCAGCATGTCCACGAACTCTAAATGTGAAGACTTCAGAAGTAAAATAGACACTAATAGATTTAATTCAGTATCAGAATATGAATTTTAACACCTTCAGAAACCCTGGAGAGTTTTGTCCTGGGGGGGGGGGGGGGGGGGGGGTCGTAACTGCTGCTCTTCAGACCACCACAGTTCCACCTCTTCTGAAGAGAAACAACTTAGATGCCTCCATACTTGATAACTACAGTTTCCAATCGGCCATTTTTAAGTCAGCCATTAGAGAAACTTGTTTTAATTTATGAAATTTATGAAAAAATACCAATCTGGTTTTCAGACCAATCACAGTACAGAGACAGAGACAGCACTAGTGAAGATTGTAAATGAGCTCAGGTGCGATATGGATATGAACAAACGTGTGTTCATACTACGTGACCTTTGACACAGTCAACCACTCTTCACTCTCAGACAGACTTCAGCCTGATTGGCTGGTTCCCGTTTAGCTCACTGATAGAGAAAATCTGTAAAATTACTTATGGTGTCTCTCAAGGTTCAATTTTAGGTCCTACACTTTTTTATATATCCTCCGCTATGCCGACGATACTCAATTTCATATTACCAAATCGATGCCCTTTTTGGCAGCATCTCAGATATAAGTCAGTATAAATTCTCTTATAAATTATATTATTTTATTTGTTTGGGTTTCGAAGGTTTTTGCATTTTGTTGTGATTCCAAACACATTGGCATGTTGTTGCTAGAGTGCTTGGTTGGTTTCTATAGGAATTTCTAAGGGGTTTCTAAGGTGTTTGTAGGTGTTTACCAGATGGGTATCTGGAGTAATTGCCTCTGTGCTGGAAGGTGGCTGCGAAGGTTTCTATGTGGGTGTTTTCAGGGTGTTACGAAGTGATTCTAGTCAGATTGTAGTTAGTGTGACTTACACTTTGAGGATATCATTACCTCTGGTTGCCAGGCGGTTTCCAGGGTTGTTTCTGGGCATTACATTGGGTATTTGGGTTAAACATGCAAGAACAACCTTCTCAACCTTCATTATCTCTATGCTTATTGTATGTAACCGTCCATAAACCTGCTATGACACAATAGAAACAAACTTGTGTAACTGCAGAACTTGCCTGAAAATCCTTCTGTTTTTAAGTTTCCTTCGGTATCACATTGATCCAGTGATAGTTGTCTGAACATTCACGATACACTGCAGACAGGAGCTGCTAATAATTAACTCAGCATACTTTTAATGAGAGTCTCAGACTCTCAAACCCATGTTCTTAGGTAGTAACTAAAGTGTTGTTAAGTGGTTGCTATGGGGACTTTGTCACGGTGCTGCTAGGTGGTTGGAATGGGGTCTGGGTGGTTGCTAGCATATTGTGAAGTGTTGTCAAATATTACCTGGTGGAGGGCTTGTTAGGATGTTGCTAGATGTTCGTCAGGGAGTATCTGATGTTTCCTGTGCTTATTCTATGAGGATGTTAGGTTTTACGTAAGGGTTACCAGGAGGTACTGTATGCTGTACTGAAACACCTACAGCAGCGGCTCCCAACCTGCGGCCCACTGGTGGCATAATCTTTAAAAGCTCCTTTCATTGAAGGTCTCTCACTGCAATTAGCCAATGATAGGAGGATAGGAGCTTTTTTGTTGTTGCCGGTTGCTGTCTAACTCTTTAGGTTTGCCTTGTATTAATTTACAAAAAAAGAAAAGAAAAAAAAGACTTAAAACCCAACACATCACTAATACGTCCCTTCACTGCTCTGCTGAGACTGGGAAACACTCGTTGACCGGCAGCATAGTGCGTCAAACACATGACTCTCCTGATACATAACAGCGTGCTGCATCTACAAATGTTTCATGTTTGTTTTGAAATTAAGCCACACTTCCTCTAATCCTTCGTTGTCGTTGGCGCGGACTGCCTCTCTCGAAAGCCTGACATCATTGTTTTGTGTTCTGTGTGTGTTTTTGTGTTTGTAGTGAGGACGAAGCTGCAGCGGTGTATAAAGCCGCCCGGCAGCTCAACATGACCGGCTCTGGTTACGTCTGGCTGGTCGGAGAAAGAGAGATGACCGGCAAAGCCCTGAGTGAAGCTCCAGATGGTAGGTCAACCCCTTCCTCCTCCTCTTCCTCACTAATGCTCTTCACACCTCTGCCTCACTCCCTCCTCCCCTCTGGGAGTTTCTGTCTCTCAGCTCTGCTTCCATCCAAGTCTCTGCCTAATTCTTAGTAGACGCCAACATTCAACTTTCCATTAGAGACACTGGAGAGAATAAAACAGGCTGCAAAAAGACACTGAACCACAAGCTGCTGTCACCTGCAGACAGAAATAGATCAAAGTCTTCAGGAGCTGTTATTAGACTTCACTCGACTTTATTCCTTTGTTTCTATATTTGCACCGGCAGGTTTGAAGTAGTGAAGCTGAACAGAATTCAGACACAGCAGTTTAAAACCAGTTTCAGTTTCTGACACAGTTCACAGTACATGAGTTCCCTCTGCAGTGAGCACAGCTACGAAATACATCTGATAATAGCAAGTAAAAGAGAAAAAGAGAAAGTAACTAAAGAAACAATAAAACTACACGGAGAGAAGAAACAGTCCTGCATTTATTTTATTAGAAATAAGAAAATAACGAGAATAACAATTTTATGACAAAATACAAATTCTAATTCAACAGTTACTGTAAATAAATATGTGATAATTAATCTGCTTGATGGGAACATGAAATGAATGTTCATGTTGTCAGGATTTATTCAACACATGTGGTTGCAGTGGTGTTATTAGGTGGTTACTTAGGTGGTTACCAGGGTAACAGGTTACCAGGTATTTGGCGGACTGCTTCTTTTCTCCTGTATTTAGGGTGTTACTTGCAAGGGTCGGTACAGTGCTGTTGGGGGTTGTTAAGATGTTGCTAGGTGGTTGCTAGGGTGTCTGGAGTTTGGGTTTGCACGAGTCATAATACTGTTAGCAGCAGGAGCTGTTGTCTGCCAGATGTCCCCTACCACAAAACGAGCACTCCCTCTGCACCTTGTCACAGCTCAGTACTAGAGAACCCACAATGCACCTGTCAGCAGGTGGAGTCCGCTGACAGGATGAGGACTGGTTTCTGCTGGTTCAGGGTTACTAATATGAGGTTCTGTTTTTTTTGGCAGGAACAATATTAAACTACAATACCACTGTTAGCTTCATGCTAATTAGCCTCTGCCTGGTGATGTAATTGGTCGGATAAAAAAAAAAAAAAAAAAAGCCAGGAAGAGACCAATTAAAAGAAAGTAATACATTATTATTTTTAATTAGGTTTTATTTGTGAGGTTTTTGGCTTATTGAGGCTTTACTACAGTGAACAGGTTTTAAAACATTATTGTGTGTTTGCTATGGCATTCAAAGGTTGTTGATGGGTGTTAGGGTGTCGTGAGAGTTATTCAGTTTCTCGTGATGATCAACTCACGGCTCATGTTGGATATCAAGGTGCTTTAAAACCCTTAGTGTTCGATATTTTTCTCAGAGTCATAACTCGGTCAGATCTCAACACACGAAACACATATTATCCTTCTGTTTTTAAGTTTCCTTCAGGGATCCAGTAATAGGTGTCTGAATATTCATGGCTACACTGCAAACAGGAAGTGCTAATAACTAATTCAGCGTACTTTTCACTGCTGTTCTCAGGTGTTGTTGTGCGGTGGTTCTTTCCATTTGAGAGCATCAGCTGTTTTAGTGATCATCATCATGGGCTTTAATATAACTGGATGGAAACATGGCTGCTCTCTGCCTCTCTCTCTGTCTCTCTCTCTGGTAGAGCTGTAGGTCTCTGGTGAAGGAAGCTAATCCTCCTTACAGTCAGTTAGCTTCTCAGCGTCCTGGTGTGTTTCTCTCTCTGGTTTCTTCTGACGCTGGTTGAACGTTTAAACATAAAAAAACAAACAGACATGTTTAAAGGTTCCTAACCACTGCTTTCTTTTCCGGCTCATTGTAACTGTGTGACCTTAAATGTGTCTAACATCTTTTTGTTTGTTTCATTTTCTATAGTGTGTGTCGTCCGCCTGCCCGTCTGCCCGTTCTCGCAGTAGACAAGCCAATAACATGTGCTGCTGTGTGGGGGAGGGCGGTGGGGGGGCTTTATGCGGGTTAGGGCGCGGTGTGGTGGGGTGGGGGGTGGGGGGGCTTGATAAAGAGCTTGTGTCGCTGCAGTTTCCGTGACGTATGTCTGAACGAACACTGGTAAGATGCCGCCGCTGCTTCCTGTTTCCTGCTTGATGCTCTGTCCTTTCCACCATTGGTCAATAGAGGCCCTAACCACTGCAACACGGAGTGTGGGGGCGGAGTTTATTGAGTCAGCTGATTACTCAGTCAGCCAGATGAGCACATAATGTAAACAGATTACATATAGGCATGAACAGACTGTAACTGTAACAGAGCTTTATTTCTTCCATGTTCAGCTGTTTGTATAAACATGAAACTACATTTTTTACAACCTTCACCTGTTCTGTGATGATTGTTGAATTTTATAACCTCCTCTGGTCTTTTTTAACACTATTTAACACTACACAGAAGAAGGATCTAGAGTTTGTGCAGAAAAAAGGAGAGCGTGCATGTGCAGGAAGAACAGTTGTAAAGATCGACCCTGACTCCAGAGGGTTAATTCTGATGTGGACTATTACTTTAAATGTTTTAGACCGTTAACCACAAAACTACGTGCAATCACTGCTGAGCATTTTCAATCAGCAGCTGATGGATGAACTGATGGAGATGAAATGCTCAGCAGTGAAGTAAAAGCTGTGACTGTGGTTGAACTGAGGGCAGATTGTAAAAACCAGACCATCCAGTATATCCTGGATATTCAGTCGGTCTCTCTGGCTGCTGGGTAATCGGCTCCCCGCTCTGTTGCTGTGGCGTTTTATTTGAGAAAACATCCTCACCAGCCAGCTGCTGCACTCTTAGAAATGATGTGTTATTTTTCTACACATCCCCGTCTCACCCAGACTCCAGATGTGTCAAAAATGATCCATCATTGTCTTGAAAGCGTAGCAGGACTGCACTCTGAAAATAATCCTCAGCTGTTTTGTCTCTGTCAGGGGAGGTTTGAGGTTTCTTTTTAGGGGAACTGTTTCAGATTAAAGCCTTTTTCTTTTGACATTAACCCACAGAGTCTTAACATTCACATTTCTATTTCATCTCTTATCCAGAGAGAGCACTACGACCACAGAGGGATCATGAAAATATTCCTTAAAGTTTACCTTAGAAATGTGTACTGCCACATTTCCATAAAAATAATGATGAACCCTTTAGATTTGAATGACTCCATGATCTAAATCCAGCGATTTGACCTTGAGTGAAGCACAATATAGGCACAGCAGCATGGGGTACTTGTGTCATCGTAACGTGGTTTCATCCATGTTCATAAAAATCACTCTCGTCTGAATTCATTCTTTCAACATTTTAATTGTAATCTCTAATCTCTGCGTTCGGTCCTCTCCATCCTGCTGTTACCGGGATCCCTGGACTTGCTCAGGGACTCGCTTCTTCTGTCCACCCATGACGTTTAGCCGGCTAACATACAGGAAATGGTTAAAATCATTAAAGGCTGCTAAAAACATAAATATTATATAACTGGCTGTTTTCCAAACAAAAAATGACCGTCCTTATATAAACACACAAAGCGAGTAACGAGACATTCTGACCGAACACAACCCGGAGGTTTTGGTTTCACTTTGGCTCCATGATTTCATGTAAATATAAAACTACTCTTTGAAATGAAATCCACATAAAGACCTGGTGGACTGGATCATTCGACGAGGTGAGATAATACAGTGAGGAGTTAGCTCACAAATCTCACTCCAAACTTCTCAACATGTTTCTGGACATCTTCTATGTTGGGTTATAAACAGGGGGTGAACAGAACAATATGATCAGCTGTAGCTGAAAAATAATACAGTTCGTCAACGGCTCTGTTTGTTGACGAAAACTGAACATTAAGAGGTTGTTAGTGCTACAGAGCTGTTGTGTTGGATTGCATTAGATTGTACAGGTGTTCCTGTTATTGTGTCCACCTCCTTTACCTGCTGAAACGAGTCCCTAAAAAGAAACCTATGAAGCTGCACTGTGACATTATGGATTTTGATGTTGTTTTTCTTCACCAGACACTTGTCACATTATGAGGAAAAAGTTTCTGCATTTGGTGCTTTGGCTAACTAAACAGCAGTCTGCTAACATTGTTAGCATTCCTCAATGGAGATAATAAGATCTGCTACAGCAGAACACATTCATTTTAATCAGGAAAGCTGTCCATAATCATCAGTGTTTAAATAGATTCATAATTAATTTAGTTTAGCTAAGCTAGCTGATTGGGAAGGGGGTCTGCACTGTCGGTTTATTTTAATTAGGAATGCTACAGTAGGCTACGTGTGCTCATTTGTTTCAGGGAGGAAAGCTAGCTTGTTGAACCCTTTAGTTTTAGGGAGAGGTGTTACCAAACTGAAAGGTCCAGTTAATAACAAAACACATATAACCATAGTTTGTAGATTGGCTAGATTTTCATTTATTATACTCTCAGGTTCAGAGAAAATGTTAGTTTCTGGGAGAAAATGGCTAATGTTACTGTAGTAGCTAATGTTAGCTAGCTGCACCAAGTGGTTTTGGTCAGGAATGTTAACAATGCTAGCTGCCAGTAGTTGAAGTAACAAATATTAGCTAGCTGTTTCCAGTAGCCTCAGGAAAAAATAAAGGTTGTTAGCTTTGAAGTTCCCAGTATTTTTGGTGGCAAATGTTAGCTTTTTCTGTCAGAGAGAAATGCTAACATTGTTAGAAAGCTCTTCCACATAGTAATAGAAGGAAATGTTTGCTGTCTGTACTTCAGTTCTAGCAAAATGTTCCTAAAACGTTCGGAGGGAAACATTAGGTAGCTGTATTTCAGGAGGGACTGATGTTACCTGTCTCTTGTCTTTTGGTGGGAAATGTTAATAGTGTAAGGTAGTTGTTACCAGTAGCTAACATATCCACTCGGTTTTGGAGGGAAATGTTAGCTAGCTCCGCTGTTCAAGAGGGAATATTAGAAATCTATAGTTTTGGTGGGAAATATAATTACTCTGTTATCTACACCCAGTGGTTTTATTTTGAAATGAACTGTTCTGTAAAGGTTTTAGAGAGACATGTTACTTTTCCCTGTAGTTTAAGGGAGGAATGTTAACTGGCTGTACTTCAGGAGGTAGTGTTAGCATCTGTGGTATTGATAGTGATATTTTAGCCAGTTGTTCTGTTCCAGTGGTTCTAGTAGGTAATGCTTACAGTGTTAGCTAACTGTTTACAGTAGTTTCAGTAGGCAATGCTATCAGTGTTAGCTAGCTGTTGTGGTCAGCTGGAGGACTGATGTAGACGCTTTTCATCGCAGTGTGACGAGTTTCTGCTGAAGGAAAACTCCAGACACAGTTCATAATGTCTCAGAGAGGCTTTTTCTGCCCTGAGGCAAACGGCTATGATTCTCAGAGTGAGCTCCCAGCATGCAGTTTGGTAGTATTGAACACTGACCTGACGCCTGAAGCCCTGAGTGTGTGTGTTTGAATTACACCGAAGAACTCTTAATTACAAGAGTAAAATTAAAGTGTGTGAGAGAATTTTTAATTAACGAGTCTGTGTGAATGAGGACAGTTTCCAGTCTGCAGCCTGTTTAACTCCCCGCTGTGTGTGTGTGTGTGTGTGTGTGTGTGTGTGTGTGTGTGTGTGTGGCGTGCTGTCGTGTGTGATTCGCGATCTCCCTGTGCCTGTGTGTGTGCGTGCAAATCTGCATGGATGAATGTGTGTAGAGGTGTGACGTTGTGTATGTGTGCTGTGTGTGTTGCAGGCCTGCTGGGCCTCCAGCTGATTAACGGTAAGAACGAGTCGGCTCACATCGCGGACGCCGTGGCGGTGGTGGCTCAGTCTCTGCAGGAGCTGTTTGAGAAGGAGAACATCACGGAGCCTCCACGGGGCTGCGTGGGAAACACCAACATCTGGAGGACCGGTCCGCTCTTCAAACGGTCAGTACCACCACCGACTGGCCGACTGACTCATGTAATCCTTAAACAGATCAATAGCTTTACTTTCCCTGTAGTTTCAGTGAGGAATGTTAACTGGCTGTACTTCAGGAGGTAGTGTTAGCATCTGTGGTATTGATAATGAAATGTTAGCCAGTTGTTCTGTTCCAATGGTATTAATAGGGAATGCTTAATGGAGGAATGTTCACCTGATGTTCTCAGTAGTTTCTGTAGGGAATGTTAACAGTGTTAGCCAGCTATTTACAGTAGTCTCAGTAGGCAACACTAACAGTGTTAGCCCTCTTATTTAACTGGTACTCAGATCACACTGAAGCTCACAGCTCAGGCCTGTGAACCTGTGTCGGCTGAACATGGCGTGGTGAAGGTGACACTGCAGAGAGAGTGGTGAAGGAGTGAGTGTTGCATGACCATGGTGCATTCATGAGTTCATCTAGTGTGAGTCTCTGAGAGTTTCTAGTCCTCAGAGTTACTTCCTCCTTCAGCTGGAGAGAGAAGTGTCAGAGACGCTTCACTGATCTGATCTGGATTCAGCTTCAAGTCAGACTGACACAACTGGGACATAAACCTCCTCCTCCTCCTCTCTGTGTGACCTATATAAACCATCGGGTCAAGTTGAATCATTTTTATTTATGTTGTCCAGTATCACTGAGTCTCTGCAGTAATGCAGCAGCAGCATCATGTGACCCGTTGTTACTTCACGTATCCTCGTCTTTATAATCATAATAAAACCGTACAAGATCAGAACCAAAAATATAATGAAAAAACAAAACAAAACCAGATTTCCACTGAGCTGACCCCACCCTTCCTGCTCTCTGATTGGCTCCTCAGGGTGCTGATGTCATCAAAGTACCCTGATGGTCTGACAGGACGGATCGAGTTTAACGACGACGGCGACCGGCGCTTCGCCACCTACAGCATCCTGAACTACCAACAGAAACCAGGTCGCCTCGTCCAGGTCGGAGTCTTCAACGGATCACAGGTACAGGACACCTGGTTACACCTGGTTACACCTGGTTACAGATTCTGAGCTTGTTAAGTGGTGTCAATAATAAAATAAAGTTTGTTTTTTAAATGAACCATTTTAAACCTGTGAAATGAATCTGTACATGAGAAGAAAAGATTTGAATAAAACCTGTGAACAGGTGAGGTCAGTGGGGGGTCGCACAAACACTGTACGAACTTTGACCCTGTTTCTACACCTGACTCCGATTGGACAGTGACAGTCCAGGTTTTTTTTACACATGCACTTCTTTTAAAAAACACAAATCTCTTCCTCACATGTTCAAACTGCAGATTCATTTACAACTAGAAACTGGAATTACTGAACATCCCTTCACATTTTCAAAATCATTTGGATCATAATTTATCTGTGTGTGTGTGTGTGTGTGTGTGTGTGTGTGTGTACAAAGCATTGGTTGCAGATTACTACACACTAGAGGGCACCATGCTGACGGAAGCTCACTCTTGAGAATGCGACATCGAGCGCGGCGTATTCCTTGCCTCAAGGACAGCACAGTACATAAAAGCCTCTCCAGAGACGATTCATTACTATCTGACTTGTCATTTGATACTTTAGGGAGTTTTCCTTCAGAACAGAAACGGTCGTCACACTGGGACCTCTATCTTGAGTCGTGATATGATAGGTCGTCGTAGCATGTGCTATAGTCGCTTCGTGTTTTTATGACACCACTGAAGAACACAAATAAGCACTAGCGGAGACACTGATTAGTGGTTCATACTGCCTAGCTACTTGAAACGTTATACATTAAACCAGTTAGCTAACAGTGGTAAGACATTTGACCTTATTCTCCATTTCTAGGAACCCACTGGAACAGAACATTACTGGGCTAAAGAATATTCACTCATCAAAGTATCACAGCAACTGTGCTACAACACACTTACTCTGAAGTTACAGCCAGTTAACATTCCCTCCCTTAAACACATGAGCACGTGGGTATATTTAAGTAACATGTCTCTCTAAAACCTGCTTTTTATACGAACACGATTCATTCAACACATGAAACCACTTTGGATAGCTGCCATGAATCTTAGAGTTAATGTATATTTAGTTTTTCCCCAACAAAACCAATAGCTTTCTAATAATCCCTCTGAACAAGGCGAGCTTAGCCTATATCATTTCTCCCTATACCAATATATACCTCAGAGAGTGAGGAATATGTTAACTTACTGGCTAATCAACTTACCCTTGTTAACACATAGTGTAACAATTTACCCACCCAACAAAAGACAAGAACAAGGTAAACCACTTCAAGATCCACACATCCCATAATACAGCTACGTTCATAATGTATTTCCTCTACACGAACACGTTTTAGGAACATTAATATGCTAGAACATGATTAGTCACAAGACAGTGCAACACAATTTCCTTCTATTACTTTATGTGGAAGACACTTTATTCTAACTTAATTGCTCTCAGCATTCTCTCTTTGACAGATTACATAGCTACACCATGTTGCAAACCAAAAGGAAGATACCTGGGCAAACCTTTTCTTAAAATGTCTTAACTTAACCTTTTTATTTTTTCCATGAGGCTAACTGGAAACTAGCTAGTTAATATTTGTTACTTCTCAACACAACTGGCTTAGCTAGCACTTTTGTTAACAATTCCTGTTATTCCAGAAATCTGACAAACTCTTGTGCAGCTAGCTAACATTAGCTACTGACAGCTCGAGACATTACGCTTCATTTCCTCTCCACCAGAAAGCATAACACAGGTTTTGTCTCTGATTTCCTGGAGAGTATATAGTAATTTGAAGAAATCTAAAAATGTCACCTCTCAAAACTATGGTTATGATGTGTTTTGTTTTATTCCATAACTTATGGCCTCTACTCAGTTTGGTACAACCCAACTCATACCACTAAAAACTGATAAGAGAGATTTCAGCATAGACTTAGCTTATTCCCCTACACTCGAAAAACATAATGCAAGACACACGTAGGCCTAACTGTAGTGCATTCCCCTTATTAAAATAAACTCGACAGCTGTCCACGTACTCCCCTTACCCAATCAGCTAGCATTAGCTTATATACTTAATTTAATTATGAATCTATTTTAAACACTGCACTGAATTATTGGATTCAGCTTTCTCTGATTAAAAAATAGAATGCTTAGTTCCTTGCTGTAGCATGGAAGTCTTAATTATCTCCATTGAGGAATGACTGAACAATGTTTACGCCAGAAGAGATGCTGCTGTATATTAAGTTATGGACCAAGCACCATTAAATGACACATAATCTTTTCTTCCGCTAGTAATGAATGAACAAGATCAGCGCTCGGTGAAAGGAAAAACCAAACATCAAAAGTCCATAATGTCACAGTGCAGCCTTCAACTAGGTTTCTTGGTGTGTTAGGTGAACTTCGTAGGTTCACGCAGGTTAAAGGACGGTGGACAACGAGATAAAAAGGGACGCAACACACTGTACAAATTTGCTAGGGATGAGCAACTCCAAACACACAGCTATCTGTAGCACTAACAACCGGTCTTTAGATAGTTTTTCACAAGTTTTCGTCAAAGCAAACAGAGCCCCATGTTGATTTCACCTGAACTGTATTATTATCTCATTTGCCAAAGCTACAGCTGATCTTAATCATTGTTCTGTTTCACCGGGCCCTGTTTATAACGCCTAACAATAGAAGATGTTCCAGAAACATGTTGAGACCGAATTAGTTTTGTGGAAGATGAAGATTCTGATGTATGCTATACCCTCACACTCGGTATTATCTCACCCCTCGTCGAATGACATCCAGTCCATCCAGGTCCTTTATGTGGATTTCATTTTAAAGGTACTATATGGATATATTTACAATGAAAATCATGGAGCCTAAGTGAAAAACCTCCTTGCGAGATAGGGATGTGGTTCGGTTCTTTCTAGAATCATGTCCTCGTTACTATCGCTTTGTGTTGTCATATATATATAAGGTACTGGTCATTTTTTCTCTGTAGTTTTGGAAAAACATCCCAGTTAATAATAATAAATATTAGTATTAATACGCAGCCTTTATAAATAATTATTAAAACGCACAAAGATTCGCTGTATGATATAAGCAACCGGACTAAACGAGACGATGGGGTAGAAAAAAAGACAAACAGATATTGCGATCGAGTCGCATGAGCAGAGTCTCAAAGGAATTCTCTCTGGTTAACCAGTTCAGGGATGGAGAGTGCGGACCGCAGAGAGATATCTGTCTAGAGATTAGAGATTACAATTCAAAATGGGTATGAGAAGAATGAATTCAGTTCCGTTACGAGAGTGATCTTACTAGAACATGGATAATCTGCCACGGTGTGACTTAATGAATACTAAGTTTACAACCCATGGCTGGCTGTGCAGGTATATTGTGCTTCGACTCTAATGGTCAAATCTGCCAGGATTTGATTGTTATGCATGGAGTCATTCAAATGCTAAAGGGGTTCATGCATCATATTTTTATGGAATGAATTTCGCAGGTACACATTTCTACAGGTATTAACTTTAGATATTTTCATGATCCCTCTCAGTGGTCGTGGAGTGCTCTCCTCGGTGGACTCAGAGGATAGATGAAAATTATCAAACGAAACATGTGAATGATTAAGACTCTGTGGGTTAATGTCAAAAGAAAAAGGCTTTAATCTGAAAACAGTTCCTAAAAAGAAAACCATCAACACCTCAACCCAGCCAGCTTGCTGCATCTTAGAAATGATGTGTTATTTTTTCTACACATCCCCGTCTCACCCAGACACTCCAGATATAAGAGTGAAATGATCCCATCATTGTCTTGAAAGCGTAGCAGGACTGCAGCTCTGAAAATAATCCTCAGCTGTTTGTGTCTCTGTCAGGGGGAGGTTTGAGGTTTCTTTTTAGGGGAACTGTTTCAGATTAAAGCTTTTTCTTTTGACATTAACCCACAGAGTCTTAACATTCACAATTTCTATTTTCATCTCTTATCCAGAGGAGAGCACTACGACCACAGAGGGATCATGAAAATATTCCTTAAAGTTTACCTAGAAATGTTGTACTGCCACATTTCCAATAAAAATAATGATGAACCCTTTAGATTTGAATGACTCCATGATCTAAATGCAGCGATTTGACCTTGAGTGAAGCACAATAATAGGCACAGCAGCATGGGGTACTTGTGTCATCGTAACGTGGTTTCATCCATGTTCATAAAATCAACTCTCGTCTGAATTCATTCTTTCAACATTTTTAATTGTAATCTCTAATCTCTGCGTTCGGTCCTCTCATCCTGCTGTTACGCGGGATCCTGGACTTGCTCAGTGGACTCGCTTCTTCTGTCCACCCATGACGTGTTAGCCGGCTAAACATACAGGAAATGGTTAAAATCATTAAAGGCTGCTAAAAACATAAATATTATATAACTGGGATTTTTCTAAACAAAAATGACGCGTCGTTAATATAAACACACAAAGGCGAGTAACGAGACATTCTGACCGATACACAACCCGGAGGTGTTTGTTTCACTTGGGCTCCATGATTTCATGAAATATAAAACTACTCTTTGAAATGAAATCCACATAAAGACCTGGTGGCTGGATCATTCGACGAGGTGAGATAATACAGTGAGGAGTTAGCTCCAAATCTCAACTCCAAAACTTCTCACAATGTTCTTGGACATCTTCCTATTGTTGGGTTATAAACAGGGGTGAACAGAACAAATATGATCAGCTGTAAGCTGAAAAATAATACAGTTCGTCAACGGGCTCTGTTTGTTGACGAAAACTGAACATTAAGAGGGTTGTTTAGTGCTACAGAGCTGTTGTGTTGGATTGCATTAGATTGTACAGGTGTTTCCTGTATTGTGTCCACCTCCTTTACCTGCTGAAACGAGTCCCTAAAAAGAAAACCTATGAAGCTGCACTGTTGACATTATGGATTTTTGATGTTGTTTTTCTTCACCAGACACTTGCTCACATTATGACGGAAAAAGTTTCTGCATTTGGTGCTTTGGCATAACTAAACAGCAGTCTGCTAACATTGTTATGCATTCCTCAATGGAGATAATAAGAGTACTGGCTAACAGCAGAACACATTCATTTTAATCAGGAAAGCTATGTCCATAATCATCAGTGTTTTAAATAGATTCATAATTAATTTAGTTTTAGCTAAGCTAGCTGATTGGGAAGGGGGTCTGCACTGTCGGTTTATTTTAATTAGGAATGCTACAGTAGGCTACTGTGTGCTCATTTGTTTCAGCGAGGAAAGCTAGCTTGGTTGAACCCTTAGTTATTTAGGGCAGAGGTTGTTACCAAACTGAAAGGTCCAGTTAATAACAAAACACAATATAACCATAGTTTGTAGTTATGGCTAGATTTCATTTATCATATATACTACAGGTTCAAAGAAAATGTTAGTTTCTGGAAGAAATATGGCTAAATGTTACTGTAGTAGCTAATGTTAGCTAGCTGCCACCAAAGTGTTTTGGTCAGGAATGTTAAACATAGCTAGCTGCCAGCAGTACCGCTAAAGTCATTACAATATTTAGCTAGCTGTTCTCCAGATAGCCTCAAGAAAAATAAAGGTTGTTGCTATTGAATCGTTCCCAGTATTTTTGGTTGGCAATGTTAGCCATTTTCCTGTTCAGAGAGAACATGATTTAACAAATATGTTAGAAAGCCATATCCACAATATAATAGAAGGCATGAATGCTGTTGACTGTCTGTACTTCGAGTTTTCTAGGCAAAAATGTTCCTAAACGTTCGGAGGGAAACATTAGGTAGCTGTATTTCAGGAGGGACTGATTGTTACCTGTCCTCTTGTCTTTTGGTGGGAAATGTTAATAGTGTAAGGTAGGTTGTTACCAGTAGCTAACATATCCACTCGGTTTTGGAGGGAAATTGTTTAGCTAGCTCCGCTGTTACAAGAGGGAATATTAGAAATTCTATAGTTTGGTGGGAAATATAATTACGGTCTGTTATCTACACCCAGTGGTTTTATTTGAAATGAACCTGTTCTGTATAAGGTTTTTTAGGAGACATGTAACTTTTCCCTCTGTAGTTTAAGGGAGGAATGTTAACTGGCTTACTTCAGGAGGTAGTGTTAGCATCTGTTGGTTTGATAGTGATATTTTAGCCAGTTGTTCTGTTCAGTGGTTCAGTAGTAGGTTAATAGCTTACAGTGTTAGCTAAACTGTTTACAGTAGTTTCAGTAAGGCAATGTCTATCAGTTGTTAGCTAGCTGTTGTGGTCAGCTGGGAGGACTGATGTAGACGCTTTTCATCGGCAGTGTGACGAGTTTTTCTGCTGGAAGGAAAACTCCAGACACAGCGTTCATAATGTCTCTAGAGACGAGCTTTTCTGCCTGAGGCAAACGGCTATGATTCTCAGAGTGAGCTCCCAGCATGCAGTTTGGTAGTATTGAACACTGACCTGACGCCTGAAGCCCTGAGTGTGTGTGTTTTGAATATCACCGAAGAACTCTTAATTACAAGAGTAAAATTAAAGTGTGTGAGTAGAATTTTTTAATTAACGAGTCTGTGTGAATGAGGACATTTTCCAAGTCTGCAAGCCTGTTTAAACTCCGCTGTGTGTGTGTGTGTGTGTGTGTGTGTGGGTGTGTTGTGTGTGTGTGTGTGTGTGGTGTGTGTGTGTTGTTGTGTGTGTGTGTGTGCGTGATGCATGTGAATGTGTGTGATGTGTGTGTGTTATGTGTGCTGTGTGTGTTGCAGGCCTGCTGGGCCTCCAGCTGATTAACGGTAAGAACGAGTCGGCTCACACATCGCGGACGCCGTGGCGGTGGTGGCTCAGTCTCTGCAGGAGCTGTTTGAGAAGGAGAACATCACGGAGCCCTCCACGGGGCTGCGTGGGAAACACCAACATCTGGAGGACGGTCCGCTCTCTCAAACGGTCAGTACCACCCGACTGGCCGACTGACTCATGTAATCCATTAAACAGATCAATAGCTTTACTTTCCTGTAGTTCAGTGAGGAATGTTAACTGGCTGTACTTCAGGAGGTAGTGTTAGCATCTGTGGTATTGATAATGAAATGTTAGCCAGTTTTCTGTTCCAATGGTATTAATAGGAATGCTTAATGGAGAATGTTCACCTGATGTTTCTCAGTAGTTTCTGTAGTGAAATGTTAACCAGTGTTAGCCAAGCTATTTACAGTAGTCTCAGTAGGCAACACTAACAGTGTTTAGCCCTCTTATTTTAACTGGTATCTCAGATCACACTGAAGCTCACAGCTCAGGCCTGTGAACCTGTGTCGGCTGAACATGGCGTGGTGAAGGTGACACTGCAGAGAGAGTGGTGAAGGAGTGAGTGTTGCGTGACCATGGTGCATTCATGAGTTCATCTAGTGTGAGTCTCTGAGAGTTTCTAGTCTCACAGAGTTACTTCCTCCTTCAGCTGGAGAGAGAAGTGTCAAGAGACCTTACTGATTCGATCTGGATTCAGCTTCAAGTCAGACTGACACAACTGGACATAAACCTCCTCCTCCTCCTCTCTGTGTGACTATATAAACCATCGGGTCAAGTTGAAATCATTTTTATTTATGTTGTCCAGTATCACCTGAGTCTCTGCAGTAATGCAGCAGCAGCATCATGTGACCCGTTGTTACTTCACGTATCCTCGTCTTTATAATCATAATAAAACCGTACAAGATCAGAACCAAAATATAATGAAAAACAAAACAAACCAGATTTCCACTGAGCTGACCCCACCTTCCTGCTCTCTGATTGGCTCCTCAGGGTGCTGATGTCATCAAAAGTACCCTGATGGTCTGACAGGACGGATCGAGTTTAACGCGACGGCGACCGGCGCTTCGCCACCTACAGCATCCTGAACTACCAACAGAAACCAGGTCGCCTCGTCCAGGTCGGAGTCTTCAACGGATCACAGGTACAGGACCCCTGGTTACATGGTTACACCTGGTTCAGATTTCTGAGCTTGTTAAGTGGTGTCAAATAATAAAATAAAGTTTGTTTTTTAAATGAACCATTTTAAACCTGTGAAATGAATCTGTACATGAGAAGAAAAGATTTGAATAAAACCTGTGAACAGGTGAGGTCAGTGGGGTCGGCACTAGAAAAACTAGCTAAATAGAGAACAGGCAGCAATCATTAAAGTAGATACAAAGCCCGAAAAAAAAAGTATAAAGTATGAAAACAAAAAAACACTGTACGAACTTTGACCTGTTTCTACACCTGACTGCCGATTGACAGTGGACAGTCCAGTG
>NW_019174822.1:245340-249116 GCF_002260705.1 Seriola dumerili | reverse complement strand
TGGGGTGTGTGTGTGTGTGTGTTAGTCTCTTGCCTCTTTAAATATGTATATACAGATGCAGTATTGATGCTGTCATTTAGTCATCTTGTCACAGTGAGACCTGCCTGGAACAATATTACAACCTCTGTGTGTGTGTGTGTGTGTGTGTGGTGTGTGTGTGGTGTTTTCAGGTTGTAATGAATCCTCAGAGGAAGATCATCTGCCTGGAGGAGAGACAGAGAAACCAGTTTGGATACCAGATGTCGACTAAACTGAAGGTACTACTACTGTCACTGTTACTGTCTCATCTTAGTACTAGTGAGTACTTAGTACTGTGTGACAGGGAGGATGTTTGTGTTTGATCACATTGTGTCAGAAATCTTTGAAACAATATGAGTAAAAATATCAGAATGATAATTATTACATGAACAGAAAAAAAAGCAGTAAAATCTCCATAAAAATATTACGAAAGTACACATACACAAAAAATGTGTTACACATGTGAACAGGTGTGAGTAAAAGACTGACAAGAATTAGTAAAAATATCCTAAAGATGTTGAAAATGCTGAAAAATGTTTTCAACACGTAAAAAATACAGAACCAACATATGATAATAATATGATCAATATTATAACGTGTAAGGTTTATATAGATAAAGGACTTTATTGTGAGGAGCAGGTTTTCACTGTGGAGCAGGATCTGTTGGACAGATGGTCCCACAGCAGTGACACAGTATGTGTGTGTGTGTGTGTGTGTGTGTGTGTGTTCAGATCGTGACCATCCATCAGGACGTTTGTTTACGTGAAGCCGACAAAGAGTGACGGGACGTGTAAAAGAGAGTACACTGTGAACGGAGTCCTGATCAAGAAGGTGATCTGTACCGGACCCAACGGGACATCCCCGGTACACACCCCACCTCAGCTGTCTGCACCTGTGAGGACCTGAACCACAGCCCCCCACCACCCCATATTTTTTTACACATGCACTTCTTTTAAAAAACACAAATCTCTTCCTCACATGTTCAAACTGCAGATTCATTTACAACTAGAAACTGGAATTACTGAACATCCCTTCACATTTTCAAAATCATTTGGATCATAATTTATCTGTGTGTGTGTGTGTGTGTGTGTGTGTGTGTGTGTGTGTGTGTGAGTGTGTGTGTGTGTGTGTGTGTGTGTGTTAGTCTCTTGCCTCTTTAAATATGTATATACAGATGCAGTATTGATGCTGTCATTTAGTCATCTTGTCACAGTGAGACCTGCCTGGAACAACATTACAACCTCTGTGTGTGTGTGTGTGTGTGTGTGTGTGTGTGTGTGTTTCAGGTTGTAATGAATCCTCAGAGGAAGATCATCTGGCCTGGAGGAGAGACAGAGAAACCAGTTGGATACCAGATGTCGACTAAACTGAAGGTACTACTACTGTCACTGTTACTGTCCGTACTCTTAGTACTAGTGAGTACTTAGTACTGTGACAGGGAGGATGTTTGTGTTGATCACATTGTGTCAGAAATCTTTGAACAATATGAGTAAAATATCAGAATGATAATTATTACATGAACAGAAAAAACAGCAGTAAAATCTCATAAAAATATTACGAAAGTACACATACACAAAAAAATGTGTTACACATGTGAACAGGTGTGAGTAAAAGACTGACAAGAATTAGTAAAATATCCTAAAAGATGTTGAAAATGCTGAAAAATGTTTTCAACAACGTAAAATAACAGAACCAACATATGATAATAAATATGATCATATTATAACGTGTAAGGTTTTATAGATAAAGACTTTATTGTGAGGAGCAGGTTTTCACTGTGGAGCAGGATCTGTTGGACAGATGGTCCCACAGCAGTGACACAGTATGTGTGTGTGTGTGTGTGTGTGTGTGTGTTCAGATCGTGACCATCCATCAGGAGCCGTTTGTTTACGTGAAGCCGACAAAGAGTGACGGGACGTGTAAAGAGGAGTACACTGTGAACGGAGTCCTGATCAAGAAGGTGATCTGTACCGGACCCAACGGGACCATCCCAGGTACACACCCCACCTCAGCTGTCTGCACCTGTGAGGACCTGAACCACAGCCCCCCCTCCCCCACCCCCACCCTCCTCACTTGTTCTGCCTCAGTACGATAAACCATTCAACACAATGTCAACACAGGCTTCTTTACCATCACAAACGTATCAGCTGATTCCTTGTGTGTGTGTGTGTGTGTGTGTGTGTGTGTGTGTGTGTGTGTGTGTGTGTGTGTGTGTTTACAGGTCAGCCCATTGTCCCTCAGTGTTGCTATGGTTTCTGCATAGACCTGCTCATCAAGCTGGCGATGAGCATGAACTTCACCTACGAGGTTCACCTGGTGGCTGATGGGAAATTTGGCACGCAGGAGCGAGTAAGTGTTTCTGTGTGTGTGTGTGTGTGTGTGTGTGTGTGTGTGTGTGTGTGTGTGTGTGTGTGTGTGTGTGTGTGTGTGTGTGTGTGTGTACAAAGTGTGAGTGGAGCCCTGATGAGGAGGCTGACCCTTCCTCACATTAACACATGGTCCTCCTCTTCTTCTGTTGTTTAATGGCAGTGACTGGAGGAAACTTCACTCCTGATTCATTTGAGTCATTTTCTGTTAAACTTGATCTGTACTGATGATGTCACCACTGATGATGTCATCGTCTCTCCCTCTCTCTATCTGAACTGTTTACTGATTCAACACCAGCACATCACTAAGGCTTGTTGCTATGGAGACCACCGCTCTGTCCCTGACTCTGACCTTGTTGAGGCTGAGAGACATTTAGTCATCTCTCTCTCTCTCTCTCTCTCTCTCTCTCTCTCTCTCTCTGTCTGCTGCTCTCTTCACTGCTCCCAATGACTCCTCCTCCTCCTCCTCTGACAGACTCAGGATCTGTTCCATCTGCTGTTAAATGTTAATAGATCAGATCAATAAAAGACAGCGTGTCCTGTTCCAGCAGGTTGATGAAGGAGCCGTCAGTGATGGAGGTCAGGCTGAATCACAGCAGACTCGCAGTGTCATGATGAGTCTGACCAAACTGTTTATTAAAGACGAGCATGTTGCGTAGTGAGCGTCCAGATCAGCTGATGAGTGGCTCCGTTTCACTTAAACTCAATTCAATAAAAACTTTATTTGTCCCCAGGCAATGTAAAGTTTTAGAACTTTTATTTTTTTACTTTTTAACAATGATCTTTGCTCAGGATGTTATTAATATGCCCCCCCCCCCCCCCCCCCCCCCCAGGTCAACAACAGTAACAAGAAGGAGTGGAACGGGATGATGGGGGAGCTGCTGGGGGGTCTGGCCGACATGATCGTCGCCCCCCTCACCATCAACAATGAGCGCGCTCAGTACATCGAGTTTTCCAAACCCTTCAAATACCAGGGGCTCACCATCCTCGTCAAGAAGGTGAGCTGACGCTGGTGTGGTCTCTGGTTCTGACTCTGGTTCTGGTCCATGATGCTGAGCTCCAGTGTCTGTGGGGGGGCCAGAGCAGGATTCTCTGTGTGATGGAGTATGGAGGATATGGATGTTTCAGGTCAGAGTGACCCAGTTCACAGCAGCAGAAACCGGGACGACAGGTTCCATGAATCCGCCTTGACACGTCTGATCCAGGTTCAGGTCTGGAGCCTCTGCTGATCAGGATTTCATGCTGTTACCATGACTACAGCAGTGAGCAGCTGCAGAAACAGCTGTGCCTCAGTGCTCATGGGCAGCGGCAGGAAGATTTCTATAACGTTCAATATTGATTGATCTTAAACCTTGGGGGGGGGGGGGGGGGGGGGGGGGGGGGGGGGGGGGG
>NW_019174822.1:194617-244899 GCF_002260705.1 Seriola dumerili | reverse complement strand
TGATGATGATGGTGATGATGATGGTGATGATGATGGTGATGATGATGATGATGGTGATGATGATGATGATGGTGATGATGATGGTGATGATGGTGATGATGATGATGATGGTGATGATGATGGTGATGATGATGGTGATGGTGATGATGGTGATGATGATGATGGTGATGATGATGATGATGATGATGATGGTGATGATGATGGTGATGATGATGGTGATGATGATGGTGATGGTGATGGTGATGATGATGATGATGGTGATGATGGTGATGATGGTGATGATGTTTGTGTGTTCAGGAAATCCCTCGCAGCACTCTGGACTCATTCATGCAGCCGTTCCAGAGCACACTGTGGCTGTTAGTCGGTCTGTCGGTCCATGTGGTGGCAGTGATGCTTTACCTATTAGACCGGTTCAGGTAAACACAACAACAACAACAACAACACAACAACATCAACACAACGACGCAACTACATCAACACAACAACAACAACAACAAAACAACAACACAACAACAACACAACAACATCAACACAACAACAACAACACAATAACAACGCAACAACATCAACACAACGACAACAACACAACAACATCAACACAACAACAACACAACAACAACAACACAATGACATCAACACAACAACAAAACAACAACACCAACTACATCAACATAACAACAACAACAAAACAACAACAACACAACAATATAAACACAACAACATTAACACAACAACATAAACACAAAAACATCAACAACACAACATCAACACAACAACAACACAACAACACAAGATATGTTACATTGTGATACAACATGACAAAACATGACATACAATATGATACAAGAGACAATATAATGTGACACAGTGTGATGCAGTATAGTGTGTTGTGTGTGTGTGTGTGTGTGTGTGTGTGTGTGTGTGTGTGTGTGCGCGCAGCCCGTTTGGAAGGTTTAAAGTGAACAGTGAAGAAGAAGAAGAAGACGCCCTCACCCTGTCCTCTGCCATGTGGTTCTCATGGGGAGTACTGCTGAACTCTGGGATAGGAGAAGGTGAGGAGCATCCTCCACTCTGACTCCTCCCCACCCCCCACCCCCTCCTCCTCTAACAACAACACCTCTCTGCGTTGTGTTCAGGAGCTCCCAGGAGTTTCTCAGCGAGGATTCTGGGTATGGTGTGGGCAGGATTCGCTATGATCATCGTAGCATCATATACTGCCAACCTGGCAGCCTTCCTGGTGCTGGACCGGCCTGAGGAGCGCATCACTGGCATCAATGACCCCAGGGTGAGACACAAACTTTCAGAGGACCTTTATAGTCCTAAGCCAAAGCCCATGGTTCACCATCTACCTGGTCACCTTTCTAACAGGTTGTCCCCACTCAGTGACACACCCACTGAGAAACAAACTGCTCATTGGCAGCTCTATTCTGACAAACCTGAAGTTAGCTACACAGCGACCATAGTTGAATGTTTTTCTGGGGTCAGAGCGGGGGGGGGGCAGTGAATCGTATTTAAAACTGCTGACTGAGGATAAGCATAAATACAGTAAGATTGTTATTCACAAGAAAAAACAAACAAATTAAGAACAGAGTTAACATTATTATTATTATTTTCTCATATGTACTCGATAAACATCAACACTTTTATGTCGCAATAACAAACAGGAAATCTGTTTTCTTAACCCTCTGAGGTCTAAGGCTGTTTTCTAGCTTTCTACATTACTTCTTAAGCTCATTCTTAAAAACAGACTTGCATATTAACATAATACCCAAGTGTTTTGTATCACAATTTTCAGAATTATCTCAGCTCTTTCTGTAAAGACGCCCCTTTTTGACCGAGAGCATGGCATGTGCAAAGAGATCATTTGGCCCAAATGCTGAAAATTTGAAATTTGAAATCCTTCAAATCTCTTTTGACCTTTAATCTTTACTGATGTGGATGAATTGTTTAGTTTCCAAAGTCTTAGGTTCATCAAAATACGCAACATGTGAGTAAAATAGTCTAAAATGCAAAGTGTTGTTGTTACTTTACTGCTCAGACACCTTCTAGTTCCAGCTATGAGTCACATATGATTTTATGAAAGTATGAGTATGAAATGGAAAGTGGAGAGTCTGCAGATTTTAGCAACATTTGAACCATATTTTTATGCTGTGTTAAAACAAAGATATTAATAGAAACATTCATCAACCTCAGAGGGTTGATTTCTCAAATACCAAGAGCAGAACCGATAACGCTGGAGCTTATCAATACTCCAGTCTTTGTGAATTTAACCCCTGGGGCCTGTTTAATACCAGGTTTCAGTACCATCACTAGTCATGACCCTGTTTCATCAACTCAAAGAAATAAGTTACTTCTTTGGCTTAGCACTGATAAGAGGACATGGTCGCACACTGTCAACAGTAGGTTTGAGTTCATTTCTGACATGTGCTCTGTGCTGTACTCTGCTGTTTTTAGCTGCGTAACCCATCAGATAAGTTCATCTACGCCACAGTGAAGCAGAGCTCGGTGGATATCTACTTCAGACGGCAGGTGGAGCTGAGCACCATGTACCGGCACATGGAGAAACACAACTACGAGAGCGCTGCTGAGGCCATCCAGGCCGTCAGAGACAAGTAGGCTCTTTATTCAGTTAGCAATCAGTCGCCGTACCTCACAGGTGTAATGTGAATGTACCTGTCGTACTGTGGGCTGGTCCAGCTGCTTCTATTGAGCTCCACCTCCCACATACCTAATGTTTCCTCCCTCCCTCCTCCTGTAGTAAGCTTCATGCCTTCATCTGGGACAGCGCTGTGTTGGAGTTCGAGGCCTCGCAAAAGTGCGATCTGGTGACGACAGGAGAGCTTTTCTTCCGCTCTGGATTTGGGATTGGAATGAGGAAAGACAGTCCATGGAAACAGAATGTTTCTCTTGCTATTCTCAGGTAAAGAAACACCCTAGTGATAAGCAACAGGAACCCAACAGGAACCTCAATGACTAATAACTCTGATACCTTTCTGATATCTCCCTGATACCCTGCTGGTATTCCATTTTTACCCTTCTTGTGCTCTTGATCCTACTTTCAACCTACCTACTGATGCCCATCTAGTACCCTGCTGATACCCCATGATTACCCATCTTCCTTCTTACCCTACTGATGTTCTGCTGGTGCTCTGATCCTGATCAGGCGTCACTGCTCCATATCTAACTCCAGACTCACTGGAATAAACTTCATTGTCTCTCCTCAGCTCTCATGAGAACGGCTTCATGGAGGATTTAGACAAGACGTGGGTTCGATACCAGGAGTGTGACTCCAGGAGCAACGCTCCCGCTACCCTCACCTTTGAGAACATGGCAGGTAAGAAACTGACCGGACCCTGAATACGCTCCTCTACGGATTGATGCTTGAATAAAGACTGTATGATGGTGATGGTGATGGTGATGATGATGATGTTTTCGGATCCACTTCACCTGACATCACCTGTCCGCCTCAGGTGTGTTCATGCTGGTTGCCGGTGGCATCGTTGCCGGGATCTTCCTCATCTTCATCGAGATCGCCTACAAACGGCACAAAGACGCTCGAAGGAAACAGATGCAGCTTGCCTTCGCCGCCGTGAATGTGTGGAGGAAGAACCTGCAGGTACCGACTCTACTGTATTCTGCTCCGCTCTACTGCACTGTTACCTCCTGCGTACAGTGGTTTAACCTGCTTAGCTCTGCTCTCTGCTCTGTGCTGCTGTTTGAATATCCTGCTCAACGCTGTTTTATTTCCTAGGGACTTGAATAATGATCTGTAGTTTGTTTTATCAGTGGAGGAAAGGTCTAACTGTCTGTTGCCATAAACATTATGTGGTTGCTGCTCAAGTTGAACTGTAGCTGTGGTTAGCTGAAAGGGTGGAGCCAGAGGATCCAGTCTTTGTAATGAGGCACTGAGACGGTTCAAGTTTCTGTTTTTAGCTTCATCAGTGAAGGGATGAGAATTTGTGTGATTAGTGTTTTTAGTTGCCGGGTGAACGGGTGAGAGAGTCTCCTTGGTGATTTTCTGAAGCAGGAAAACACCGTCAGCAGGAAGGAGATGAAGGAAACGTATCATGGCGCCGATCTGTTGATCTGTCGGGATGAACTCTGTCTGTTTCAACTGACACAGTAGCTGAGTCCCAATTCAGAGGTCTACGAAGGTGTGGCACTTCTAGACCGCGATTTACCTGTAGTATTCACTGTAGTATTCACTGTAGTATTCACTGTAGTGTTCACTGTAGTATTCACTGTAGTATTCACTGTAGTATTAACTGTAGTATTCACTGTAGTATTGACTGTAGTATTGACTGTAGTATTGACTGTAGTATTTCGCCTGCTGTGCTGTAGTGTACAGTGACAGTGACAGAGTGAAGTCCCTCACTCCAATAATCCGTCTATCACAGTAATCATCTGAGACTGCTGCCAACACATCACCTTGGAGCTCCTTGGACAATAACTGCACGTCGTTAAAGTGAGAGCTGCAGCTTCAGAGCTTGTAAAGCATTTAATCAAACTTTATTGTTCTTTGTGACAGCAGCAAAATGTGAACAGTATGAAAACAGCAGAAAACTGAACAGTTTTAACAGCATGTAGTAGATACATGCTGTTTATAGATGTATAAACACACCAGCTAATAATATGATGTATAATGTGATTTATGAATATGACATTAATTAATACAGAGAACAGGGATGGTCTCTCCTCAGGGCCTGATGCTTCAGTGGTTTGACAAGAATAAATGAGTCTGATCAGTAAATCATGTTTCATACATCTCATCAATCATCAGATTAGAACAATGAGAGGTAGAAAACCAACAAGCTCTTTGTTTCCTGCTGAATATTAACAAGCTGGCAGTTTGACACGTCTCATCCATAAAGATAAAAAAATAAAAGTGCCTTTGATTTTACAGTGAATGACCTCACACAGCAGACAGACCAATAAAATCACAGTGTGTCTGAAGGAAGGAGCCAAACCACCAGAGACGCAGTGATGAATACTGATGAGACAATAACATTTCACAGAGGGCAAAACTAGCACTGTAACTAACCATTATGAACCATTATTACTTTGTTGATTAATCATTTCATTTATGAAAACATTTTTAAAAAGTGAAAAAAACAAAGAGCATCCACAGTTTGTTCTGATTTCTGATTTCATTTCACTGTCATATACGACAAAGAAAAACACAAAATCATCCCTCTGGAAAAACTGTCAGTCTCCAGAACAGTTGCAGATACTTTTCTGGGCACCACTTCACAATAAGACGACCCTTGGTTTATAATGAGGTTATTAATTCGGTAGTTAACACTTTATAAATCATGAATAAACAAGTTATAACACAGTTTTCATACACTGATGCAGCTCACTATTTGGCAAGATCAAGTTAATGCTTACTGCTCATTAGTCTGACTAATGACTTACATTTATAACTGGTAAAAGGAGCCTTGTTGTAAAGTGTAAAACACAATTATTTATTGATATGCCAAACTTTCTGACCATTAAGATGCTGACGGTGGTTCATTGTTAGTAACTGAACAAACATGATGAAGCAGCAGCTACAGACGCTGATGAAGGAGAAAACACAGACATGTGGCCCCACTATCTGGCAGGAAACAGGTCACTGTTGTCCTTTTATCTAATGTGTTATAACAGCTAATAAATTATTTATCATGTGTAAACAAACTAATTAATAAACTAGTTATAAACCATTCATTGTCCTTTATAAGGGGAGTCTTATTGTGAAGGGGAACCTTTTCTGTTCCGTAATAAGAGTCTAATAATGTGATGTGATGTGAAAAGACACAACAGACTCACTGCCTTCACCAAAGAAACATTATCTCATTACATCATAACGTGATCCCCTGTATGTCTCATAATTACAAGGTCAAGCTTATTTCTTAATTCATCAATAAAAATATAGAACTTCAATGAAATATCTTTGGAAATGCATAAAACAGAGTATAAAATATAAAGATACATCTGCAGTATTTTTACACACATGTACACAGTAGCAGTAAAAATGTGAGGAGTTCATAATTATTAGTTTGCTTTCTTAGATTTAACAGATGTTTTGATTAATTTCTCAGGAATATTGACACATAAATTGTAAATTATCTAGTTATAATAATATGACATTTAATTTTGAAATTTAATTATCACATTGTGTTTTCTCATAATAACAAGAAACAGATCCATAATTATGGTCATTATTTTTAGGATTTAATACATTAGCCTAAGAGGCTAACTCTAGCTCAGCTACAGCTCTGTCTTTTCTGATCAGCCCTGAAAAATAAACTAAATAAATTCATAAATAAATGAGACCATGAGTTTTTTTCCTTCAGTGGATATGATGCACTTCTGTAGCTAAACTTAAAATATCCACATTATTGATCCAAATAAGAACATTAGATAATTTTAGCATCAAAGAGAGGGAAGACAGTGTTGTCTGTGTTTAATGATGGAGGATTCACACAGAGTTCACTCGGGCAGAAGAAGACGTCGACTCTGTTTCCTACAATAGAAGATGATTTTTTTCTGTGTGAAGTCTTTGTTCCAGATGTTTTCCCGCCTCGTCAGCAGCTGGACTCACATTAATAATCATCACTTCTCTGCCTGCATTAGCACTTCAAACACCAGCTGCTAAAGGCTAACAGCTAGCAGAGGATGATTAGCACTTCAAACAGCTGTGTCTTCAGGCGAGGAGTTAGCGGTGGAGGATTAGCACATAAAACACCAACAGCTCTCAGAGAAGTGAGACAGGAAACGATCATTTAAACCATTTTTAGATGAAATCAGACTCCGTCCAGACAGATCAACAGAAATACCATGAGGTGGAACCTTCATCTTCATCTGGCCTTGGTTGTCCATGATCTTTACTCCAGAAGTAAAGATCATCTGTGATTACAGTCCACAAACAGTGACAGATAACAGTAAAATAATAAGGTGTTAAATTCATTATGCTTTTATTTTGATAATGTACAGATTGTGTTCTGGTGGTAAAAGTTCGGAGCATCAGGTCTTTTTAAGCCCAAAAATAAAACAGCTGAACTGTAACAAGTGTGTTTAACTGCTCTGAGCTGCTAATATTAGCATGTGCAGCTAACTAGCTTACTACCTACGAAGTAATCTAGTGTTATTTTCAGAAGGCCAAGACTTACAAAGCATCACTACGTTATTTTGTGGGGTTACAGGTTTTGTTAGAAAAAGCTCAGTGAAGAACTGGAACACCTGTGTGGGAGTTGGTCCTCGATGCTATCAGAGTTTAGGCTAACGTTAGCGGCAGTACACCTGGGGTTTCACCTGCTGTTCGTAATCAATTATTTTCATACCAGTATTGGTGTAAATTGGGGTGCACCATTAAAACATAAAAAATGTCTCAGCTAATAAAGACTGAAGCATTAATTTGTTGGTAGAAAACATCTGTAGCACCATCCAAAAATGTCCTAAAATGTTTTAAGAAATTTGTTGTCAGAGGTAGCTATGGGTATATCTGATTATGCTAAGCTAACTGCCTACGTTGTGTTGTTCTTGTGAAATGTACTTTAAAATCTTAATTAGTGCCACGGGTGCTCAGCTCCGAGGCATCTATTAATATTCCTTCGGGCTTATTATTATTCTTCCGCCAAATTTTGGCACGTAACTCGTCCCGCAGCTTTGAGAAAACCCTGGTAATATATACATCAAAACGTGCATCTTGATCCCGAAAGAGGTGCTATGACTTTTGGTGTTGAAATTCCAGTTTTTCCCAAAGTTATTCCCAAAATACTGGGAATAAATAATGCATTAGGAATGCATTGGAATTTTCTTTAAAAACCCACAAAATTTCACCTTTTTTCTACAAAATTTCACCTTTTTTCTGAGTAAGCTAAACAAGATCATGTTATGAAATGTTTTCAATCTTCTCATAGAACTAACGTTAGCTTATTTAGCAAGCTAGCCACCTCTGATAAAATCTGACAGTTGTGATTTCAGTAAAACTGAGGAGTGTTGGTTAGAAAGGAGAAGCTGTTTTTTTTTAAAACCTGTCTTTGAAATTAAAGACCTGTTGTTTCATAAATTAGTGAACTGACTGTAACCCCACCCCCTTTGTGTTCAGCTCCATATTTGTCTGCAGGTCCGTATTACGTTGCCACGTTCGCTAAGCAATGCTCAAGATAAAGACGATGCCAAGCTAAAGATGCTAATTCGCTGCCACTTCACTTTTAACTTCAATGCTTTTTCCAACTGTGCGTTAGATAGCTACATACATGATATGCTAAAAGGTTAGCTGACATGGACGCAACGTTAGCTGTGATTGGACAGTCACTGCCAATTTAACAACTTTAAACCACCAGAAAACATTGCGTACATAATCTGTAAGGTAACATCTGTTAACCCAGTAGCTATTGCTAGCATGCCTCATCCCTCTTGTCGTTAATAGCATGGCTATCAGGCTTGTTAGCATGCTATCTTTATATTTTTTGTTATCATGTAACTTTAGTTTGATAAAAACTTTTGTTTTAAGTTTTCTATGACTGAGAGTTGCAGCAGCAGAGTAGAGTGCAGTAGAGAACAATAGATTTTATGCATAATTAGCTGAAACTGAGGGTCTCCAGGCTTTTGGTTAACAGCTAGCAGGTGGTATTTCACAGTGGATGTACAAGTGAAAACCTGAAGACCAGCTCCAGACCTGAATGTTTGAGGACAGTAGTGTTAGTTAGAGGTTCAGGACGGTTTGAACTGGATCAGTGTGTCTCTACTTCGTGACGTCTCAGCTCCTGCAGATCAGTGTCCATGGTGTTATTCTTGTTTTTCTGTCACTGACTGATGCTCTGATCAAAGTCTTCCACTGAACTCTCTCTGCTGATGGACTTTAATGTTTGATCGAGGTAGACATGCTTGAAACAGAATATTACAGATTCTGATTGAAACCTTAAAGTAGGTTTGTGGGTCCTCTTACCACCTGGGACCCAGTTTCACCGGTCTGAGGCCCAGTTTGGGTCTCAGGCTGAAAATATGCTGTTAATTCATGATCAATGTGTTTTATTGATTTTGTTTTTCCATTTCAAACTGAATGTGTTGATCCAAACTAGGGCTGGGTACGGCTGGACATTTAAACTAGACTCCTGATGATATTCTGTGTTTTTCTTTTTGTCATCAAATCCCACGTTCAGACTCAAACCAACAATCAATGTGTCAACAAATATTGTGTGTCCATGAAGCCTGACGTATCATATTCCCCCTGTTTCAGTCACTAATGCCTCAGTTAATCCCAGCGCTGTATGCTGGGTAGTTTAGCGCCCCGCCTAAAACAAAACAACATGTCTGCCGTGTGGTATTTTTTACAAAGCATGTGAGACGGATAGAACGTACGACATCTGCCAAAAATTATCAGTATCAGCCGATTTCACTCATAGATGATCGGTATCAGTATTGGCAAAAAAAAAAACGTGATTGCAGCGTCCATGTAAATAAAAATAAAAGTTTTCTTTTTTAACGTTGATTAAACTTAGTCTGACATATTTAATTCAACAGAAAAATGGAGATTTAACACAAACATCAATGGGCTTCAATGAGTGGTGACACTGATCATCACTGTAAACTGCCAGCTCACCACTCCTCCCACTAATATCAGTGTGACTATTACTCTGGTCTTTCTGCTGTTAAAACCTCTGCAGACCAGGATAGTACATTAAAACTAGAATGGGGCGTTGAGCCGGCGCCCCATGTGTAGAGGCCACAGTCCTCGCTGCAGTCGGCCCCGGTTCGAATCCTGCATCGGCCGGACCTTTACTGCATGTCATTCCCCCTCTCTGCCTCCCCACTTCCTGTCTCTCTACTATCTTGTCCAATAAAGGCACAAAAGCCCAAAAAAAATACAAAAAAAAAAACCTAGAATGACACTCAGAAGAGCTCGAGACAATCCTCTGGAACCGGATCAGAACTGAGGTTTAATGGGTTCCTCTCCAGCAGCGGACTCGAACCCACAGCTGCCACAGGCCGAGCCACACGCCCTCACTTTTGTGTCCACCGGAAACACTAACGTCGTGGTGTGAGTGTTGTGCAGTTTGCAGCTGCAGTGCGCTGAGCTCTCAGCCCACGCAGACATGTAACATGACGTACATGTCCCTATGTATTAATATCACATATATACATCCTCTGACATGTGACGATACAAGTTTCTAACATGTTAAATACCCAGGGTTTATCAAAACAACATACATATATACATATATGTTTATATATGATTTTTTTAAATTAATTTCTCATTAATTTTAAACATACATGTCTATCTTTTATACTTCTATAATAGTATATTATACAATAGTATAATAAACAGGGTTTGTGATGGATATATGTCTACAATATAAGCAGACATGTTTGTATAGACATATATGTAAACACATGAAATTGTTCCAATTTCTAAAAGGTTCCATGTATAATTTTTACATACATAGGCTATGTACACATATATGTACATATACTGTATTTCATATGTGGAAATATTACATCTGTGAGCAGGACGGCCACGTACAAACCCACAGGTGGAAACATGAAGTCCTGGATGGAAGTCAAAATGTTTCAACTCTACAGAGTGAGAGGAACCACACAGAGACAGAGACACAGAGAGACAGAGACACAGAGAGACAGAGACACAGAGAGAGAGACAGATGTTGGTTTCATCTGTTCAGAGATTTCATGACAATAAGAAAAATATGGTTTTATAATCAGACCAGTATTTGAAATCGACCAGCAGAGACTCAGTGGTCGGTCTGATACCCAGCTCTAACCTCAACAGGTCAAAGGTCAAACTGATGTTTTTTATGATGTTAGAAGTCAAACCATCATCCATGTGCTGCTGCCCCTCCCCCCTGTGTTTTCTGTTCACACACACACACACACACACACACACACACACACACACACACACACACACACACACACACACACACACACACACAGGAGAGTTGACATTATAGCAGCAGTGTTGGTTTAATGATCTGATGTGTTCAGGTTGAACGAACATCATCGCTGCTTGTTTCAAGCCCCATCCGCCATCTTTGTTACCCCTCCTCCTCCTCACCCCCTCCCTCCCCTGTACTGTACTGTTTGTTTGTTTGTTTGTTTGTTTGTTTGTTTGTTTGTTTGTTTGTTTGTTTGAGCCTCATGATGTTGATTTACCTGCTGCTGTGTGTTTGTGGCTGTGGCCAGTAAAACAGAGTGAAACTCTTTGTTTTACTGAAACATCACCTCATCTGAAACAGGAACCAGTCTGCTTCACTGACACACACACACACACACACACACGCACGCACACATGCACGCACGCACACACACAAACACATGTACATGACAGTGCTCTGTTCTTCGTACGTGGATGACTGAATTATCCAGGTTGCATTGTTGATGAGTCTGAACTGTTTGGTTCTTCTAAGCTGGTTTAAAATTCATCTGGATCTGTTGTCATAGCAACAAGTCCTTAAAGATGTCAGCTTCTGGACAGTCAGCTGGGTCAGCACTAGAGCTGCCCTGACCAAATGTTTTCCTGGTCGACTGGTGGTCGTAAGTTTCAACCATTAGTCGACAATTCGTAGCACGTTTGATTTAAATTTAAGTTTTAAAACATATTTTTTGTGGGCCATCAGAAAATGTTTTGAGTGTCTATGTCTGACTCCGCCCCTAACTCACAGCTAATCCAGAAATTGTCAAAGAGGAGGGGCCTGTGTGGGCCTGCTGAGACTTCAGTGCATACGCTCACCCACCTGTCACTCAAAGAGGCCACGCCCTCAATCCTCCATAACTTTAGTCCTTAATAAAATGTAAACAGGTGGGTTATATAAACAGGTGTCATGAAGGAGGAAATTAGCAGTTTTTAACAGTTTCTGTACCAGGCTGTAAACATGTTGATTTCTGCTGTAAAGTTGGACATTTTAACATGGGAGTCTATGGGGACTGACTCTCTGTTGGAGCCAGACTCTAGTGGTCGTTAGAGGAACTGCAGCTTCATGTTTCAGGCTGGAGGTTGATGATTGGTCCAGGCCCGAGAAACAATATTATATGTAACATCACTGACACTGAGCTACATCACAGAGAAATATAAACCTGTGATGATGAGTCTGTAAAATATACTTTTCACGTAGTGAGCCGCTTGTTAGCGACACCAACAACAGCTGTGATGGTTCTGAATGTTTCAGAAAAACCAGCAAGACAATAGCGTGAGCAGCCATGCTAAGTGGCTAACGTTAGGCCACTTACTGCAGAGTTCAGTCAGATGTTGCCTTTTGGACTCTTGTGAGTGTGAGTTCAATGATAATTGAATCCAGGTTCAACAAGTCAAACCTAAAACTGCTTTTGGAGAACCACATTTATTCTCAGTGAAAATAAACAGGTTTATTTTAACCTGATAACAGCATGTAAGTCTGGATTGGTTAAACCACATTTGAAGAACAGGATCCTGTACTCACATATGGGCACACACACACACACACACACACACACACACACACACACACACACACACACACACACACACACACACAGGGCATAGACTTGTTCCTATGTGGTCACTGAAGCAGAAACAGGCTGTGTTCAGGCAGAGTGTTATATAATCTGCGAGAGTCACCAGTCTGCTGACATCATTAACCAACACACACACTTCACCATGTGTGTCACACTGTGCTACACTGTTACTGTACAATACTAGACTCTACTGTCACTACACTATGCAATGCTGTTTCTATTGTACTGCTTTATTTTATTATACTGTGCTTTATCACACTATTGTATAGTATACTATTTCTATACAATACTACGCCGCTCTATACAATATACTAATATTAGTCTTAGATACTATCACAATACTATGCTGTACTGTAGTATACTTTAATGTAATATATATACTATATATCACTCTTACTATACTACACTGCACTATATTGTATCATATATGACACTGTATTATTCTATTAGTCTTGTAGTTACACTGTGCAGTACTAAACCATGCTTTGTCATGCTGTACCACACAGTACTATATTATACAATACTAATACTGTACTACACTATGCTGCACGCCACTATACAACATTGTATTGTGTGTATATAGTAGTGTAGGTGTACTATCCTCAGCTCACTGAAAAGGCACACACTACACTACGTTACACACACACTGACTCAGAGTTAGTGATTACAACTGACTAATAGTGAGTTCAGTAACAGTGAGTTCAGTCAGTAACAGTGAGTTCAGTCAGTAACAGTGAGTTCAGTTACAGTGAGTTCAGTCAGTAACAGTGAGTTCAGTAATAGTGAGTTCAGTCAGTAACTGTGAGTGTGAGTTCAGTCAGTAACAGTGAGTTCAGTAACAGTGAGTTCAGTCAGTAACAGTGAGTTCTGTCAGTAACAGTGAGTTCAGTAACAGTCAGTAATAGTGAGTTCAGTAATAGTCAGTAATAGTGAGTTCAGTCAGTAACAGTGAGTTCAGTAATAGTGAGTTCAGTCAGTAACTGTGAGTTCAGTCAGTAACAGTCAGTAACAGTGAGTTCAGTTACAGTGAGTTCAGTCAGTAACAGTGAGTTCAGTAACAGTCAGTAACAGTGAGTTCAGTCAGTAACAGTGAGTTCAGTCAGTAACAGTGAGTTCAGTAACAGTGAGTTCAGTAACAGTCAGTAACAGTGAGTTCAGTCAGTAACAGTGAGTTCAGTCAGTTACAGTGAGTTCAGTAACAGTCAGTAACAGTGAGTTCAGTCAGTAACAGTGAGTTCAGTCAGTAACAGTGAGTTCAGTAACAGTCAGTAACAGTGAGTTCAGTCAGTAACAGTGAGTTCAGTCAGTTACAGTGAGTTCAGTAACAGTCAGTAACAGTGAGTTCAGTCAGTAACAGTGAGTTCAGTCAGTAACAGTGAGTACAGTAACAGTGAGTTCAGTAACAGTCAGTAACAGTGAGTTCCGTCAGTAACAGTGAGTTCAGTCAGTAATAGTGAGTTCAGTAACAGTGAGTTCAGTAACAGTCAGTAACAGTGAGTTCAGTCAGTAACAGTGAGTTCAGTCAGTAACAGTGAGTTCAGTAACAGTGAGTTCAGTAACAGTCAGTAACAGTGAGTTCAGTCAGTAACAGTGAGTTCAGTCAGTAACAGTGAGTTCAGTAACAGTCAGTAACAGTGAGTTCAGTCAGTAACAGTGAGTTCAGTCAGTTACAGTGAGTTCAGTAACAGTCAGTAACAGTGAGTTCAGTCAGTAACAGTGAGTTCAGTCAGTAACAGTGAGTTCAGTAACAGTCAGTAACAGTGAGTTCAGTAACAGTCAGTAACAGTGAGTTCAGTCAGTAACAGTGAGTTCAGTCAGTTACAGTGAGTTCAGTAACAGTCAGTAACAGTGAGTTCAGTCAGTAACAGTGAGTTCAGTCAGTTACAGTGAGTTCAGTAACAGTCAGTAACAGTGAGTTCAGTCAGTAACAGTGAGTTCAGTCAGTAACAGTGAGTTCAGTAACAGTCAGTAACAGTGAGTTCAGTGTTACCTGCGTGTTAATGTGTGTGTGCACCTATCGTATGATTTATTTTAGGATAGGAAAAGTGGTAGAGCAGAGCCCGAGCCCAAACTGAAAACCTCTTTTAGGTCCATCACTTCGACCTCCGACCTCAAACGCCGTAGGGCCTCCCAGGACGCCACGGTAAGGAGATGAAGACCACCTACCCTCCTCCTCCTCCTCCTCCTCCTCCTCCTGTCATCCTCCTCCTCATGTCTTTCCTCTTCATCTTTTATCTTCTTTTCTCCTTTTCTTGTTTCCTCTCCTCTCACTCAGACTCTTCTGTCCGTATCACATTTTATTTATCAGTACCAATTTTTTGTTTGTCATATGTCTCCTCCTCTCTTCTCCTCTCCTCTCCTCCTCTCCTCACCTCCTCCTCTCCACTCTTCTCCTCTCCTCCCCTCCTCTCCTCACCTCCTCCTCTCCTCTCTCCTCCTCTCTCCTCCCCTCTCCTCCTCTCCTCTCCTCCTCCCCTCCCCTCCTCCTCTCCTCTCTCCTCCTCTCTCCTCCCCTCTCCTCCTCTCCTCTCCTCCTCCCCTCCCCTCCTCCTCTCCTCTCTCCTCCTCTCTCCTCCCCTCTCCTCCTCTCCTCTCCTCCTCCCCTCCCCTCCTCCTCTCCTCTCTCCTCCTCTCTCCTCCCCTCTCCTCCTCTCCTCTCCTCCTCCCCTCCCCTCCTCCTCTCCTCTCTCCTCCTCTCTCCTCCCCTCTCCTCCTCTCCTCTCCTCCTCCCCTCCCCTCCTCCTCTCCTCTCTCCTCCTCTCTCCTCCCCTCTCCTCCTCTCCTCTCCTCCTCCCCTCCCCTCCTCCTCTCCTCTCTCCTCCTCTCTCCTCCCCTCTCCTCCTCTCCTCTCCTCCTCCCCTCCCCTCCTCCTCTCCTCTCTCCTCCTCTCTCCTCCCCTCTCCTCCTCTCCTCTCCTCCTCCCCTCCCCTCCTCCTCTCCTCTCTCCTCCTCTCTCCTCCCCTCTCCTCCTCTCCTCTCCTCCTCCCCTCCCCTCCTCCTCTCCTCTCTCCTCCTCTCTCCTCCCCTCTCCTCCTCTCCTCTCCTCCTCCCCTCCCCTCCTCCTCTCCTCTCTCCTCCTCTCTCCTCCCCTCTCCTCCTCTCCTCTCCTCCTCCCCTCCCCTCCTCCTCTCCTCTCTCCTCCTCTCTCCTCCCCTCTCCTCCTCTCCTCTCCTCCTCCCCTCCCCTCCTCCTCTCCTCTCTCCTCCTCTCTCCTCCCCTCTCCTCCTCTCCTCTCCTCCTCCCCTCCCCTCCTCCTCTCCTCTCTCCTCCTCTCTCCTCCCCTCTCCTCCTCTCCTCTCCTCCTCCCCTCCCCTCCTCCTCTCCTCTCTCCTCCTCTCTCCTCCCCTCTCCTCCTCTCCTCTCCTCCTCCCCTCCCCTCCTCCTCTCCTCTCTCCTCCTCTCTCCTCCCCTCTCCTCCTCTCCTCTCCTCCTCCCCTCCCCTCCTCCTCTCCTCTCTCCTCCTCTCTCCTCCCCTCTCCTCCTCTCCTCTCCTCCTCCCCTCCCCTCCTCCTCTCCTCTCTCCTCCTCTCTCCTCCCCTCTCCTCCTCTCCTCTCCTCCTCCCCTCCCCTCCTCCTCTCCTCTCTCCTCCTCTCTCCTCCCCTCTCCTCCTCTCCTCTCCTCCTCCCCTCCCCTCCTCCTCTCCTCTCTCCTCCTCTCTCCTCCCCTCTCCTCCTCTCCTCTCCTCCTCCCCTCCCCTCCTCCTCTCCTCTCTCCTCCTCTCTCCTCCCCTCTCCTCCTCTCCTCTCCTCCTCCCCTCCCCTCCTCCTCTCCTCTCTCCTCCTCTCTCCTCCCCTCTCCTCCTCTCCTCTCCTCCTCCCCTCCCCTCCTCCTCTCCTCTCTCCTCCTCTCTCCTCCCCTCTCCTCCTCTCCTCTCCTCCTCCCCTCCCCTCCTCCTCTCCTCTCTCCTCCTCTCTCCTCCCCTCTCCTCCTCTCCTCTCCTCCTCCCCTCCCCTCCTCCTCTCCTCTCTCCTCCTCTCTCCTCCCCTCTCCTCCTCTCCTCTCCTCCTCCCCTCCCCTCCTCCTCTCCTCTCTCCTCCTCTCTCCTCCCCTCTCCTCCTCTCCTCTCCTCCTCCCCTCCCCTCCTCCTCTCCTCTCTCCTCCTCTCTCCTCCCCTCTCCTCCTCTCCTCTCCTCCTCCCCTCCCCTCCTCCTCTCCTCTCTCCTCCTCTCTCCTCCCCTCTCCTCCTCTCCTCTCCTCCTCCCCTCCCCTCCTCCTCTCCTCTCTCCTCCTCTCTCCTCCCCTCTCCTCCTCTCCTCTCCTCCTCCCCTCCCCTCCTCCTCTCCTCTCTCCTCCTCTCTCCTCCCCTCTCCTCCTCTCCTCTCCTCCTCCCCTCCCCTCCTCCTCTCCTCTCTCCTCCTCTCTCCTCCCCTCTCCTCCTCTCCTCTCCTCCTCCCCTCCCCTCCTCCTCTCCTCTCTCCTCCTCTCTCCTCCCCTCTCCTCCTCTCCTCTCCTCCTCCCCTCCCCTCCTCCTCTCCTCTCTCCTCCTCTCTCCTCCCCTCTCCTCCTCTCCTCTCCTCCTCCCCTCCCCTCCTCCTCTCCTCTCTCCTCCTCTCTCCTCCCCTCTCCTCCTCTCCTCTCCTCCTCCCCTCCCCTCCTCCTCTCCTCTCTCCTCCTCTCTCCTCCCCTCTCCTCCTCTCCTCTCCTCCTCCCCTCCCCTCCTCCTCTCCTCTCTCCTCCTCTCTCCTCCCCTCTCCTCCTCTCCTCTCCTCCTCCCCTCCCCTCCTCCTCTCCTCTCTCCTCCTCTCTCCTCCCCTCTCCTCCTCTCCTCTCCTCCTCCCCTCCCCTCCTCCTCTCCTCTCTCCTCCTCTCTCCTCCCCTCTCCTCCTCTCCTCTCCTCCTCCCCTCCCCTCCTCCTCTCCTCTCTCCTCCTCTCTTCTCCTCATCATCTCCTTGCTGACTCCTCCTAGCCGCCCTTGTGTCAGTCAGTCATCTCCACCTCCATCAGCTCACCTGTCCCAGTAAAGACAGATGAAGGAAGCAGAGTGAAGACAGAAATGTGTGTTCGGGTCGTCAGGTCAGGGCTCGTGTTGTTGCCGGTTTTATTTATTTTATTTGATTTGATTTTATTATATCGTCCTCTTGCAAAGGAGAAGTGAAGAGGGTCAGACTGTGTGGTCTCTTTTCTCCTGTGGACCTTTTTGTCCTGTCATCCCTCCTCTGTTTGTGTCCTGTTGTTTGTCGTCTGTCTCCTCGTCCTCCCTGTCCTCTCCTTCCTCTCCTGTCTCTCTCCCTTCATCTCACTGTCGACACTCAAAATATCCCACAAACCTCTTCGAGGGTTTGATTTCACTAACGCTCAGCTCTTGTCCTCAGAGGTCGGCCGGCGGAGACGTGGTTTCCTCCTCTAACTTTTCTCGTTTTCAGCGTCTTGTCCGGACGGCGGTTGTAGGAGCAGCTGATGATTGACAGATGTTACAGCTCTGCCCTGCCCACAGGACTCCTCTGGTCTCTGAGGCTCAGCATCAATAAAACTGTGTTTCCTGATCATTTCTGTCTCCAGTGTTGATGGCTGTAACCTGTCTGTGGCCGCCTGCTTCACTCTGTTCTCTTTCAGTCTCCGTCTGGCAGGATGACATCGGTTTGACTCGCTCTGTAAGAAGCTGTGGTGTTTCCCCTCAGGGAGCTGTCTCGTCATCACAGTGTTTTTAAGATTGTGCTGCTTCTGACAAACAGCTCAGAGATGTGAAATGTGCCAAATCTTCTCTTCTGTTCCCACCCCACCCCCACACCCCCCCACCCCCCCTCCAGATACCCTGTCACTTTAATGTGAAGGGCAGTAAAATAGATCAAGACATCCAGTGTGTCTTTTTGAGGCGTCAAACTCTCACACACTGTTATTGACATTAAAATGTTTTGATTTACGATAACGATAATTACCTGTTAAGATGTTTTTAATGTTCAGTAACAGACGGGGGAGTCGGGGGGTGGAGGGGGCTCTAACTCATTTCTCTTTGTGATCATCTCTTTATTTTCTATATGAGTGTTTTTCCTCTCAGTGGATTTGAATGGTGTCCAGACTCTACATGCTGTACTACACACACACTGCCTCTGTCCTCCTCTGCAAGCACGACTCACCTGTAGACTCCAAACACAACAACAGCCTCCTGCTCAGGTCCTTGCTGCTGCTGCTGCTGCTGCTGTTGTTGTTGTTGTTGTTGTTGTTGTTTGGCTGCAGAGAAACAAAAACAAAATTCAAAGTGTGGTCGGACCTGATCGGTCCTCTGGGCGTTTCCAGGTCTTCAAAAGCATTGAAGTCAGTTTCCTGAAAAAAGGCCTCAAAAAATCTTGAATTTAATTTACAAAAATCTTAAATAGTTTTATTTCCTGCCGTAAACATGATGTTTGTTTGTTAGTTAGGATAAAATATTCGTTCCCATATTTTCCTCCTGTGTTTTATTTCAAGTGTTGATCCATCAGAAGATATAAAAACCATCTCAGTGTAGTTTTACATCTCCTCTCTCAGGCTTCTCTCTGGAGCTCGAGCAACAACAGGTCGATGAGCCAATCAGAAGAGAGGAGGCTCTGAGCCTCTCTTCTGATTGGCTGACTGTTTTCTGAGTGATCCAATAAAAATAAAGCAGATTTCAGGTAAAAACACTCAGAGAAACCAAATCCTGCAAGGTTTGGATGGTGGGTCCAGGTGGGCGGGGCTTGGTGACTGCTTTGTTGTGACATCACAAAGTTCCAGAAGTCCTGACGGCTCGTTTTAAGGCATATATTTGTTTCTATGGTAACCAACAGGCAGGAGGGACGGGGGGAGGGGTGGACTCACAAAACTTCCCAAACCAACAGATGATCAATAAAATAAAGTCCAGCAGAGTAGATCTCACTTATGACATCATCATCAGCTGACGATCGGCTCCTCTGTCAAACCGTGTTTTACTTTCAACTTGAACCTGTTTTTAAAATGTTGTGTTTCTGCAGCAGAATTATTACAAAGCTGCTTTTTGCATAATTTCCCAAAAATAATTTAAAGCAAAAACAGTCACAACAGGCGAAAAGTCAAAATGTATCAACACGTTTCTCAACTAATCATCAATCACTCGCAAATATTAAGATGACAAAGCTTGTTATCCCGAGGTAACGAGGTATGATCAGGAAACCTTTCTCTTACTTCTGTCTACAGAAGGTTTGATGTTGAAACTCTTTAAACTCAAACAGATTCAGTTTCCTGAAAAGCCTAAATGCTACGATGATAATAAATGAATCAATCCGACTAATGGACTCTTGGCCCTGAGGTTGGCGTCACTGTGTGCGTCGCGGCGTAAACAGCTGATGTGTGTGTGTGTTGAATGAATTAATGTGTTTCCTTTGCTTCTCTTTCTCTTTTTGTCCCTCTGCCTGTAGCCGTACCCGACTGACATCACCGGCCAGCTCAACCTATCAGATCCCTCCGTCAGCACCGTGGTCTGAGAGAGAGAGAGCTTCACTGCTGCTGCTGAGCCTCACACACACACACACACACACACACACACACACACATATTAACACACAGTTGGACAAGCTGAGCTTCCTCTGAGACAGGAAGGAGATGTGATGGCATCATGTCTTTTGGACAGCATCTCACACACACACACACACGCGCACACACACACACACACACACACACACACACACACACCATCTGTCATTCCAAACCTCTCCACCCACCACAAACTAACAAACACACACACGGACACACACTCGCCTTGCTCCACTTGTAGCCATCAGCCTCCTCCAACCAGAGGGTCTTATAATTTGAAAGAACTGTTTCAGACGGCTTTTATTTTGATAGATGTCAGTGATGTTGTACAGTTTGTTCAGTTTCCTGTCCGTCACACTGATCGATCGCACTGATTCATCAAACGTCCTGATCGGTTTCAGAGCCGGTCCACCTGCCGGCGACGCCTTCGCTCTCCACTCCACACAGAAACACGCAGAACTTATTGATCAGGAACCCCCCTGTTGATCGGGAACCCGTCGATAGGGAACCTGTTGATCAGGAACCTGATCACTGATCAGACTGTGGTTGGTGGGTGGAGTCTCTGGGACAGGAAGTTGTTGTGTAACATGGACCAGAGATGAACCAGACTGAGGTTCTGTCATGGCTTGTGGGTTCTGTAGTCTTTAGAACCTGAACCAACAGTTTGGTTCATCTCATTAACCCCCCCCTTTTTTTTATCTGCAAATACTGTTAATTATATTTATTTATTAGATATTTTATAGTTATTTATTTATAAAGTGAAAAACCCCAGGCATTGATGAAAGCCATGAGATGCAGCTGAAAGCTCTGGATCATTTTATCTCGTGATATAATCATTTTATTTACTGTTTATAAATATTAAACTGCATTTTCTTCACACGTCAAACATTATACAAGAAAAACATTTATTCTGACACACACACATACACACACACAGACACACACACAGACACACACACACAGACACACACAGACACACACACACAGACACACACAGACACACACACACAGACACACACAGACACACACACACAGACACACACAGACACACACACACAGACACACACAGACACACACACACAGACACACACAGACACACACACACAGACACACACAGACACACACACACAGACACACACAGACACACACACACAGACACACACAGACACACACACACAGACACACACAGACACACACACACACAGACACACACACACACACACAGACACGTCTGTTTACTTTATTATTTTTATGTTTTAGTTTCTTCAGATTTAAAGAAAAATTTTACAATATTTTCCAAAATGTTAAAAATGTTAAAAATCTATATTTCTGTTAAAGACGTTGACAGAATCCTCAAAGTCCTGAGAAATCAACCAAACATAACGTTTGTTTACAATCCCTTAATGAAAGATTCAGATTATTGAAGAGAATCTTTGGAGGCTCCATGGAGCTGATCTGTTATTGATCTGTGATCACAGTGTTTAGAGCTTCACAACCAGACGCTCTCCGGTCAAGAGCAACATTCTCACATTTTAAATTCATTATTTTAATTTCTCTATTTTACATAGAGTAATAATGAAAGATTTATTTTGACAGGAACAGGAAACATTAATGAGATGATTGTCCACAGGGGTGCAGCAGAGACTCCACCCCCCCAAAGAAATGTGTGATTAAACACCAAAAACTCCCTGTTCATTTTGTCACTTTATATTTATTAATTCAAATGTCAATTAACTTTTGATCTTTGTTGATGACACTGCTGTTAGTGTGAAATATTCTAATGATATAAAAACATAGTTTTATGCAACAGGAAGTTGTAACACTGAGCAAACATCTTGTAAATCTGATTTCACCGTGTTATAAAATACTTCCTAACCCAGAGGCTCCACCCCCTCCACCCTGACAGTCCCAGGGCATGCTGGGCAATGTAGTCACCGCTCCACCTCCACTGTGTCCCTGCTGATGTCAGTCTCTGTCTACCTCCACAACACTGCCACTAACAGAAACTGATGTCCTGTGAAAACCTCCTAACTCCTCACAGACCTGTCCACGCAGTTCCGCAGGAGTTAGAAGGTTTTCACGCTGCAGAAGCCACGTAGCTGCCGTCTCTGAAGTCAGTGAACCCTGTCGCTACGAATGAGAAACACACAACAACAGAGAGCTGAGAACCTCACTGAGAACAAGAGAACCTCCTGAGGAACCTTAAAGAACAACTCAAGTGTTTTACTTGTTTTCCATCAGTTTTTGTTTCCAGGCAACCACTGCTGTAACTCATTCATATGAGAATCAGCCTGCAGAGACCTGAAGCCTTCAGTTTGTGGTCAAATATAAAACATTCAAGGTAGAACTTATTATCATTCTCATTCAGGGGAACAACAGAACACAGTAAGAACAAAAACAGTTTCAAAAGAGACAAAGTAAGGAGAAAGACAGTGAAGTGAAAGATGCTTTGTCTCATTAAAACAGTAAAAATTAAAAAACAAATAATAATGAACCTGCTGCAATAAAAATGGTTCCATTAGAGAAGACGTAAAGTTTGTTGTTTGTAGCCGTGTGATAATGGTTTTTAATTTAGTCACAAACTGTTGTCATTTATCAGAACAAAGTCCAACATGTTGAGCTAACATGGATAATGCTAAGATAGCAGCTAAAGCTAACAAGTTTCCCATCTCTGAACAACAAGTATATAATTTCTGAATGGGACCTACAGGCTAACACTGATGCTAATGTAGATAATGAGGCTAACTGCAGTCATCCTTCTCTCATTTATTTAACCAGCACAGCTAATGCTATGGTCAATGCTAACCATAGTTGCCTTTTTTCTGTCGATAAACTGGATAAACAGAAATAACAAGATTCATTAAGTAAAACCAACATGGCTAGCTCTTACACTAGCTAAGGCTAACACTACCTTTGCAGAATTTACCACAATTTAATGTAAACAAGCATGAAGTGGGTGACATTAGACCTCAATATGGCCTCTGTTCTTTGGAACTTACTGTGTAGCAAATTTAGCTTATTTAGGCTAATTGTGGATTACATGTGACTAAAACCAACACAGCTAATGCTAATGCTCAGGATAAGGCTAACCATAGTCTGCTTCCTGTCCTTACACTAATTTCACAGAGGTTTTCTTAACATTCATTAGACCAACATGGCTAATGCTAAAGCTAAAGATAGAGCTAACTGTAGTTACCAATCTGTTTTCTGTCCCTAACAGTGGGTTTCTGAGCATTTCTCAGACCTGTGTGGCTAAAGCGACTTCTGATGCTAAAGCTAACAGTGGTTTGCTGCTCAGCTAGTTCTTCTCATCACAGCTGGTGATAATGCTACTGTAGCTACTAGGTCAAGCTAACCAAAGCTACACAGATTTACAGCTAAGACAAGGCTTGTGCTTAGTTAACGGTCGTTGTCAGGATGATCATCATCTCGTCGATTAGTCCCATGATTATTGTCTGTATTGATTATTGAGCTGATGAAACGCTCCTCACAGTTACAGACCTGACATGACTCATTTACATGTCGCAGTAAATTATTTAATTTCTGTCTTAGACGAAGAAAAATCTGTAAACATTCAGATCAGTGAAGCAGGAACCCGAGAGGTTCTCTGTGATTTTTATTTATAGATTAACTCAAACTCTTCATGAGGTAGACAATACCAAATCAGTCGATTATTATGATCTCCGGTTGTATTCAGAGAAATAATCTCATTAAACTAAACTCAACATTGTTTGTCCCTTCAAAACAAAAGTCCTCGGAGGATTGGTTAATTAATTACATAAGTGTAAAATTACTGTAAATTAAAACTGCTCCTGTCACCACATGTATCTGATTTATCTTTAATTAATGGAACAAAAGATTCACCAAAGAAAATGTTTCTATTTCTGCTCTGAATATAAAGTCCAGAAACAACCTTATCGTTATTATTATATTAATTAATTACAGACAAATCAATAAAATGGATTAATCAAAGTTCAACTTAAATTCATTTTGAAACATTATTTTACAGATTTACTGACTGAAAACTAAAGTGACATGTTTGTATAGATCTGTGATAGAGGAATGAAACGGGCTGATTCTCTGCGGGGACGTGACCGAGCGGACGTTCACTCCTCAGGTGTGCACAGGTGAAGGTCTGACCGCTCGACCGCTCCATCACTGTTTACTGAAAACTCATATTGATTTGACTGACCTCGGCCTGTGGTTATAATTGTCACAGCGGAGCAGGATTATGTAACATGTTTGTGAAGTGAGTTCCTTTACCAAAGTAAAAGTCCTAACACTACACTGTAAAAATAAAAGCCCTGCTGATGATCTGTTGCACACAATCATCACATTGTTATTACTGATGCATGAATGTTGAAGCAGCATTTACTTAAACTCCTGATTATGTTCTCGGTCGACTGATTGATTATCTGGTTTGTCTTTGTCCAATTAACAGTTCAGATATTAAGATTGTTCAGTTATTGATTAGAGACGAAGAAAAGCCGCAATCTTCATCTGAGAAACTGGAACCATCGAATGTTGATTGATCAGCTGTTAAAGTATTTTTCATTTCTGGTTGATTAATCAATTCAGATCTATTTAATATAATATTGGATGCTGTCATGTGGCGGCTCCAGCTGCAATGCATCATGGGATGTAAACACTGTTGTTGCTGAACTCAGACTCTTCATTGTTCTCAGTGACGTTCGTCTCGTTTCACGTCGACTCTGATGCCATGTTGAAAACTGAGCTGCTGCACGACTCGCTGTAAACCTCCTGCTTCTATCAGGAACAAAGACCTGATGTTTTTATTTGTGTTTACACAACCTCCACAACAACAACAACAACCTTCATTCACTCTCGTTTGTGTCAGTGACGTCTGCCTCCAGACTCAAGCTCAGTCCGTCAGACGGAGGAAGTAGAGTCCTGTTTACCTCCATCATGGAGGTCATGTTGTTTGTTTGTTTGTTTGTTTGTTTGTTTGTTTGTTTGTTTGCACTGAACTTGGGGGAGGGAGGGGTCGTGGTCCAGGTTCAGATCCAGATCATTTACTAAGAATTAGAACCTTTTCCTCTGAAGTCTGGTTCATGTTGTCTGGTTCTGGTCTCAGGTCTCAGGTCCCCTCTAGTTGGATCTGGAAACAGGTTTAGTTTAGGTCCAGTTCACACCAGAGACCAGTTCACACCAGAGACCAGTTCACATCCAGAGACCAGTTCACACCAGAGACCAGTTCACATGCTCTGTGGTTCAGGTCAGTAAAGATGGAGGTTCAGGTTCACTGTGAATAAACAGACTGTCTCTGTGTGAAACCAGACCAGGATCTGTGAGTGTGAACAGAACCAGAACCAGCTGAGTGAGGTGGACACTGGTCTGAGGTCAGATGTTCTGGTGGAAAACAAACGTTCAGGATCAACGTGTCTGTGGCTCAAACTGCGTTGTTCACCACGCGGCTGCCTGCTCAGCTGTTCTCGATGTGTCATGTGACTCTGCAGGTGTCAGTGATGATGATGATGATGGTTCCTTGATGGTAAATATCTGACCTCAGACCAGTCTCCACATCATTAAACTGGTTCTGGTCCTGTTCTGGTTTAACACCCTCTGAAGACTCCAGGCTCAGTTGTTCGTTTGTGCTCATTTAGTTTTTATTTGTTTGCTTTTATTGTCATCTTCATTTACGTTAATGTATTTATGATTGATCGTTTTATAATCGATCAATAATCAATACTGGGAGTTGTTTAAAGTGAGTCTGTGGGTGCAGCTCAGTCAATGGTTAAATAATGATGTCACAGTTTTTCTAACATTGTTTTTATTTTATTTTGTAAAGATTTCTTTGGTTTGTTTTTGACTTGTACAGATGATGATGATGATGATGATGATGTTTGTATTGAATCATATATGAACTGGTCTGAGGTGACGTCACACTGTTGATATTTTCCCTCCGAACACAAACTGTAGACGTACATTGTTATAAACTGTAGAAGAAGAAGTGTCCCTCCCTCTGACCTCTGACCTCTGACCTCTGAGGAGTTGATGTGGCCTGTTACATGTTGGTTGTATACAGTCGTGTGAAGGTTTGTTCCTCTCGGACATGTAGCCACTGCAGCAACAGCTTCTGCCGTTTCTCATCAAACATAAAGATTTAATATGTGAAGGTATAAAAACCATTAAATCCTTATTTCACTTATTTTTGTAGAAAGTTCCTGAAAACAAACAAATATTTCCTAATTATCCTAATCATGAGGGAAATACGCACAATGTTCAGTTATTAGATTTAAATGAATTAATAAGTGTTTAGCTGAAGCTGTAAAAATGTGAACTTTGTGTACAGCATCATGAGAATCTACATAATGTTTCATTAAGATTCCAGTAATAAATCAACATGTAACATGAGTTTGATTTCAGCTCTTTGTTTTTCTGTTGAACCTTATTCGTCTTAACTTTAAAAAAAATCTTTAAAGTTTCTCTCTCTCCTCCCAGTGTCTGTTTCACCCTCAGCAAATCCATATTATGAAATAAATAAATAATATTAATCAATAATGATTCCTGATCATTAAGTGATGAAAGCACAAAAATGTATTTATTTTAAAATCAACATTTTTCTTTGAATTTTCTTGAGTTAAATAATTTTCTTTTATTTAGTTTTTCTCTGATTTCTAGAAAATTGTTGAAACAAGTTGACAAAAAAAAAGACAAATAAATTCAGAAATAAATAATTAAATACATTAATAAATACAAAATAAATACCTTGTGGTCAAATGCTATTTCTGTATTTTTATATTTATTTATAAAATTATGCATTTATGCATTTATTTCTGTCTTTCTACATTTATTTATTTATTCACGTGTTTCTGTTCCATATGTAAATTAGGTGGGCGGTCCTTCCTCAGTCTGAAGCCGGATTGGTTATAGTAACGTGATCAGATCTCCCGCTGCGTTCACTTGACTGGTGCACAGGAGCGTTTCCTTTAGCTCGCTGTTAGCCACTAAGCTAACTGATGTTCAGTTTTATTTGTACAGCTTCAAATCATAAAGTAGAAACTGAGAGTGTCGAGGAGGGCCAGGAGGCTGTTTTATTATTATTGTTATTATTTATTTAACTTTTTTCTGTACTGAGTCAATAACAGAGTTTACAAACCTGTTAACATGTTTTTTTTTTACAGTGCACTGAAACAGGTGAGTTCAGGTTCTTCAGTCAGTTTGACTTTTTGCTTTTGTTTGATGTTTCACAACCGTGTGGCTCCAGTTCAACACAAACGTTTTCTAAGAATTCTGGAGGAATTTACCTGAACAACCTTATAAAATATCAGTTGGTTCAAACTATAACAACTTATGATACATTATGATTCATTAAATGATGACATGTTTTTATGTCAAATATTAACCTGTGAAGAAGCAGAAAATAGAAAGTACAAAATAAAATACAAATGTTTTAGCTTGACTTTATTCTGAAATGCTACATATTTTTTTATATTCAGTTTTATTGTGAAAGTTTTACATAATTCATTAAAAAATAACTGACAGAGATAAAAAAAAAAGCAAAGTAAAAAAGCAAAATCTGGACATGTAAAACATTAACAGCTTCAGCTGATACGACTGTCTCCACAGACATGACCTCAGGTAACACTTTATTCTGAAGGTCTAGTAGGTTTCCTGTCAGCCAATTTGGGAGATGGGGGTGAGATTGTGGGAGTTTTGGGGGGGTGGGTGGGGGATTGGGGGAGATGTATTTCAGTTCTGCACAATGTTGTTGACTCTTGGTCTGAAGGTCACTGCAGCTGCAGCCTCCTCCCCCCTCTCCTCCCCCTCCTCCTTCCCTCGTCCTCCCCTCCCCCTCCTCCCCTCTCCTCCCCTCTCCTCCCCTTCCCTCATTAAGCCCCTCCTGCCTGACTTACGACCTGACAGAAGACAGGACGCCTCCGTCCATACATCCACCTGCACCGCTGCTGAACACATCACTGATGGATCACTGATTGATTGATCTGGACTCTGATGATAAGATGCTGTGATTGGCTGAAGCTGCTGTGGAGTCTCAAAGAAAAGAAGAGGCTACAGGTGTTTGTTCGCCACCACAGAAGAAGAAGAAGAAAAGGGAAGGAAACCAACAGAGAAAAGCCGTCAGGTGAGTCTGATTGATCCCGGATTATAATCTTATCACATTGATGTGTGTTGATGGCGAGTGACGTTCAGGAACAGTAATCCAGTAATGTGACACAGTGCTGCCACCTGGTCTCAGTGGTCAGTGTCGGTACTGCAACAGAGACGTTTTATCTCTGTGATGTCATCATCAGGAAGTGTGAGATTAGGGAAACTCTCCTCTTTTCTTCCTCTCTTTCCTTCCTCTCTTTCCTTCCTCTCCTCTTTCCTTCCTTTCTTTCCTTCCTCTCTTTCCTTCCTCTCTTCTTTTCTTCCTCTCTTTCCTTCCTCTCCTCTTTCCTTCCTCTCTCTCCTTCCTCTCTTCTTTCCTTCCTCTCTTCTTTCCTTCCTCCCTTTCCTTCCTCTCTTTCCTTCCTTTCTTTCCTTCCTCTCCTCTTTCCTTCCTCTCTTTCCTTCCCCTCTTTCCTTCCTCTCTTTCCTTCCTCTCTTTCCTTCGTGATGATAATTCATGATCTTATTAATAATATATTCTTAGTGTGACTTTAATAGAAATGATATTTAGACATGGAAACGTCTCTATGTTTATGTCTATATGTCTAAATGTTTTGTTCCAGTCATGTGATCGTGTTGTTACATTCACCTGTTGAGTGTCACTGTTGGACGCTGTTATAACTGAACTCACCTGCAGGTGTCAGCGTTTCTTCTCATATTAAGAACTTCATTCATGGTTCAGACGATGCTGCTTATATAAACTCTGTCTCTTTCACATGAACGTTGCTTCGTACTGGACAGGTAAACCAGAGGTACCTGAGCAGGTGATCAGGTTAATGTTAGTGTCAGTTAAACCAGATAACTAACAGTCTCCTGGTCTGGAACTTCAGACCACCTCTGGTGGAGCGGAGGAGCTTCCTCTCTCCCTCTTCCTCCTCTCCCTGGTTGTCACGACAACACTGGAAGCACTTTAGCCTGTTGCCATGGTAACCACATGGTATTTTTTAGAGTCTGATAATTGAAGTGGAGCCGTGGACGGCGGGGGGGGGCGGCAGTCTGAGTTCATGTTACTACTTCATCTGAAAGAACCAGCAGAGACCAGACCAGAACCAGAATAGAACCAGACCAGAACCAGACTAGAACCAGACTAGAACCAGACCAGGACCAGACTAGAACCAAACCAGAACCAGACCAGGACCAGAATAGAACCAGACCAGAACCAGACCGAGCCGAGGACCGGAAACAGAGTCAGTGATTCTTTATATGGACAGTTAATGACGCATCAACAATCCAGCAGTCAAACTTTATTTGTATTGCACTCTTCATACAGGTGAGTTCAGGTCAAAGGTCACAGACCCATAAAACAAACAAATCAAATAAGAAAGCTGAGAATGAGACACAGTGAGATACATTGAAAACGCTGGAATAACATTAGCAAACCACAAACAGAAGAAAATAAAAATAACAGATAAAATAAAATAAAGTGACGAATGACTGAAAACAAGATGTGATTTAAAGTCGGGCTTCAGACTTTCAGCATCACTCTGTTTTTACTCTCCAGAGACCAGCTGAGGGTCACCTGACACACCACACACCTCCTGGACTTCAAGGACCTTCAGAACCTCCAGGACCTTCAGAACCTTCAGAACCTCCAGAACCTCCAGGACCTCCAGGACCTTCAGAACCTCCAGGACCTCAAGGACCTCCTACTTAGAGACTCAGTTTCTCCAGGACCATGTCTTCATCTCAGAGCAGATCTGAACTCAAAACATCTGGACTCAAACATTTCTGTTGGTGGCTCCATCGCTGCTCCTCTCCTCCTCCTCCTCCCCCTCCTCTTCCTCTCCCTGTCAGCTGCAGTGCCCCCCCCTCTCCCCGGGCGTCTCGTCGTCTCCTCCTGCTGGTGGTCCTGCTCCTCTGCAGTCTGCTGCTGATGCTGCTGCTGCTGCTGTGGAACTACCACTGTCTGTTCGTCTCCCACATCTGCTCCCCGCCAGAGGAGGAGGCGGAGAAGGGGGAAGCTGAGGTTGTGACCACGTGGAGTCGGCGGTGACGGCGCCGTTCACATCCGGACCACCTGAACCTGGTCTGAACAACACAGATACAGGTTGAGGTAGTTCAGATTTTAGAATATTCAGTAGAAAGCATCATCACCTGAATGTTTCTCATGTTTGTCTTTATTTCCACTTTCTGGGAGATTTTAATTCGAAAACTGGTGGAAATCCTGAAGTATTTGTTGCTGTGAGTCACAGATTAAAACAGGAACATCCTACATTTCCCATAATGCACCTGCATAGTGTCTTTCATTAGAGCCTCCCTGCCTGGTAAACAGTCACATCTGTCAGTCCCTACACACAGTTTCATATCTATACATTTGTGGAGTGACGTTTTTTAATTTGAAATATAAAGTTTTGAAAATTGCCAAAATAAAGTTTACCAAAATAAAAGTGTAATGTTTTGCCCATCTGCTGACGTTTTGTTTCGTTCTTCCAGAATCAAAGTTTAGTTCAGGTTCAAACTGAGGTTTAATTCAGACTAAGTACAAAAACAGAAAACATTTTTTATAAGTGTGAAACTTTTCATACAAATACACAGATGTCACGTTTCAACTGTCAGCTGACGACAAACTACAACTACAAAGATCCTCAGAAAGAATCTGAAAACGTGAACATTCACAAACTAAACAAAGTTTCAGTTGATGAGGAAACTCTTCGTGACTCTCAGAACTTTCACTCATGTGACTTTGACCTTAAAGACAGCAGGCTTCACCTGTGCCTGCAGTCGACTGCTGAGGGCTAACATAACCCCACAGACACACCTGTACAGGTGCACCAGCAGTGATGATGTCACATGAGGTCAGTGTTGGTTTGTTCATCTTCTTCAACATCTGGGAGTTTAACATGTGACTTTGATTCTGTTTTTCAAAATAAAACACAAAGATTTAGCTAAATGTCAACACTTTATTTGATCTAATCTGACTTTTTATAATAATTTCAAAGAAGTTTACTGATGAGAACTAAACACACTCAACTTAAAGTAAATTAATCTAATTGTAAACTTTATTAAGAAATACGATGGTGTGATTTAATTATATGGCATAGTAAAATAAATATATAAATAATATGTATTTATAGCTTCTATCCAGACATACACAGTAAAATGAATGTTCAGCTGACCTCTGACCTCTGGCTTACACTGGTAATTAAGTGGAAGGACTGTAATTGCAACTGAGCACTGACTCTGTTTCACCTGTTATTAGCTCCAATTATACAGGTCTGATCTTTGCTGGAAACATTGCATCAAATACGTTTTAGTAGATTTTATGAATGAGTTATTATCCCACACATTAATAAACACGCAGACTCAGTTTCTTTATCTGTGTTTGAATTAGACTCTGCAGACGTACAGGCTGCTCACATTCACACAGTGCTGAGCTAAAGTCGAATAGTACACTCGAAGTCTGTAAGTACAGAACAGCTGACATTAAGTACATGTTTCAGATCCTCTGTGGACTCTAATGTATGTTCACATGGACTCAGAGCTGCTGTTAACCTGCACAGGTAAAGACCAGGTTCACCTGTTCAGACTTGTCCAAACACAAGAAGTACAGAAAAACTCAACAACAGTAACTGTGTTAACAGCAGACATGTTGTTAGATCCATCAGGGAAAAGTACAGAGCGCAGACTGAAGTACATCAGCAGCCGCAAACCCTCCATTACAGCTCTATTTCTGTCTGACAGACGACTGGTTTAATTCAGACTTTTACTTTGGAGTGGTGAAGCTCTAAAAGTGACAAACCAGCAGGATTACACACAAACAAACTGTTTAGAGTTCAGAGTCTGAGAGAAAGTGAAGGAGTCACTTTATAGAGTTCATTAGGCCCAGAAATCAGGACATTTTCACTGTTTTCATCGTTATAAACATGGCCTCCCAAACCTGCAGCACAGGGTTACCAAGGCTCAACAGCAGGGGCCCTGGACTGGGGCTACACAGGCAGACCAGCAGGGGCCCTGAGGTAGGTGCGTCACTTTAAAACCTCACATATGGACACTAACTCCACAGTTTTCATTTCCAGAAGAAAGATGTAAACCCGTTTAGTTCAGAGTTTGTTGCCGTAAAAGAACTAAGACCCAGATCCCACCAAGAACCCTCTTCTAGGAGGCCTGGAGCCTCCACAAAGACCTGGAATCCCTCTGCAGAGGCCCAACATGTCAAGGCCATCTGAAAAAGAAAGAAATGAGGAGCTCATTCAATCACCATAGGAACCAATTTAAAGAACCTCAAAGTCTCTAATAAAAAACTCAAGACCCTTCATCGGGACCTAACTTGAAAACTCTGAAGATTCTCTGTAGGAGCCTTGAAACCTTCTGAAGACACTGTTAAACCTCTTAAGGAGCCTTGGAAGCCTGGATCGCACCAAGAACCCCTTGTGAACATCTTTGAGGATACGTGGAGGTTCCACGAGGACCCCCGTCACTCTTAGAACTCAATCTAAAATCTACAGAGCTCATTGAAGCACAACTGAAACCTTTTCAAGGAAATCTCCTTTGAAATATTTTTAAGACCCTTGAAGACCCTTTAGAACCCCCTACAGAACCAATGGTACCTCCTTGAAGTGATCTAGATTCTTTGGGGGAACCCTGAGACCCTTGAGATTTGTGGAGTCCGTGCAGGAGCCCTGACACCACCTGGAGGACCCTCGGGACCTTTCCAGACCTTAAAACCCCTTTCCGCCTGATGATGAGTGTAACAGCTGTCAGGTATGGTTGGGGGGAAGGGAGCAGGAGTGCTTGGAACACACCGCAAAAAACTGTCAGGTGAGACACAACAAGACCGGAAATGAGAACAACGTGCCTTAAAAATAAAAGCTGAATATTAAAAGTAAATGTGTTCTCTATATTAACAGTTTTTCATCAGATTTCACCCCTCAAAATAAAACTGAAACTAAATGGTTGCTAATAATTGTATTGAAAAAGCCTTTTAATATTTTCTGTCTGACAGGCCTAAACCTCCACACACTGTTGTCAACAGGGCTGGATAAACCTCCTGAGGGGCCCTGGGGCCAAAATCTGTTGTTGAGCCTCCACTGATTACACAAGACAGTTTTCTGAAACACCCAGGAAGCAAACAGTAATCTAGACCTGATATTATTAGTTGATTATTAGACAACTGATTGAAAATTAATCTGCTCCAATTAAATATTTTTTAAGCAGATATGCCCAAAATTCACTGGTAACAGCTTCTCAAATGTGAAGATTTACTGGTTTTACTAGTTTTTTTTTATTATGCTAACCTCAATATCTTTGGGGTTTTAGCTGTTAATATGTTGTTTTTCACCAGTTTATCACATATTTAACATTTGATAATAAATGGCTGGTTGCAGCCTTTCAGTTCTCCTGTGATGAAACACAACTTCACAACAAATGGCTGTTTTAATACAGATTGAAACAGTCCAGGTTTTACAACTGGATTTGACAGTAAAAGAAGAGACAGGAGATGGAGGGTGGAGGATGAGTCATAGCTCATTGTTGTACGTCAGTGAAATGAATCAAAAGTAAACCCAAATGATTTGGGAAGAACCTGGGACTTTTGGGGCTCCCGGGGGTCTGTGGCCCCTGGACAGTTGCCTGCTTTGCCTGGTTGACCCAGCTTTGATTTGTTGAAACTCTGTGATTATAAAGGCCTGGAACCATTTTGTTCCTTTAACTTCAGTTAATACAGAGTTGCTGTGTTATGGATTAGTTTGTGGGGCAATCATTCAGGCAAGGTAATCCTTTGTGATATTAGCTAGCTAGCTAGCTAGCTAGCTAGCTAATATCACAAACTGTCCACACAGAGTTGACATTTAGCTAACTGGGAGTCACAGTCCAAAATGGGGGACGCTACCGTAGCATTAGCTTTGTGTGACCGGTTTTATTGAAGCTCAGATACAGTTTAAACACTGACACTGACTGTTAGCAAGCCTGTTAGCTTGGGGAGCGATAACATGCTTTTCTTTAACTGACCCACTGTGAGTAATGACCGTGGAAATAATTACAGCTAACGTGAATCCCGGTTTGTTTCAAAGCTGTCTTGACAGGGATTTTACTTTGAAGGGTCTGACCGGATGTTTCGTGTTTTATTTTGGATGGGTTGTCTCGTGCCTGTCTGTGTGCGGTGAAGCAGCGCGAGCGGCTCAGCTGTTTAAACCTCAGTCAGTCCGAGTCCCGGTCCGGGTTTGAAACTAGAAACGGTTTTCTCCGCTGGGTCGTGGACCGGAACTCACACACGGAGGTTTTTCTTTAACTTTTCATCATCTTTTCTCGGGTTTTCTCGGGTTTCTTCGTGTCTCCCGTGTTTTGGTCGGAGAGGAATGAAGTCTGGATCTCGCTGACGGACCGGCAGATTTACGGCTCTCCTCGGTTCTTCCCTCTCGTTGAACCGGACAGAGGACCAGACAGACCGGGCATCACCCGGAGCAGGACTGAGCCCGCAGACCGGGTTAAAATGCCGGGGATGAGGGGACTAGTCCTCTTGTGTCTCTGTCTGAACCTCCACACAACCCGGTCCTTCCCCAACCAGCTGCCCGACCTCAGCACCGAGCCGCACGGCCTGCCCTCCCTCACCGACCCGCTGCTGGACTACGACCGGCTGGACGAGGAGCTGGGAGGCGGCAGGGGGCGGAACTGGAACGGGACCGGCGGGGCGGAGGGCTGCGGACCGTGTGAGCTGGACCTGTGCCCGGAGACCCGCGGCTGCCGGGCGGGTCTGGTGCTGGACTCCTGCGGCTGCTGTAAGGAGTGCGGAAACCTGGAGGGCCAAGCCTGCGACCCGGGACAGCGCAGCGTCTTCTACGGGCTCTGCGGGACCGGGCTGCGGTGTCAGGCGGACCCGCGGCCCGCAGGAGGAGGAGGAGGGGGAGGGGAGGATGAAGAGGAGGAGGTGTGTGTGTGTGAGGAGCAGGAGGCGGTGTGTGGCAGTGATGGAACAACATACGTGAACATGTGCCAGTTCAGAGAGGCCGCTTTCTCCAGACCAGAGCTCAAGACCAGAGGGAGGGGGCCCTGCAAGACAGGTAGGACACACCTGACTGCACACCTGTCTGTCTGTAGTTCAGAGACCCTGAGGTCATGAGATTCATTTCCGGTTAGAGTGACTCACCTGTAGGCTCGTGCTGATTGTACTTCATCATTTCAGGTATTTTATACATTCGCACCTGATTTGGACTCATTTTTAAAGCTTGTTCTTCACAGATGAAGGTGTTTAAAAGATTAAAAAAAAACCTTATAATACACCAAATAACCTGAACTCCATCCCTTAACTTTCACCTCAAGTTAAAGGACTTTTCCTAATTAGGAATGAAAATGTTATTTGGTCCCTTTGAAGAGTTTGAACTCATGAAAATATCTCAGAGCCGAGGTCTGATTTAAATTATCATCACTGCAAAACATTTTCACCTGATCTCCTCAGAAATGAAAGTGACCCAGTGAACCAGGTTGTAAAAACCTTTACGTGCACACAGAGGACCGGACCTGGGCAGCCCAGTGAACTGATAACCATCCTGATAAGTGATTAAAGCAGAACCTCGTCCCTGGACTCTCTCTCTCTCTGGATCGAGGGCGTCACACTGAGCTCTGGGAACATTTCTCAGCCTCGACTGAAACAGAGACAAACAGAATGCAGATGTCAGATTTACGGTGAAGAACCAGTTTCATGTGTTTCTCTGTTGGTTTTTCCCTCCAGCTGCGACAAACATTCACATTCTCTGCTGCTGCCAAGGAAATGCTTCTCCTCTCTGAGCACACATTCACTGCTCTGTCCGTCCTCTGTGCCTCGGTTCAGACCGGCTTCGTCAGCAGGAAACACCAGCACATGGCACTAAGAAAAACCCTCCTGTGATAGATGGAGCAAAAAGGCATCGAGATCTACGTCCTCGTGTACGGTGGCCCGGAGAGCTCAACACACTGCAATAGGGATCGACCGATGTGCTTTTTTGAGGATCGTTACCGATTATCGTTAATCAAGCAGATCAATAACTGATATTTGGAAGATATACCAACACAGAACTACAGCTGTACAAGGACAGTCACCGTGGCGTCCAGGTGTTTCTATTATTTGCTCCATTTATATCAGTGTAGGTAAATAACAGAAACAGCTGTATAATGTAAACGCTCCACAGTGATCATCAACATCTGTCTGAAACTGTTTTAACAAACTGAAGATTAAAACCTTCATGAAGGAGGATTTACTGCAGGACTGTATCAGACTGCATCAGTTTAATGTTCCTAATAAACCGATCACTGAGTCAATATCAGTGATTATCAGCTGTAATCAGACTGTAAAGAGCCTGAACTGGTTGATTTCTTTGTTCTCACCTGTGAACTGATTCAGCTGGTGACATGAAGATGTTCTTTAATTTAATAGTTTTATCACGTATTATTATTATATAATGTATAATATGTTATTATCAAATAAGATGTTTGACCCCTCCCCTTTTAAAATGTAACACTAACCCTAATCCGTAACAGCAAAACCGATAATCCGAATATGCTGAATATTACCACCAATCATCGGCCGATCGGTCCTCTGCGTACCTGTGTAGATTTTTACAACCTGGTTCACTGTGTCACTTTCATTTTTTGCAGAAATCAGGTGAAAATATTTTGGAGTGATAGTAACTAAAATTCAGGCCTCGGCTCTGAGATACTTTAAGGAGTTCAAACACTTCGATGTGACCAAATAACATTTTAATTCCTAATTACTGAAAGTCCTTTAACTTAAGGGGAAAGTTAAGGGATGGCGTTCAGGTGATTTGGTGTATGATAAGGATGATAATCGGTCGATCCCCACACTGCAGTTTAAGAAAACGTATCTTCGGTTTGACAAAAAATCACAACACAACGGGAAGTGTTTCCAGGGGACAGTAGAAAGTGATGCACCAGGCTGGGACTTGTTGTTCAAAACCCAATTGTGACTTTTGAAGTTAAAAACATTGAAGAACAAGAGCAAGTTCATCACTTCAGTCTTTTTAAGTTGCTGTGGTTAGGATGACGCCTTCATGCTACGCTAATGTCTGCATCAGAAAACTGCAATAAAAACATCATATATTCATTTTATTTTCCACTTTTGTTGAATAAATCTTTTTTATTATCAGTCCTGATCATAACGACCAAAAATGAAATTGTTTTCAGAATTTTAACCCTTTAAATGCCAGTTTGTTTACATGAAGCCACTGATTTTGATGCAGTATTCTTTGTTGTGGAAGGTCAGATAAGAAACACACAAAATGTCCTTTAATAATCCTGCAGAAAAACAACCCTCTGAATAAACTGCAGGGTTTTTAAAGAATCAACAATATGGCGGCAGATGTCGACGATCTGTGTCTGTGATCGGTTATTCCTCCTCTGATCAGACATGGGATCAATCATGTGTCTCAGAGAAACCAGGTGGTGTGTAGTTCAGGGAGCCTGGGACAGTGAATACACAGAGCCAGCTGACTCCGACCCTGAGAGCTGAGTAAACCCTCAGAGCTTTACCTCCAGCTGTGAGGAGAAACCTGATCCTCAGACAGTTTATAGACGTGGACTCAGTGAGACTGATGAAGGTGATCAGGTCTGACTGTGACCCCCCTGTTCAGACCAGGAGCTCCACCCACCCGTCTCTGTGCTCTGTTCCAACAAACAGCCAGTGTCTGCACAGGAACACTACAACACTGTTACAGTCCAACAGCTGACACCTCCCCACCTCCTCCTCCTCCTCCAGATCCTCCTCCTCCTCCTCCACCTCCTCCTCCTCCTGCTCCTCCTCCTCCTCTACCTCCTCCCCCTCCTCTACCTCCTCCTCCTCCTGCTCCTCCTCCTCCTCTACCTCCTCCCCCTCCTCTACCTCCTCCTCCTCCTGCTCCTCCTCCTCCTCTACCTCCTCCCCCTCCTCTACCTCCTCCTCCTCCTGCTCCTCCTCCTCCTCTACCTCCTCCCCCTCCTCTACCTCCTCCTCCTCCTGCTCCTCCTCCTCCTCTACCTCCTCCCCCTCCTCTACCTCCTCCTCCTCCTGCTCCTCCTCCTCCTCTACCTCCTCCCCCTCCTCTACCTCCTCCTCCTCCTGCTCCTCCTCCTCCTCTACCTCCTCCCCCTCCTCTACCTCCTCCTCCTCCTGCTCCTCCTCCTCCTCTACCTCCTCCCCCTCCTCTACCTCCTCCTCCTCCTGCTCCTCCTCCTCCTCTACCTCCTCCCCCTCCTCTACCTCCTCCTCCTCCTGCTCCTCCTCCTCCTCTACCTCCTCCCCCTCCTCTACCTCCTCCTCCTCCTGCTCCTCCTCCTCCTCTACCTCCTCCCCCTCCTCTACCTCCTCCTCCTCCTGCTCCTCCTCCTCCTCTACCTCCTCCCCCTCCTCTACCTCCTCCTCCTCCTGCTCCTCCTCCTCCTCTACCTCCTCCCCCTCCTCTACCTCCTCCTCCTCCTGCTCCTCCTCCTCCTCTACCTCCTCCCCCTCCTCTACCTCCTCCTCCTCCTGCTCCTCCTCCTCCTCTACCTCCTCCCCCTCCTCTACCTCCTCCTCCTCCTGCTCCTCCTCCTCCTCTACCTCCTCCCCCTCCTCTACCTCCTCCTCCTCCTGCTCCTCCTCCTCCTCTACCTCCTCCCCCTCCTCTACCTCCTCCTCCTCCTGCTCCTCCTCCTCCTCTACCTCCTCCCCCTCCTCTACCTCCTCCTCCTCCTGCTCCTCCTCCTCCTCTACCTCCTCCCCCTCCTCTACCTCCTCCTCCTCCTGCTCCTCCTCCTCCTCTACCTCCTCCCCCTCCTCTACCTCCTCCTCCTCCTGCTCCTCCTCCTCCTCTACCTCCTCCCCCTCCTCTACCTCCTCCTCCTCCTGCTCCTCCTCCTCCTCTACCTCCTCCCCCTCCTCTACCTCCTCCTCCTCCTGCTCCTCCTCCTCCTCTACCTCCTCCCCCTCCTCTACCTCCTCCTCCTCCTGCTCCTCCTCCTCCTCTACCTCCTCCCCCTCCTCTACCTCCTCCTCCTCCTGCTCCTCCTCCTCCTCTACCTCCTCCCCCTCCTCTACCTCCTCCTCCTCCTGCTCCTCCTCCTCCTCTACCTCCTCCCCCTCCTCTACCTCCTCCTCCTCCTGCTCCTCCTCCTCCTCTACCTCCTCCCCCTCCTCTACCTCCTCCTCCTCCTGCTCCTCCTCCTCCTCTACCTCCTCCCCCTCCTCTACCTCCTCCTCCTCCTGCTCCTCCTCCTCCTCTACCTCCTCCCCCTCCTCTACCTCCTCCTCCTCCTGCTCCTCCTCCTCCTCTACCTCCTCCCCCTCCTCTACCTCCTCCTCCTCCTGCTCCTCCTCCTCCTCTACCTCCTCCCCCTCCTCTACCTCCTCCTCCTCCTGCTCCTCCTCCTCCTCTACCTCCTCCCCCTCCTCTACCTCCTCCTCCTCCTGCTCCTCCTCCTCCTCTACCTCCTCCCCCTCCTCTACCTCCTCCTCCTCCTGCTCCTCCTCCTCCTCTACCTCCTCCCCCTCCTCTACCTCCTCCTCCTCCTGCTCCTCCTCCTCCTCTACCTCCTCCCCCTCCTCTACCTCCTCCTCCTCCTGCTCCTCCTCCTCCTCTACCTCCTCCCCCTCCTCTACCTCCTCCTCCTCCTGCTCCTCCTCCTCCTCTACCTCCTCCCCCTCCTCTACCTCCTCCTCCTCCTGCTCCTCCTCCTCCTCTACCTCCTCCCCCTCCTCTACCTCCTCCTCCTCCTGCTCCTCCTCCTCCTCTACCTCCTCCCCCTCCTCTACCTCCTCCTCCTCCTGCTCCTCCTCCTCCTCTACCTCCTCCCCCTCCTCTACCTCCTCCTCCTCCTGCTCCTCCTCCTCCTCTACCTCCTCCCCCTCCTCTACCTCCTCCTCCTCCTGCTCCTCCTCCTCCTCTACCTCCTCCCCCTCCTCTACCTCCTCCTCCTCCTGCTCCTCCTCCTCCTCTACCTCCTCCCCCTCCTCTACCTCCTCCTCCTCCTGCTCCTCCTCCTCCTCTACCTCCTCCCCCTCCTCTACCTCCTCCTCCTCCTGCTCCTCCTCCTCCTCTACCTCCTCCCCCTCCTCTACCTCCTCCTCCTCCTGCTCCTCCTCCTCCTCTACCTCCTCCCCCTCCTCTACCTCCTCCTCCTCCTGCTCCTCCTCCTCCTCTACCTCCTCCCCCTCCTCTACCTCCTCCTCCTCCTGCTCCTCCTCCTCCTCTACCTCCTCCCCCTCCTCTACCTCCTCCTCCTCCTGCTCCTCCTCCTCCTCTACCTCCTCCCCCTCCTCTACCTCCTCCTCCTCCTGCTCCTCCTCCTCCTCTACCTCCTCCCCCTCCTCTACCTCCTCCTCCTCCTGCTCCTCCTCCTCCTCTACCTCCTCCCCCTCCTCTACCTCCTCCTCCTCCTGCTCCTCCTCCTCCTCTACCTCCTCCCCCTCCTCTACCTCCTCCTCCTCCTGCTCCTCCTCCTCCTCTACCTCCTCCCCCTCCTCTACCTCCTCCTCCTCCTGCTCCTCCTCCTCCTCTACCTCCTCCCCCTCCTCTACCTCCTCCTCCTCCTGCTCCTCCTCCTCCTCTACCTCCTCCCCCTCCTCTACCTCCTCCTCCTCCTGCTCCTCCTCCTCCTCTACCTCCTCCCCCTCCTCTACCTCCTCCTCCTCCTGCTCCTCCTCCTCCTCTACCTCCTCCCCCTCCTCTACCTCCTCCTCCTCCTGCTCCTCCTCCTCCTCTACCTCCTCCCCCTCCTCTACCTCCTCCTCCTCCTGCTCCTCCTCCTCCTCTACCTCCTCCCCCTCCTCTACCTCCTCCTCCTCCTGCTCCTCCTCCTCCTCTACCTCCTCCCCCTCCTCTACCTCCTCCTCCTCCTCCTCTTCCCCCACCTCCTCCTCCTCCTCCTCTACCTCCTCCTCCTCCTCTACCTCCTCCTCTACCTCCTCCTCCTCCTCCTCTTCCTCCAGATCGTCCTCTTCTCCCACCTCCACCTCCTCAACCTCCTCCTCCTCCTCCTCCTCCTCCTCTTCCCCCACCTCCTCCTCACTGTGCAGCTGCCAGTTTAACATTAAACCACAGCAACTGTTTCTGCAGCAACTCATCAAATAATCAATCGAAAAACAACGAATCTGCAGCTACTTTGATAATCGGTCTCATTGAAACGTCCTCTGGTTCCAGCTCCTCAGTTTTCCCTGATATGCTAACAGTTAGCTAACTAGTGATAGCAGCATTCATAATAAGGGTAACAGCAGGTTAGCTAACGTTAGCAGTCACAGGAGAATAATTACACTGACAGAGCCGGTAAAGACACTGACGGAGCCGGTAAAGACACTGACAGAGCCGGTAAACACACTGACGGAGCCGGTAAACACACAGACGGAGCCGGTAAAGACACAGACGGAGCCGGTAAAGACACTGACGGAGCCGGTTAAGACACTGAAGGAGCCGGTAAAGACACTGAAGGAGCCGGTAAAGACACTGAAGGAGCCGGTAAAGACACTGACGGAGCCGGTAAAGACACTGACGGAGCCGGTAAAAACACTAAAGGAGCCGGTAAAAACACTAAAGGAGCCGGTAAAGACACTGACAGAGCGGGTAAAGACACTGACGGAGCTGGTAAAGACACTGAAGGAGCCGGTAAAGACACTGACAGAGCCGGTAAAGACACTGACAGAACAGACACTAAGATTTTCACTGAGGTTTTATTCTTATAATGTCACAACCTTCAGAGTTCAAATCACGTCTCTGTTTTCATAAATGAAAAAAATATGGCTTCACTTATTTAATGATGCAACTTTTTACTCCACAAATTTATGATTTTATCCTCATGATAATATTCCAACTTTATTTCAAAAATATTAAAACTTTTATTTTGAAATATTCTGACTTTCTGCATCATCAGGACCTGTTTTCTCTGCATGTTCTGACTTTAGTGTGTGTGTGTGTGTGTGTGTGTGTGTGTGTGTGTGTGTGTGTGTGTGTGTGTGTGTGTGTGTGTGTGTGTGATTATGTAGATAATATCACACACATCATTTAGAGCCACATGATCCTTTTTCTCAGCACATTCCTCAGTTTTATTGGAGACAAGAAATAAACTGAGAGCGGGGTGACCTTCAAAACACACACACACACACACACACACACACACACACACACACACACACACACACACACACACACACACACACTCTGAGTCTGGTTTACTCTGTAATTTTATTCTCAAAGTAGCTGCTGCCTCCACCTCTCTCTCTCTCTCTCTCTCTCTCTCGCTCTCTCTCTCTCTCATATGATTATAATGTCTCTCGTCCCTGCCCCTGTTCACACTGACTCTGTGACTCAGAATAAATCTGGTTTCCTGTCAGTCTGAACTGAGTTTATTCTGGTTCTGTGTCTGACACACACACACGCAGACACACACGCAGACACACACACACACACACACACACACACACACACACACTCTCTGTGGGTTTTGTCTATAAAACAGTGAAGATATTCACTCTACAGTTGTTGAACACGGGACATAAATCTCACTGGGAACAGACAGAAAAGTCAAAACACATGAATCAATTATCTGATCAATTTCTTTGTCGATCACCTCATTGATTAATCTGCTAATCATTACAGCAGCTTTACACAGGAAGCCACATTCACACACACGAGACATTGGAGCAGTTTGGGGTTCAGGACTCCTCTAACTGCAGACTGGAGGAGGTGGGAATCGAACCACCGACCTTCCGCTCTCCCTGCTGGGCCACAGCTGGCGCAGAGCAGTTCTCTCTGTGGGGGGGTTTCTCTGTCTGCACCTGCTGCAGGTGTGGCCTCTGTGTGATGTCATCAGACTGAGCTCAGTGTCCGTCTCTCTGTCAGTCCCCATCATCAAGGTCCCTCCTCAGAGCCAGGTGAACGGGACGGGCAGCAGTCTGGTCTTCCTCTGTGAGGTCTTTGCGTTTCCGATGGCTCTGGTGGAGTGGAGGAAGGAGGGGCGAGACGTCATCCTGCCCGGGGACGACCCCCACATCTCTGTCCAGGTACAGGTGAGAAACTGTTAGCCTAGCTCTGCTAACAACGGAAACAGTCTGTCTGACTTCTTGTCTGTCTCACAGTCTCGGGGCGGTCCTCTGAAATTCGAGCTCTCCAGTTGGCTGCAGATTGAGGGGGCGGAGCCAGGGGACTCTGGGACCTATCGCTGCATCGCTCGTAACAACCTGGGATCTGTCTCGGCCTCTGCTGTACTGGGAGTACTGGGAGCAGGTGAGACAGAGGAGTACGTCTGTCCACGTCTGGACTCATTTTAGTTCAGGAGGTGCCGTATGGATGTTGAACGTGTGGAGGATCTGTGTGGTACCTGTTCAGGTTCAGGTCCAGCTGACTCTGATGATGTGGGAGGAGACGAGAGATCTGCAGCGTCTGACAAATAAAAACAGCTGCGGTTTTTATCTTTGGTTTCCACGTCAGTCACAGTTGTTGTTTTGTCTCCTCGTCGTCGTTGGCGATCACACCTTGTCACAGTTTGTGTTGATGAAGTTAACGCCTCACCTGTCTGTCTCTCTGTCTCTCTCAGAGGAGCTGTCGTCCTACCTGGCCAACAGCGTGGCGGAGATGAAACAGCTGATGGACGCCACAGACTATGACCACGACTTCTACTGAACAACATGTGACATCACTTCCTGCCGTCTTTTGGTTTCCCCGCTGTCCAGCTGCCATCACAACAGAGACAGTAAACACATCATGGAATCACCCCCAGCAGAGACATTGAACGCATCATGGTATCACCCTAAACAGAGACAGTGAACGCATCATGGTATCACCCTAAACAGAGACACTGAACGCATCATGGTATCACCCTAAACAGAGACAGTAAACACATCATGGAATCACCCCCAGCAGAGACAGTGAACGCATCATCAGATCGACCTAAACAGAGACAGTGAACGCATCATGGTATCACCCTAAGCAGAGACAGTGAACGCATCATGGTATCACCCTAAACAGAGACAGTGAACGCATCATGGTATCCCCCTCAGCAGAGACAGTGAACGCATCATGGTATCCCCCTCAGCAGAGACAGTGAACGCATCATGGTATCCCCCTCAGCAGAGACAGTGAACGCATCATGGTATCCCCCTCTGATGAAGCAGAAGGTTGTGTTCCAGGTTGTTGTGTTTTCAGTGATATGTTAATGAATTATGAAAATGTTAATAATGTGTTAATGTATTATGTATGTATTAATGTATCAGTGTAAATCTTTTCTCTGACATCACACAGGATGTGACGGGGGGTTTGAGCGTCTCCCTTCAGCTCCGTCAGTGTGAAACACAAACCTCTTATTATTATAAATAAATGTAAACAACAGCTGTTTCCTGTCTGCGCCTACATCTCTTTATCTACCTCCACGTCAGTTTGTTAATGTGTGAAGAAGAAGAAGAAGAAGGAGGAGGAGCATCAACATCAGAATCAGACTTTGACTTTCACACAACTTTATTTAGGATACATTATGCCAAAAATCTTAAATGGTCCATTTCAAAACTTCTAATAAATCAGTCAACAATCAAAACCCCACAAACAAAAACAAAACAACAACAACACACTCCTGCCTTCGGCACAGCACCGGCTCCGTCCACACCTGACAGCTGGTTCTTACGGGTTTTCTGCTAGCTTAGCAGTTGCTAACAAGAAATTGATGAGAACCAGTGTCGGTGTACCTTGGAGCAAAAACAAAAAGTGGAACAGAAAAAACCTCTCATCAGAAGAAGAAGAAGAGTCAGTGAGGACGGTCTCCTCCTCATCGCTCCACACAGCCGTACATCTCATTCTCATGGACACGATACCTCAGTAACACCTTGATGGAACTTCTTCACATTTGGCACAACTAGGTCTCAAGAATTCTAGGTCTCTAGATTTTGGTGGCTAAAGGTCAAAGGTCACGATGACCTCAATAAATGTGTTTTTGTCCTTGTGAACAAAATATCTCTGTAACACCTTGAGGGCATTTCTTCAAATTTGGCACAAACGTTCACCTGGATTAAAGGACAAACTGATTAGACTTTGGTAGCTAAAGGTCAAAGGTCAAGGTCATTGTGACCTTTTTTATGACTTTGGATAAACAGGGATGAGGAGGTGATTCTAGACTTTGAATTTCCTTTGTTTCCACTGAGGTTTTGAGTTGAACATTGAAAATGTGCATAAAATCAGGAGGATGGAAACACACTTGATGACGATGCTAACATGCTAATGTTTAGCAGAGGCCGAGGGGTCCTGGTTTTCAGTCCCTGGTATGGGTCTAACTCCGAAATGTACTGCAGGAGAGATCCTCCCACAGGGATTAACAACATATTGAAGAGTAAGTGAGGCGGATCCTCCAGACTCTGACCTCACACCGACCCTCAGTTTCAATCACATGATGTAGAATATACAGATGATGTGTTGGAGCCCGGCCCGCTCAGACAGCAGGACTTCCTGAAACCGATCCTGACTGGACCAGGTTTAGATCACAGGAAGTTGAAGCTCCACTGAGAGCAGAGCCAGTAATGAAATCCTCTCAGTGTGTGTGTGTGTGTGTTTCCATTCAGAGGAAACTGAAGCGACATGTGGTGAATTCATTAACCAGCTGAAACCAGCCGCTCAGCTGTGAAGACTCAGACTGGCTTCACTCTGTTTTCTAACAACATTTTATCAGGGTCTCTTCGGTTCGAACTAGATCTCAGTGCTGTAAGTTCACAGTATATTACTGGACGTTCACACAGTCCTAATCTGCTTCAGATCCAGTTTACACATCAGAGAATAAAACTCTGTTCCCTATGGTTCAGTTCTGGGGCCTCTTTAGCTGCTGTGTACGGTGGCCCTAAGAGCTCAAAGCACTGCAGCTTAGACACAACGGACGTGTTTCCAGGGGACACTAAAAAGTGATGAACCTGCTGAAACTTGTTTAATGCCCAATTGTGACTTTTTTTGGCATTTTTTCCTTTGTCCTGATATGACAGTGAGAGAGAGACAGGAAGGTCAGGGAGAGAGAGGGGATGACATGCAGCACAGGGCCGTGGGTCGGTCTCGAACAGAGACCAGAGAGAGGAGGCTGTCAGAGCGGCACAGTGATCAACATGAAGTCACAGCGTCCACATACTTTTGGACGTGTGTTGTATTTGTTCAGTCTAATTTTTTCTTCTCTGAGAAACTTTTCCATCGAGAATGAAAAACACATTTTATTGTGAAAAGATGTCAGAGGGTCAAATCAATAACAGACACACTCTTTATATTATTGTGTGTGTGTGTGTGTTACATGTTGTTAACTGTTTTACTGTACAGGCGGTTAAAAACAGTCATAAAGCAGCTGTTAATCTTCTTCACCATGTCTCTGTGTGTTAATGTCTTCACTGTGTTCATTCATCTTTAAAGGAACATTTCAACATGTTTTCATGTAATCTTACTTTCCAATCTGTAATCCCACTCTACTGTAAGATCCCTGTTCCCCTCCCCCCTCCCTCCCTCTCTCCCTCTGTCTCTGTCTCTGTCTCCCTCTCTCTCTCTCTCTCTCCCTCTCTCTCCCCCTCTCTCTCTCTCTCTCCCCCTCTCTCTCTCTCTCTCCCCCTCTCTCTCTCTCTCTCCCCCTCTCTCTCTCTCTCTCCCCCTCTCTCTCTCTCTCTCCCCCTCTCTCTCTCTCTCTCCCCCTCTCTCTCTCTCTCTCCCCCTCTCTCTCTCTCTCTCCCCCTCTCTCTCTCTCTCTCCCCCTCTCTCTCTCTCTCTCCCCCTCTCTCTCTCTCTCTCCCCCTCTCTCTCTCTCTCTCCCCCTCTCTCTCTCTCTCTCCCCCTCTCTCTCTCTCTCTCCCCCTCTCTCTCTCTCTCTCCCCCTCTCTCTCTCTCTCTCCCCCTCTCTCTCTCTCTCTCCCCCTCTCTCTCTCTCTCTCCCCCTCTCTCTCTCTCTCTCCCCCTCTCTCTCTCTCTCTCCCCCTCTCTCTCTCTCTCTCCCCCTCTCTCTCTCTCTCTCCCCCTCTCTCTCCCTCTCTCCCTCTCTCTCTCTCTCGCTCCCTCTCTCTCTTAATTCATGTCATGGCAAGACAATAAAATAGAATAGAATAGAATAGAATCTTAATCATGTATATTGTATTAAGTTCTGATGATGACTGATTCTCTCCTTCTTCATCACGACTCCTCGCTGAGTTCAAAGAGAAGAAATCGAAATCTGTGGATTTGGAGCTCAGACAGTCAGACAAGGATTTCCATCAGTTCTGGATCATGGAACATAAAACAGTTAAATGTTGCTGCCACAAGGAATTGTGGGACAGCATTTCTCCTTTCCTTTCACAAAGGAAGCTCCAGTGTCTCCCCGGCTGAAGGACATAAGAACGACATAAAGACCAGACCAGGTCCAACCAGGTCTCTGGTCTCAGGATTGAACTTTTTGTGACTGATGATAGTAAGTGAACTGAACAGCTTTAAACACCATTCTCCCTCCAACACCAACATCCCTGCAGCTCCTCTGTGTGTCTGCGCCGTGAATCCAGGAAATACCAACAGATTCACTGCAACCTGCAAATAACTTCCAGACCCCATCAGCCAATCACAGCTCTCCCCTGTAGCCTGGAAACACAGGGAGCACAGCGCAATAGAATTGAATCATTTATTTACTTAGCATGGACCACACAGATAAACACTGTGACATCTGAAGCCCCTGGATTTTCTCTTCTTTTCTTGAAATCTATTTTATCTATATTATTTATTTTTGTCACAAAGAATGAACCTGAGGCCTGACGTAGTAAAAGTCTGAACCAGTTCTGTGTCTCAGCTGCTGCAGTGATGAAGATCATGAAATACTACAATCAGGAGTTTTGTCCAGGCGGAATGAGTCCAGTACAGACCAGGACACACAGGGTGGATTGAAAAAGTTAAATCATCCGTTACAATAACAATAAAACACACAAAACATGAAACAGCTGAACAGGAGAAAAAGCTCAGAGGAGTACAGCATATTTAATACATATGTCAATAGGATCAATACCAAACAAATTGATCCGTCACGTTACATCACATCCTGGACACGTGAGCTCGCTCTAAAAACAAAAGAACGAAAAAGTGGAAATTTCGAGGCAAAAAAACTTCAGCACAATTTGGATTTAGGTGATTTAACTTTCTCAAGTTTCACCTTTGACTTCATCCAGTTTATCTCATTAGAGTGACATATTATTTTACATCATCATAACGTTTACTTTTGTTCATTTACCCCTTGTTAAAGCTGGAAATTTCCGTTTCAGTTCACACATGAAATAAATAAAATAAATAAATGATTTCTCCCTCGTGACAGATGTTGCTGTAGTACTGCATATAAATTATTATGTATGTATATAAACATACACACATTATTTTCTGTTAAAAATAAGAAGTTGCAGTTCCTCCCATGACCGCAGGTCCTCCTCCCGGCCGGCAGGGGGCGATGGAGCAGCTGAGAGACAAACAGCGAGATCAGTGAGTGTTTACATGTAGCCGAGTTAGCTTTAGCTTCTGCTGAGCGGTAAGATGAGCTAAATTAAACTGTAAGTAAGTTCAGTTTTATATCGTTACTCCAACAGCAGCTCTGTCTGTAGTATCTGCCGAAGAGCCGGGAGAGAGAAGACGAGCCGCTTTGTCCTGCTAACGTTACCTAAACACGGGACATGCGAGATCTGTATTAAAAATCTGCGCATTTAAAGTTTGTTTGAGTATCAACACAGAAAACCTCTTTATGTAACACAAACTAAATAATTTTAGGAGTCTACAAGTACCAGTATTAAATTCGGCTTAGGTGTCAAACAGCGTGAAACAGTTTTGTGGGGTTTAATTCACGAAAGAGGAGAAAGTCATGTCTGAGCCTCAGCAAAGAACCAATCAGATGACTGCACTAAAATCTCGTTATATCTTAACGGAGTTCTCTACACGCGTTTATAAAGGAAGTGGCGGGTTTTTAGGTTGTATGTTTGTAACAGTAACTGTTATTAAAGTCTGGATTAGGACGACTGTTTGTTCAAACTAAAGGAATAATTTATTACTTTTACTTTTATGACTTTTACGTCACTATCACAGAGGAAATGATCAAGCACATTTTTTCACCCTCTTTAGGGTCTGTGTTGGTGCACAGAAGTCAAAGGTCAACGGGTACCAGCCTTCATCATGGTCAAACAGCAGCGGAGGGCTGACAGGTGAGAAGAACTGGTTATTATTGTGTCTAGTTACCGGTTACTATTTTGGTTAGTTACTTGTTATTATCGTGGTTAGTTACTGGTTATTATTGTGGTTAGTTACTGGTTATTATTGTGGTTAGTTACTTGTTATTATTGTGGTTAGTTACTTGTTATTATTGTGTCTAGTTACCGGTTGCTATTCTGGTTAGTTACTTGTTATTGTCGTGGTTGGTTACTGGTTATTATTGTGTCTAGTTACCGGTTATTATCGTGGTTGGTTACTGGTTATTATTTTGTCTAGTTACCGGTTATTATTGTGGTTAGTTACTGGTTATTATTGTGGTTAGTTACTGGTGATTTTATTCACAAAACAGTGTAAACAGACTTTGTTTCTTCGATCCAGACCACATCAGACCAGGTCTACAGTAAACTCTCTGTACCTGGACCTGAACTGGACCAGATCAACTGGACCTCACTAGACCTGGTCCAGTCTGGTCCTCAGTGCTCGGCTCTGCTCTCCCTGCAGGTGTGTCCTACCTGCAGCAGGTCACAGTGTGGCGCAGGTTCGATTCCCAGTTGTCCCCGTACAGAGGAGACAGCCCTCACCTCACCAGGTAGATGAACTAGAGACACCCCCCATCCTGCTGCTGCCCCTCTGCTGTCAACCATATGTTTCACCTTTTTTTTTCTCTCTTTTTTGTCAGGTGGCGGGCAGGAAGTGGTCGGGCTCAGTGACAGGAACTGACGGTCGGCAGTTCTGCAGCTCCAGCACCACAGAAGAAGAGAGAGGAGATGCGCATGGAGACCCAGGACCTGACGGAGGTTCAGGAGAGACGAAGAGGGCGAGACTGGACGGGTCAGTCAGAGACTCGTTTTAGTTTTGTCCTAATCTACATCTTGTTTAAAACGCATAATTGTGGTGATAATGTTAATTGTTTTTAATTATTTTTGAAATTGTTGTTAATGAGTTATTTATGTTGTTTATTTATTTTTTGGAGCTGCCGTCGTCAGAACAGAATGAAAATCATGTGAGAAACAATGTTGTTACAATGAGCTCATAAAAAAATTAATAAAAAAAAAAAAAGAAAAAATTTATTTAAATGAATAAATAAAAAAATTAAAATGAAAAAATTTAATTTAAAAGA
>NW_019174822.1:173818-194609 GCF_002260705.1 Seriola dumerili | reverse complement strand
AAAAATGAATAATAAAATAAAATAAAATAAATAAATAAATAAATAAAATAAAATAAAGAACCAGGTCACTCAGATTCACTCACCTGGAAGCTGCTGGATTTATTTTATACTTCAGATTATTTACAACTTTAATCTTTTTTTTTTGTACTAAAGCAAAAGTTCAGCTCAAACAGAAACTGATTCACAGACTCTCACTCTGTGTCTCTGGATATAATAACTGTTTTTGGCAGGTTGTTCATCACAGACATTTTACACATGATTAAAGATTAAAGTCAGACGTCCAACCACAGATTAATTAGTGAGTGATAATTATCTGACGCTGCAGTTACCTCCAACACTTTCTCCTCTTTTCCCTCTTTCCCTTCATCGTCCCATTCCTCCTCATCATCAGCTACTTCTACTTCCTCTTCCTCATAGGGTCACAGGGTCAGGGGTCACAGGGTCAGGGGTCACAGGGTCAGGACAGGGAGAAGGTGCGAACGGTGATTAGTTGTAGATTTCTCAGTCTGGACCACAGTGATGGACGAGCAACAAAAACAACAGAGAGTGAGAGTTTTTGTATTTCCCACAGAGCTGAGGCGTCAGCTGCTCCGGTCCCAGGGTCATGTGATCAACCAGGAAGTGAGAGCTGCTCCACAGCAGGTGAGTTTACCTCAGAGCAACAAAACTTTCTCCTGCTCCTGGATGGGATTATATTTATTGTGTGTGTGTGTGTGTGTGTGTGTGTGTGTGTGTGTGTGTGTGTGTGTGTGTGTGTGTATGTGCGTGCGTGCGTGTGTAGACGGCGTTGCTCCTCCCCCCGACCAGCAGGAGTCAGCAGAGCACAGCGAGGACAGCAGAGCAGCCGAGGTGATGACCCTTCACTCAGGTGTGACCTAAGAGTCATCCATGACTGTTAGTGAACGTGTGTGTGTGTGTGTGTGTCTGTGTGTGTAGCTGCAGAGTGTGGGGTCACTAAAGGTCACCATCCAGCAGCGCAGTGAGAGCAGGGAATTTGGACAGACGGACAGACAGACAGGTGGACTCCACTGTCACGTCTGTAACCTCACCTGCCGTTCTCTGCAGGTGAGGAACCTGAACACACACTTGAGCTCTTTATTAGGAACACCACAATCACACTAACCGTGTGTGTGTGTGTGTGTGTGTGTGTGTGTGTCCAGGTGTTTCATGAACACATGTCAGGAGCAGAGCACATGAAGAAACTGCAAGAGATCACACACTCCATCTGCCTCAATACACACACATTCCAGGACAGGTATGAACACACACACACACACACACACACACACACACACATAGACACACTGTGTAACCCTTCTCCTGTCTTCCAGGGGGCGTCGGCCTGACGCTCAGCGCTGGTGCGACACCTGTCAGACTCACTTCAGTGGTGATGTCATCATCCACCGACGGATGAAACAACACAAGGTGAGAGATGGTGCTGATGACATCACAGCTGTCACTGGTTTTTATTGGTCAAAGGGTTTCCATGGGAACAGGTTTATCAAACTAATTCAAATATAGTCACAACCAGGACAGTCTGGATCAAGTTTTTTCAGTCCTGGTCCTGATCCTGGTCCTGATCCTGGACTGGTTTGTTGCTGACTCTGTGTTTGTGTGTGTCTCTAATCCAGATGTGTAAACAGCTGTGTCGGCCCTTCTGCCCGGTGTGTAAACGTCACTTCAGGACTCCCAGGAAGTTTGTGGAGCACATGAAGTCTCCAGAACACAAACAGCAGGTCAGCAGGGGGTGGGGCAAATTGGAGAGGCCATGCCCTCTGTGAGAGGCGACGTCCCGCCTCACACAGCTGATTCGTTTTCTTTTTAAAACTGAATCGATCTCCGTCCAGACTAACACACCTGAATACACACATCACATAACCATTCACCCATTGATGCACAACCCCAGAGACACTTTCAGACAAGTGCAATTTTAAACTCATATACTTACATATTTTTATTTTTTTTATTTAAATATCATAGTATAAGGACTTATTTTTATATTTTGTGATGATTCGGATCCTGATCCTGATCCTGATTCTGACTCTGATTCTGATCCTGATCCTGATTCTGATCCTGATCCTGATTCTGACTCTGATTCTGATCCTGATCCTGATCCTGATTCTGATCCTGATCCTGATTCTGACTCTGATTCTGATCCTGATCCTGATCCTGATTCTGATCCTGATCCTGATTCTGACTCTGATCCTGATTCTGATCCTGATCCTGATTCTGATCCTGATCCTGATCCTGATTCTGATCCTGACTCGGATCATCTTCTGAAGCCCCCTCACCTCTGTGACCTCAGATCGGGGGGGGTCTGAGTCCCACCTGTGACTTCCTGAAACAGATGTCCAGTGGTTGGAACGGTTCACTGTAACATGTTTTACCTGTGACATGTCGCGGTGCAGAGGGTGAGTTTGATTCGCTGACTGTCTCCTCCCAGGTGCACCTGCAGGAGGCTCAGGAGGAGGAGCTGATCACTGTGGACGCTGTCGGCTGCTTCGAGGAGGAGGAGGAGGAGGAGGAAGTAGAAGTAGCTGATGATGAGGAGGAATGGGACGATGAAGGGAAAGAGGGAACAGAGGAGAAAGTGTTGGAGGTAACTGCAGCGTCAGATAATTATCACTCACTAATTAATCTGTGGTTGGACGTCTGACTTTAATCTTTAATCATGTGTAAAATGTCTGTGATGAACAACCTGCCAAAAACAGTTATTATATCCAGAGACACAGAGTGAGAGTCTGTGAATCAGTTTCTGTTTGAGCTGAACTTTTGCTTTAGTACAAAAAAAAAAGATTAAAGTTGTAAATAATCTGAAGTATAAAATAAATCCAGCAGCTTCCAGGTGAGTGAATCTGAGTGACCTGGTTCTTTATTTTATTTTATTTTATTTTATTTTATTTTATTTTATTAATTTATTTTATTTTTTAATTAAATTAATTTTTTTTAAATTTAGTTTATTTTATTTTTTACATTTAATTAAGTTTTTTTTATTTTATTTTAATTTCATTTCATTTTTTAAATTTTTATTAAATGTTTTATTAACTTACTTTAATTTAAATTAATTAATTTTATTTTTATTTTTATTTTATTTATTTTCTATGAGCTCATTGTAACAACATTATTTCTGTTCTGTTAACATTTTAACCCTGAGTGAGAACAACAGGTTTGTCGTCATGTGTGCGTCATTTTTAGATTCGGAAAATTTTAGAGACATAGTAGTTCGAACTTTTGGAAAGGCTTGTATTTGCTTTCTTGCAATGAGAAGATTGATACCACTTTTGTCTGTATGTAAAACATAAAGCTAGTTAGCTTAGCTTAGCATAAAGACTGGAAACCGAGGGAAACAGCTAGCCTAGCTCTTTCCAAAGGTAACTCCACCGACTAACACCTCTAAAGTTCCTTAATGAACTATTATATGTCATTTGTTTAATCGGTACAAAAGTTAAGCTAAGCTAACCACCAGCTGGAATCAGAATCAAATATTGCTTTATCATATATATATATATATATAAATTATATATACTGGTATATATATTTATTTTAAAATTTTATTAGGTGAGGCAAGATAAAGACAAAGAAAGTGATGACATAACAACCACAGATAAGATGATGGCATAGAGAACATCTGACAGCTTTTTGTTATTGCTATGGATTTAGATATATGACTCATATATGTTTTGATTTATTGAGAAGGAGAGTTTTAAATATCATCCACTTGTCTCAGGTGTGACGCTCCTGGAAAAGTCTGGAAAGTATTTAAAGTGTTAAAATGATGTTTTCTAAACAGATTCAAGAATTTAAATGATGTTAAACTGTGTGTGTGGTGTGTGTGTGTGTGTGTGTGTGTGGTGTGTGTCTGTGTGTGTGTGTGTGTCTGTGTGTGGTGTGTGTGTGTGGTGTGTGTGTGTGGTGTGTCTGTGTGGTGTGTGTGTGTGGTGTGTGTGTGTGGTGTGTCTGTGTGGTGTGTGTGTGTGGTGTGTGTGTGTGGTGTGTCTGTGTGGTGTGTGTGTGTGGTGTGTGTGTGTGGTGTGTCTGTGTGGTGTGTGTGTGTGGTGTGTGTGTGTGGTGTGTCTGTGTGGTGTGTGTGTGTGGTGTGTGTGTGTGGTGTGTCTGTGTGGTGTGTGTGTGTGGTGTGTGTGTGTGGTGTGTCTGTGTGGTGTGTGTGTGTGGTGTGTGTGTGTGGTGTGTCTGTGTGGTGTGTGTGTGTGGTGTGTGTGTGTGGTGTGTCTGTGTGGTGTGTGTGTGTGGTGTGTGTGTGTGGTGTGTCTGTGTGGTGTGTGTGTGTGGTGTGTGTGTGTGGTGTGTCTGTGTGGTGTGTGTGTGTGGTGTGTGTGTGTGGTGTGTCTGTGTGGTGTGTGTGTGTGGTGTGTGTGTGTGGTGTGTCTGTGTGGTGTGTGTGTGTGGTGTGTGTGTGTGGTGTGTCTGTGTGGTGTGTGTGTGTGGTGTGTGTGTGTGGTGTGTCTGTGTGGTGTGTGTGTGTGGTGTGTGTGTGTGGTGTGTCTGTGTGGTGTGTGTGTGTGGTGTGTGTGTGTGGTGTGTCTGTGTGGTGTGTGTGTGTGGTGTGTGTGTGTGGTGTGTCTGTGTGGTGTGTGTGTGTGGTGTGTGTGTGTGGTGTGTCTGTGTGGTGTGTGTGTGTGGTGTGTGTGTGTGGTGTGTCTGTGTGGTGTGTGTGTGTGGTGTGTGTGTGTGGTGTGTCTGTGTGGTGTGTGTGTGTGGTGTGTGTGTGTGGTGTGTCTGTGTGGTGTGTGTGTGTGGTGTGTGTGTGTGGTGTGTCTGTGTGGTGTGTGTGTGTGGTGTGTGTGTGTGGTGTGTCTGTGTGGTGTGTGTGTGTGGTGTGTGTGTGTGGTGTGTCTGTGTGGTGTGTGTGTGTGGTGTGTGTGTGTGGTGTGTCTGTGTGGTGTGTGTGTGTGGTGTGTGTGTGTGGTGTGTCTGTGTGGTGTGTGTGTGTGGTGTGTGTGTGTGGTGTGTCTGTGTGGTGTGTGTGTGTGGTGTGTGTGTGTGGTGTGTCTGTGTGGTGTGTGTGTGTGGTGTGTGTGTGTGGTGTGTCTGTGTGGTGTGTGTGTGTGGTGTGTGTGTGTGGTGTGTCTGTGTGGTGTGTGTGTGTGGTGTGTGTGTGTGGTGTGTCTGTGTGGTGTGTGTGTGTGGTGTGTGTGTGTGGTGTGTCTGTGTGGTGTGTGTGTGTGGTGTGTGTGTGTGGTGTGTCTGTGTGGTGTGTGTGTGTGGTGTGTGTGTGTGGTGTGTCTGTGTGGTGTGTGTGTGTGGTGTGTGTGTGTGGTGTGTCTGTGTGGTGTGTGTGTGTGGTGTGTGTGTGTGGTGTGTCTGTGTGGTGTGTGTGTGTGGTGTGTGTGTGTGGTGTGTCTGTGTGGTGTGTGTGTGTGGTGTGTGTGTGTGGTGTGTCTGTGTGGTGTGTGTGTGTGGTGTGTGTGTGTGGTGTGTGTCTGTGTGTGTGTGTGTGTCTGTGTGTGGTGTGTGTGTGTGTGTGTGTGTGTTGCAGACAGCTGACACAGAGGAATATGACCCTCACTGTACATACGGTACGTTGTTGTAGCTCCTGTTGTAGGAGTGATGGAGTGTTGCGCCCCCCTGTGGGTGTCTACTGTCACTGTTGACCTTTATTGAACCAGGGTATACTGAATGTATTAATGTGTATTTACAGCTCTGTCAAAGTTACATAATGAATGAAGATAATTCAGACTGCAGCTGATGAAAGGATGAAATGTGTCTGTCTCAACAGGAAGTCGTTTTGTGGTTCCTGTGTCTGGGTTCCTGTGTCAACTCTGTAACAAGTTCTTCCACAGAGAGACCACAGCTCGACACACACACTGCAGGACACGCACACACTACCTCAACCTGCAGGTAACACACACACACACACACACACACACACACACACACACACACACACACACACACACACACACACAGCTTAGTGTCTGTTGTTGTGTTTCAGAGGAGAAACGCTGACTGTGATGGAGGGACGAAGACAGATGACACACCTGCTCCGACTTGACCTGCTCACACTATCCCAGGATGCATCTGTGTATCCAGGTGATGGACTGATGATGATGTCATCCTGCTGTCTGATCTACATGAGGCACCAAACATATTTTTTTGTTCTCGAACATGAACATGACTGATCAACAGCTGGAAATGTATTTAACTATTAAAGCTCATCAGCGTTAAACAGGTCGGCTCACACTGTGTGTGTGTTTTGTTTGAATCGTTCTGTGTGAGTTTACACACGTCTGATGCATCCATCAATCAATTGTTTCATCTCTATTAATGTTGAGTTATTAATCAAATATAACTTGTGACATTTTCTTTTCAGCCACACCTGAAAAAAAACACATAAAAAGTAGAAAACATAAAAAAAAAGAAATAAACAACATAGAAAAAAGATAAAACAAAAAAAACACATAAAAAAGAAAAAAACATTTAAAAAAAAAAGAAAAGAAAAAGAAAAAACATCAAAAAGAAAAAAAACAAAGAAAAGACAAAAAAAAATAAAAATAAAGGGACACATAAAAAAGAAAAGGACGGGGGGGGGGGGGGGGGGGGGGGGGGGGGGGGGGCAGGTGTGTCCACTTACTTAAAACATTAATGTTCTCATATGAAACAGATCACAGCTGAATTATAATCTCAGTATTTGATGTATTAAGATGAATTATTGATGAAAAGATATTTAAGTCTCAGTCTAAGACCGTCCACGTGGCATGCTTTACCCTGCGGCGCCCACAGGGTGCGCCCTCCCGCCCTTCGCAGAGGATTGTGGGTCGGAGGCAGCAGCCGAACATCATCATCATCATCATCATCGTTACTACTGCACCGGTACTCTTCTCACCGGACTTTCACCGGAGCTGGGCGCCGTTTCTCCGCACTGAAGTGCCTTAACAGCGGAGGGGAAGATGGGACACGGAGACCTGATGAGCCAGGCGGAGGACGTAGCGGACCAGGTGAGCTCTATCCCTGGGAAACACACACCCCGAGCCGGCCACAGACAGGGCTGGGACTCGGGCAGTTAGTAGTTCTCAGCCTGGTTCACGGTTCACTTTTAATAAACCAGCGGTGTGTTTTGGTAAATTTGGCCTCATTACTGTTCACAACACTTTGTTCCAGGAGAAGTCAACTGTAGTTCACTGAACCGCTCCCTCGGAGGAGGCAGATCACTGTGTAGGAGCGAAGTCTACTACACAAGAAAAGTTTTAATTCTGTTTTTAAATATCAAAAACAGGTTTGTATTAAAGTCACTTGTTGACCGAAGTGAGGAGTGGATCCTCATGATGTGTTCAGGGCCTTCAGCTGTTTTCTCCCGGCTCAGAAAGTCGACGGATAAACGAGAAAACGTAAAAATCACAGATGTTCAAACGGAGTCTGGTGTGACGTTCACGACCAGGTTTGACTTTTATCGCAGAAACGAAAGAGGAAGATTTTTCTTGTCTCTGATTCCAAAGCAAATATAACGTTTTACTGTAACATGAAGGAAAGAGTTTGGGATCACTAGTTATGTGAGGTTGAGGTCGGTTACACGTTGGTCGAAAAGGAGGAGGGCAGTCGGTCAGTCAGTTGTTACCGGCCGAGTCACCGACAACTACCAGGAAAGTCTTAAATTGACCGTTTTCCCCACGGAGACTGGTGAGATGATCGTTACTCCGCAAAGAACGGAACATAGCGCGTTTAAACGTTAATTTTCTGTCCCGGAACAAAACAAAAGTGACACAGAAAACACAGTACTGTTATGTTGTTATTGACGGCCGTGTTTTAAAGCACTTTTAATGCGACGGTCGTCAGTTTTAGTCCGTTTTCTCGCGGCAGAACCGAAGTGCAGCTGCAGTTTCTCTGTTTCTGGCTCGTACAGGAAGCAGTTCATGAGGATGTTGAATGTTTGTGTTCAGACTGCCACATACACAGACTCAATCTGCCCTTCTGCCTCCATCATTACACCTCATTTAAATCACCTCTGTGTGTTTGTCCGGGATGTTTGTGGCTGTCAGCTGATGAAACCAGACTTCAGAGTGAAAACGATCATTTCTTTTAGCGTCAGAGCAGATCAGCTGTCATTCAATACCATGTGTTGATGTCACTAAAACAGTCAGGAAACTTCTCACATGGATCCGTGATTTTGTCTCAAAGTGTTTTCAGTGCAGCAGTGGAAAAATTAATCAATGAGTCCATTAATCGATGGCACCTGTAATTAATCGGCGGCTGTTCTGAATATTGTGGGTGTTGGACTGATGGTCAGAATAAAACAAACGTGTCATGACTGTTTTCAGACCAAACGATGAGTCGATTAAACGGCAAAATGATCTGCAGATTAACTGGCAATTAAAATGATTAATTAATTGCATCATTAATTGAGAGTTAAGGGGCCACCACAGTCTAAGAACTCACATCTGTATAAAACAGTAGATCCCGGACAAACTGCATCAACCACCAAACTCTTTATTACGAGGTGTGTGTACAAAAATGCCTACTTGCATTTTATGTTATTATATATATTATTTCTAATGAATCTTATTTATTTGAGATTCTGTTTCTGTTCTTATTTTATTTCTTTATTATATTGTTCCCTTGTTGCTGCTGTGTGAGTTTGACTTTCCTCTGGAGGTTCATTTTATCTTATCACCTCTGCTGCTGGATCACAGGTGAATGATGAGCTGTGTGACGTCCCTCTGAGGTTTGCACACCAGCGCTACAGCTAACTGATAATATAATTGATCGGCTGCAGCTTCCATCCAATCACACTCAATCAAAATCAATGTTTTGACAGATGTGGGTGGAGTCAGTCAGTAAAGTAACAGCGATGTGTCTGTGCGGGGCTCTGCCTCTGACCTCACCTGTCGTCTGCTGCTGCACCGTGGAGCTTCATACCTGATGAACACAAACCTGTCCCAGAGTGAAGTGACGTCAGCAAATCCCTCGTCCGACTTCATCACGTGACACAAGGAAATCTGCAAATTCAATCAAGTGTCTGAGTTTCTGCTGAAGAAATGACTGAAACCATCAGATCAATCATATGATGACTGATCACTAGCTCTGATCAGCTGATCACTTTGTCCAGTTAATAATCCAGATGTGACTGAGGCTGGTCATCACAGCAGCGCAGTGTTTCCTGTGTCCAAAGTCAAACTGAACCTGTGAGGAGGAGGAGGAGGAGGAGGAGCTAACAGAGGATTAATCCCCTGTCTTTCCCCCCCCCCCCCTCGCTGTAGTTCCTCCGGGTCACCAAGCACTACCTCCCCCATGTGGCCCGGCTGTGTCTTGTCAGCACTTTCCTGGAGGACGGGGTCAGGATGTGGTTTCAGTGGGCGGAGCAGAGCGAGTACATTGACTCCACCTGGAGCTGTGGACGCTTCCTCGCCAACATCTTCGTCCTGCTCAACCTGCTGGGACAGCTGGGTAATACACACACACACACACACACACATATACACACACACACACACACACACACACACACACACACACACGTTTGTATCACGGTTACACTCCTCACACACCAACATCTGGACCTGTGTTCTACATGTTGTATTCTTACATCATCACATCATCATCCATTTTAATCATGCTAACCTTTCATTGGTCGCCTGTTGATGACATCATATCATCCTGTCCTCTGTCCACTGGAGACGTCCTGTCCTGTGTCCCTGAGGAGCGTCCGTCAGTCTCTGATTGTTGAAGTGAAACTGCGGGTCTGTTTGATTTCCTGAACCACTGACACTGAAGGAATCCAAACCGGGAGGAGACGACAACTCCCATGATCCCACGCTGTTTCATGACGTTACCCCACACCCTCTTTTCTTATTGTTTTGATTGAGATGTTACTGACGGACTTCAACGTGTGAAACATTAAAGTTGTTGTTTGAAATGTGTGTGTGTGTCTGCAGGAGGCTGTGTGCTGATCCTCAGCAGAAACTTTGTTCAGAACGCCTGCTTCGCTCTGTTTGGGGTCATCGCCCTGCAGGTAAACCTGACACACCTGAGTCCACTTCAACATGTCTGCTTATACAGCTCAACATTTTGTTTTGAAGTGTTGATCCGTGAGAAGATATAAAAACCATCTCAGTGTAGTTTTACATCTCCTCTCTCAGGCTTCTCTCTGGAGCTCTAGTAACAACAGGTCGGTGAGCCAATCAGAAGAGAGGAGGCTCTGAGCCTCTCTTCTGATTGGCTGACTGTTTTCTGAGTGATCCAATAAAAATAAAGCAGATTTCAGGTAAAAACACTCAGAGAAACCAAATCCTGCAAGGTTTGGATGGTGGGTCCAGGTGGGCGGGGCTTGGTGACTGCTTTGTTGTGACATCACAAAGTTCCAGAAGTCCTGACGGCTGGTTTTAAGGCTCAGTTTCTGAATACAGGCTGTGTGCATTTCTCTGTGGACTGAGGCTTTGATACTTTCACAGTATTAATATAGAAGCTAGAGCTGATCTATAATCACACTACACATGGACACAGACCTTTAACCTCCAGTTTAGTTTAGCTGAATCAAAGCTTGTCTGTGGTGAACGCTGAGATCTTCCTGCTTCATCTTTCAGTGTGAATGTGACATCATTAATGTGACATCATTAACACCATGAGTTGCTTCAGTCTCAGCTCGTCTCCTCGTCCCTCAGGATGTTGAAGTTTACATAAACAGACATTTGTAGTGCAAGACAAGAATTACATTTTTTTCTAATGAATTAATTATAATTATTATTTATTATATTCCCAGCAGTAAAAATGTAAAACTGTCATAAACTTGGTGAAAATAATCAACTACAAATTAGACAAAAATCCGAATACATCTGCCTCTTTATTCTAAATGTGTTAAATTTATTCCACACAGATATTTCATCACTGACGCTCTCACACGCTCACTGAACGAGATTCAGTTGAATTAATTGATTTGAATTTAAATTGATTGATTTCTTGTAACTGACTGTTTACTGTTTTGTTGTGTTGTATGAAACTGGGGCGTCCATCTTATTGTGAAAGTCACTGTTTGTTTCCTGTCTTGCCTGCAGACGGTGGCCTACAGCATCCTGTGGGACCTCAAGTTCTTAATGAGGTGAGTCTGTGACCTTTGACCTGTGATGAACTCACATGCAGCATGGATCAATGCTGCAGTTTAACATGGACTTGTCCAGTAGAAGGTCAATGACCCCACATTATTCTATTTGTAATATTTCATCACAAAGATTTTTAAATAGAAGTTTTGTACTAGAAATAAAACTAAAGTGATCTGCCCCTCCCCCTCCTCTGTGTAGGAACCTGTCTTTGGGGGGGGGTCTCCTCCTCCTCCTGGCCGAGTGCAGGGGGGAGGCTCGCAGCGTGTTTGCAGGAGTCCCCTCCCTCGGTAATCAGAGTTCTCCAAAGCACCTCCTGCAGCTGGGGGGGCGAGTCCTCCTGGTCCTTATGTTCATGACGCTGCTGCACTTTGACCTCAGCCTGTTCAGTGTGAGTCTACACTACACTACACAATACTACAGTACACTAAGCTACGCTACACTATGCTACGCTACACTGTGCTACAGTACACTAAGCTACGCTGCACTATACTACAATACACTAAGCTACGCTGCACTATGCTACGCTACACTGTGCTACAGTACACTAAGCTACGCTACACAATACTACAGTACACTAAGCTACGCTACACTATGGTACGCTACACTGTGCTACAGTACACTAAGCTACGCTACACAATACTACCGTACACTAAGCTACAGTACACTAAGCTACGCTACACTATGCTATGCTACACTGTGCTACAGTACACTAAGCTATGCTGCACTATACTACAGTACACTAAGCTACGCTACACTATGCTACGCTACCCTGTGCTACAGTACACTAAGCTACGCTGCACTACACTACACTACACAATACTACAGTACACTAAGCTACGCTACACTATGCTACGCTACACTGTGCTACAGTACACTAAGCTACGCTGCACTATACTACAATACACTAAGCTACGCTGCACTATGCTACGCTACACTGTGCTACAGTACACTAAGCTACGCTACACTGTGCTACGCTACACTGTGCTACAGTACACTAAGCTACGCTGCACTATGCTACGCTACACTGTGCTACAGTACACTAAGCTACGCTACACTGTGCTACAGTACACTAAGCTACGCTACACTATGCTACGCTACACTGTGCTACGCTACACTGTGCTACAGTACACTAAGCTACGCTACACTGTGCTACAGTACACTAAGCTACAGTACACTAAGCTACGCTACACTGTGCTACAGTACACTAAGATACGCTACACAATACTACAGTACACTATGCTACACTATGCTATGCTACGCTACACTATAGTGTACACTATGTAACACAATACTACAGTTCACTATGCTATGCTACACTAAACTACACTACATTTCTACTACTACGTTACTCTCCCGGTTCTGTTTGGAACCACGTTGTCATCCTCTGCCCTGGGTTTCAGATCCTGCAGAACCTGGTGGGCACGGCGCTGATGGTCCTGGTGGCGGTGGGCTTTAAGACCAAGCTGGCGGCTCTGACTCTGGTGGCCTGGCTGCTCTGCATCAACTTCACCTTCAACGCCTTCTGGAGCGTCCCCTCCTACAAACCCATGCACGACTTCCTCAAGTACGACTTCTTCCAGACCACGTCGGTGATCGGGGGCCTGCTGCTGGTGGTGGCCCTGGGGCCCGGGGGGGTCTCTATGGATGAGAAGAAGAAGGAGTGGTGAGGGGGGGAGGAGGGTGGGGGGAGACAGGTCAGTGTGTCGTCATTATTCTCTCACTCCATCATCCTGGAAAATCAAAACTTTTCATTTCTCTGTTTTTAATAAGAAAAGTTTTAAATGAATAGACGACTGAAGCGGACGTCATCAGCTGTTCTCTCTCTGTCTCTCTGTGTCTGTCTTTGTCTCTCTCTCTCTGTCTCTCTCTCTCTCTGTCTCTCTTTTTGTTTGTTTGTTTGTTTGTTTACTTCAAGATGAAAAACAGAAAAACAAACATCTTGAGGGATTTTATCATTTTCATTTTCCAGAAAGATTGGAGTGATGATGACACACATGATGATGGGGTGTGTGTGTGTGTGTGTGTGTGTGTGTGTGTGTGTGTGTGTGTGTGTGTGTGTGTGTGTGTGTGTGTGTGTGTGTGTGTGTGTGTTGTATGAATGCTGTGTAATGAGGGTGTGTGTGTCCAGCAGGTGGAGCTGTTCACCTGCTGCTTCACTCTTCTTCTTCTGCTCCACGCACAAAAACCAAACACATTCAGAACCTCCAAGACCAGAGGATCTCTCTGTCTCTCTCTGTCTCTCTCTCTCTGTCTCTCTCTCTCTCCCTGTCTTTCTGTCTCTCTCTCTCTGTCTCTCTCTCTCTCCCTGTCTTTCTGTCTCTCTCTCTCTCGATCGTCCACACAGTCGTGACAAAGTGAAATAATTTTCTATGACGTGTTTTTGTAGAAGATGTTTAATAAATTTGTTGAGCATTAAAATCTCTTCAAACTGTCTTTGATGACTTTGCCTTTTGTTTAGAGAGACAGGAGGAGGAGAGGTGGAGTCACCACGTACAGTCAGAGACAAAACTATAGATTAATGATCATAAAGTAAAGTCATTAATCTCAATGTTTATACTGTTTCTTTCTCTGTATTGTTGTCATTGCTGTTTATCATACCAGGACTTTTACTCATTAAGGCTGATAATAATATTAATAATACTAAATACAGAAACCCTTACTCAGAAGAACAAGTGGAGAATTAGATTAAAGTAGTTGTTACTTTGCCCCAGCAGGAGCAGTCGAAGCCTGAAAACTAATGTGTCACTAACTGATAGAACCAGATTTTATTGTTCTAATCATTTCTTGTTCTAACAAAGTTCACCTGCTGCAGGTGTTCTGTCTGGAAAAGAGATTTAAGTCCAGAGGAGTTTTCCTGCTGCGTCGATCCAGCTCCAGGTGTGAGGCGTTCACCATTGTAAGCACAGTGCACTCAGGTGTTGCCACACCTGCACTTTCCCAGAAACATGATTCCCAACACCACCACTGTCAAACTCATGTGTTCATATAGAAACAGGTTTTCTGTCGTTCACAGCTGCCTCTCACATTTGAAAATAATTTATCTAGCTTCTAGAATTTCAGTGTTCCCATACAAACCATTTGTAATGGGTTGCCAGGGCAACTGAGTGTGTGTTTCTGTTGCTGACTGTCCCTCAGGTTCTGCCCTGTTGTTAAAGGGATAGTTCAGGTTGTTTGACGTGGGGTTGTATGAGGTGATCCTCAGTCACAGCCACTGAACTGCTGTCAGTCTACGGACAGTCTGTGTGACGCAGGTCAGCTGAGTGACTCAGGAAGTGGCGTGACAATGTGCCCTTAAAATAATGGAGAAATATTGTGCCATTTACTGAAGACCAGGTTTCTGTTGGTTAAACATCTGGCTATTTAAACAAGGTGTGAACTGGATGGGAAAATGAACAACTGCATCAGTCTGAAACTAGCAAAGACACTTGAGTTGCGCTTTACGCCAGTGAAAGAGTCTCATACACTCCCTTGTCAGCTGCTTGGAAAAAATGAAGCAGTAGACGACATGAAACTTCATTCAGCTGAACAGGAGAAAACAGAGACCGCTGATCTGTGAACACCTGGAGTCTAGACCAGTGAAAACAAGTCAACAGACCAATGGTGTAAGCTTCTATTGACTTCACTCACAGGTCGCTTCAAAGCGACTCAAAGAGTTTAAAGCAGTAATAACTCAACTCTATCAACTCAGTCAGTCAGTCAGTGCAGTCACGTCAGTCAGTCAGTCAGTCAGTCAGTCAGTCAGTTCACGTCAGTCAGTCAGTCAGTCAGTCAGTCAGTCAGTCAGTGCTGCTGTCGGGTCCAGCCATGAAATCTGACCACATAACTCTCTCCTCTGAAACTTTCCCTGGCTGCTTGTTGTTTTCAGAATACAGTTTAAACAATCTCCTCTTGGTCACAAAGCACCTGCTGGTCTGGCTTCACAGAACATCTCAGACATGCTGTTAGTTTACAATCCCAGCAGATCACATGGTGGAAATCTCCATGTGTCTAGAGCATTTTCAAAGTGTAGTGAGATGCTTTTAGCATCTGTGCACTGAACAGTTTAGCTGCTGATCTTGAGACCCTCCCCATCAATGTGTTCTTTTAAACCAAACTAAAGATCTTCCATTTCTTAAAAGCTGGAGGACGGTGCTTTGAAACCAGAAACACTTCATTCTGTTTCCCACCACCTGGTGATGTATTGTCACTCCTGCTTCTTCAGCATTATCATGATCTCACAGGTGATGTATCGTGTGGGTCCTTGGCGTGTTAAATACAGTTGGACCATCCAACAAATATCAGTTATATCTCAGAGCTGTTAACTTGAATATTTGACATGCTTCTTACAATAACTTCCATGCTGTTGACATCAGTAACTGCACACCATACTTCTCAGGAGGGTGGTCTAGTACAGTGACGGCCATCTGCCCTACACACATCAATGTTCACATTCACTGAGATCAAACCAAAGATATTTAACACCAGTGAGGAAATCAATCAGTTTATAATCAGGTGTAAATATGTGTGTTTGGAAGAGTGCTACCTGCAAGGCTGAAGGAAGGCCTTAATTTTTTGATACTATATATAATCCCCACAAGCATCACAGCATCCTCACCCGGCAGTTGTTGATCTCAGCAGACTGGAAAGAGACAGAGTGGTCATTTTATCAAATACTTTATTGTACTTAATTTCATACTAGTTAAGGAACGCCACATTAGAGATGAAGATAGCACCTATGATCAGAGTAATATGTTACTATTAGGATTTTTTAATTAAATGGCAAGACAGTATGATGAACTGTATATATTATGTTACTGTATAGAAGCACAGAGAGAACTTAACATAAACTTGTATGTCCTTCATTCATGGTGTATTGCTTGGTATTAACTGAATAACACATTAATTGATATCAAGGACACAAATCAGCCTAATATTGACTAACAGCAATAGGGATCAACAGATTTTTCAGGGCTTGATTTCGATTTATTAGTAATCATAGAGACAGAAATATTCTGAACCGTGCCAACAAAAAACTACTGCCTACATAAAAGACCACTCACCAATGGCTTTAAGTTTCTATTATTTTGTCCAACCCATTTATATCAACAAAATAGCTAATAACAGAAACACCTGTATAAACAGTATAATCTTCATAGAAGTATGATTTATTACAGGGCTGTTGTATTAACTTTATCAGTTTTAGCAAGATGTTCCTAATAAATTGTCAACTGGTTGTACATTAATAATTATTCAGCTGTGTGCACAGGCTGCAAAGAGCCTGACTGGAATGAACTGATTGCTCTTGGTGCTGTTTTCACCTGGAACTGATACTGGCTCCCCGCAGCCTAAAGATGTTTTGTTAATACTTTTATCATAATTATTATTATCATCCCCATGATAAGATGTTTTACCCTCCTCTTCCCCTTTTAAAAATGTGCACGCAGTAACACGTTTTACTCAGAGTACGTCACTCTTTCATTACAGCATGAGATGACCGTTTACCTGCTGACGTCACTGCAGTGTCTCATCGCCAGTTTATTGCCGCTCTATATCTTTTGTTAATTCGAAATAACGATACGAACACAAACAACGTCACCAAAAACAACGAGAGTAAATGTTTTCTTTACCTGATATTTTTGCAGGATATAAATTTCACTTAACTTCTCTAGGTGACCAAAACAGATTCCGGTCCGACCTTTCCTAATATTCCAGTTCTCCATTAAAACCCTTACAACTCAAATTCCCTCAAATAAGAATTTATCAGATATAAAATGATCCAGGAAACAGGAGACCGAGTAGCAGTGCGGAGTACAGACACCAGCAGCAGCACTCCCACTCAACACGTACTTTCAGATTTGATTCGTTGTGTGTTTATGGTCTGAATCTCTAGTTTGAAGTTTTCTTCAAAACAACATGATGTTCATTTTTTAAATTATGGTCCTATTTAAAAGAAAATAGACGTTAAAGCAGAGTGGCTTTAGGGCGTGGCTACCGCGTCATTGACACGCAGAAGGACCTGCCTGTTAATCCGCATATGACGTCAGAGAGATGTGTCGGACATGTGACTTGTTATGTTTTCAATTCATCAAAGTTAGCTCCAACATGTTGTTTACCGGTAAATGTCTTGTTCAGTGTTCAGTTGTTCTCAAAGACACTCAGAGGAGTCGGCGGTTCAATTATTTCCGGTAAGTACATTTTGTTTTAAGCCTGTTTCTTTGCTAGCCAAAATTAGCATCGCTGTTAATGTCACAGTTCAGGTGAGGATGCACCTTGCTAACCAAGCTAGCCAGCTAGTGCTAGCGTTAGCTGATAACCTGTGTCAACCTGGGTTAGCCCGTGGAGGTGTTCAGTCAAAGCCCAATAAAAAGGTGAATTTAATCGACGTTAACTATATCCATATTTGTTGGTTATATATATAGTGTGTGTGTGTGTTTGTGTGTGTGTGTGTGTGTGTGTACATTGAATTCTTATCACACCTCTAGTTGTTTACCCTTCTTTTCCTTGTGTTTACATGTCATAATATTCATACTGTATTTATTTTTGCATATTCATATCTATCCTCACAATTTATTATACACACACAACAGACCTGACATGTTTGAATATAAAGAACTGGTATGATCTAAAGGAATTGTCCTATCACATGTTTGTCTGTCTCAGGACCAGAAGTCCAGTCTAATCTTCACCAATGATGGACCAGCACCAGCCTTTTCTTCTGCATCTGGCCTCAGCAATCAACCACATTACATCAACACCTTGAGGTATTATCCCTGCACATGACAGATATTGTCTATACTGTGATCTTTTGCACATCCCCTAATCCATACCTTTTGCACATCTTGCCCAGCAGGAGTTTTGTCATTCTAAAACACTTTTGTACATAGTTGTATAGTATTTTTATTTTTTTATATATGTATATTTGAGTGTTGCAGTATTTTACTTTTTTATTATTTCTTATGAATATATTAATTGGATACTACATGAAGCCAAATATAATAATATAATAAAGTTAAAACCTACTTGACAATAAACCTTATTTCCTGAGTCTGCCTTTGTGATGTCATCATCCCTTCCTCATGCTGCTATAGCCTGCCAAGGACCACCCATGTGTCCTGCAGTATCCCCTTTCCTTCATAAATCTGCAACTGTATGACACTGAGGTTACAAGTAGAATTCAGATCCTATTTTCACACCTGAATTTAAATTCTACTTGACAGAAGCTCCAACTCTTCTAGTGTCTTTGTGTTGCCTCACCACTAATGTGTTTGTTTATTTATATATATGAATCTGTTCTACAAATTCTTCACATGTATCATTTGTTCAGATTTATTCATTAAGTCTTGTTTTTATTACAGTATATGCTAAATGAGGTTTAAGTGGATGATTGATATTTTATGTTCTGAAGTCTTAGACTGCCTCAAACATTTCATAGTCAAAAGAGGAGCTGCTTGACATGTCCTTATTTTTCCCTTGTGTTTTCACAGGATGGCAGAATCCACCTGGGGCAAGAAAAGGTAAGTCTGTTAAAAGCAGTTTTTATTTTGTGTAATTGCATTTCCACACAGATCATAGTCTAACGTTTAAGATGAGTTAAAATGATATTCTGTTTATTACATTTAAGTTGTGGTCATATCGAATGCATCAGAAAACAATGTGGATGTGATTATTAATATTTGGCTTGAATATTACAATTAAAATACAAATCTCTTTGTCACAAGCACAATTTATTTTCACATGCACAAATTTGAATTTCTCATTCAGATTTATTTTCCAGGTTTACAAAGTTTGATTTACAACGACAAATATTAGAGTTACTTGTGAACATCACTTTACAAGCTCAAAATCATTTTGAGTCCAATTTGAACCGGGGGCTAAGTCGTTCAGACAAGGCCGCAACTGGGGGCGCGAGCTAGCCGCCATCTCCGTTAGCTGTTTTTTTTTTTTTCGTCTTTATTGGTGAAAAAAACATGGACAAACAGAACACGGGGGGCTAGCGAGGTAGCATTAGCAGCTAGCGTTAGCATTAGCAGCTGGCTTGCTGGCATTTGTCATTGATGAATGAATTCAACAATTTCTTTATAAGATGAAGAGAAGACAGGACAATGTTTTCTATCTTCATTTATAACTTGACATTATTTATAATTATTATATTATATTTTATTATACTTCGTGCTGGTGGTGATACTGATAAAGTGAGTGTGATGGAGGAACCATGTGTGAACTTGTCTGACTTTCCACTGTCTGTTTCACGTGCAGAGTGGGTGGCAGAGCTGCAGTCAGATCCTTCCATTAAGGAGTTGTGGGAGGTGGTAGGTGCTGTGGCAGAAGTGAAGGACAGGGCGCATGGCTATTTCCTGGACAATGGTGTGCTGGCGAGGAAATGGGTGCCTTGTAATGAGGTTGGTGTGGGAAACCCAGTGTTTCAGGTTGTGGTACCAGATAAGTTCTGTAGCTTAGTTCTGCGGCTATCCCATGACCAGTCAGGGCGCTACGTTACTTCTTCTCGCCTCGGCTAAAAAAGGATGTGTCACAGTACATAAGGTCTTTCCACACGTGCCAAATAACTGGCAAACCAAACCAGGTTATTAAGCCTGCCCTCTTGCACCCAATACCTGCCATTGGTGAGCCTTTTGAGCACATTATCATGGACTGTGTTGGACCTCTGCATCCTTCTAGGTCTGGAGCTAAGTATTTACTTACTGTCATGTGTCAAGCCACCAGGTATCCGGCTGCGTATCCCCTGCGGTCAGTCACGACCAGGTGTGTGGTTGGAGCACTCTCGCAATTTATTTCCATCTTTGGCATCCCCAGGCTGGTCCAAGGTGATCAGGGGTCAAACCTTTCTTCACATTTGTTTGCTCAAGTGTTAAAACAACTTCGGGTGAAGCACTTAGTCGCCAGCCTGTCATGCACAAAGCCAGCGGGCACTGGAACGTTTCCATCAGACGCTGAAGTCACTGCTGCGTGCATGTTGCACTGAGTTGGGCAGGGACTGGGAGGAAGGCTCGCTGTGGTTGATGTTGGCTGCCAGGGAGGTAACCCAGGAGAGTACCGGGTTCAGTCCCAATGACTTGGTGTTTGCACATTCTGTTCGTGGTCTGTTGGCAGTGTTGAGGGACAATTTTAAGAGAAGTGAACCTCCACAAAACCTGATTGACTATGTGAACGGGTTCAGGCATAGGCTGTTTGTTTCAGGGGAACTGGCAAGAGAGAAGCTGACTCGAGCTCAGGGGAAGATGAAGCATATTTATGATCAACGGGCTGAGCGGCGCCAATTCAGTCTTCAATTCAATTCAAGTCTGATGACACCCCCAGATTTTGCTCTGATTTTCGTAGGGTCAATAGTGTCACCAAGCCGGACCCATTTCCACTTCCAAGGATGGAGGATTGCATCGATGAGGTGGGGTCTGTGAAGTTTGAATGAATTCGATCTTCTGAAAGTCTATTGGCAGGTGCCGTGGTCAAAGAGAGCACAGGAAATGTATGCATTTGTGACTCTGGCCTGTATTCTTATAAGGTGATGCCTTTTGGCCTGCGGAAGGCTCCAGCTGCATTCCAGCGTTTAATGAATGTGGTGGTTGGTGATTTGGACGGTTGTGCCGTCTAATTATAGGATGTGGTTATTTACAGTGACAGCTGGACCAGCCATGTCTTGCACATTCACCAGTTATTTGAACGTTTGGCTGCAGCAAGCCTGACAGTTAATCTAGCAAAATGCAAATTTACTCCTGCTACAGTAAGATGTCGGACATGTTGTGGGACAC
>NW_019174822.1:158712-173793 GCF_002260705.1 Seriola dumerili | reverse complement strand
TCACATAGATAAAAGTCCAGATTTGTATTTGGTTCCTAAAGTTATTGTGTCTCCATCATTGTTGCTAAGAGCTGGTTGTTGTGTTGTTTGTTGAATCCTGATGTATTATTCCAGGTGAGATCAGGTCCATGTAAGTCATTCAAATGAGTCTCATCTTCACCTGCTGCAACATGAAAGTTGTTTCACATTAAAACATCAATGATCACAATCCAGTCGTATGATTTACATTATTCTGAAGGGAGACTTTTACTTTGATACTCGTGTTTTCATGTTAATACTTATGTGCTTTTACTGAAAGAAAATGTCGCCTGTGTGACTTTTTCTTGTGTCAGAGGACTTCTTCTCTGTTATCACGTCTTTGACTTCAATAAAGAGTAAAAACAATGAACTAATGACAAACGCTTCTTATTAGTAAAAAGTTTGAGAGACTCACAGTAACATTCAGTTTCAGTTAGAAACAGCTGAGGTCATGAAATCTCCATCATTAAATAAAACACTGAATGAAACTGAATAAATAGTTTTTTATTATTTTCAAAGTAACTGATAATATTTTTTACTATCTACAAATAAAGTTTTATTATATACAAATAAAGTGTATTATCTTTATTATTATTATTATTATTATTTTTTGTTATGATTATCATCTTTATTATTATTATTATTGTTATTATTATTAATTATTATCATTGTTATTATTATTATCATTATCATCATTATTACTAGTCTTTTTATCATCATGATCATCTCTACATGTTCAGTCTTGCTGGTGAATAAATCAGTAGAATTGACACTTTCTCTTTTCTGTTCATCACCTCAGTGGTTCCACTGTATTTAAAGAACTGGATCACTTCTCAGCTGAAACCATATTAATATCAAATACAACTGAAGCTCGTCCTGTCTCTAGTTGGATCAATATATTTGTTGGTATCACGAGTGTTTGTTTCCTCGACATATGAACAAACAGCAGCGACCTGACGCTGCATCAGAGGGATCAGTTCTCTACACACTGACTGGGACTTTGTGCTGTTGTTATCTGTGTGTGGCGAGTCCGTCTGCAGAGACACACAGCATCAAACCACTTCCTGGACTGAGTCAAAGCCTGATGCCCCTCCCTCTTCTTCCTGCTCTCAAACACAGCCAGCTCCACTCTGTTCATGTGTTTCCTTGTTCCCTCCCTTCAGATCTACAGTTTGAAGATGGGTGGAGCCAACATGTGGTGAAGTGCGAGAGCTGACAGGCCCCGTTCACTGCAGAGACACATGTTGTTTAGATCAGAGCTCAAACTAGTTTCAGTTCTGAGGAAGTGAAACTCAGACAGTCGTTGTCACCGAGAGCTGAAATGGCACAGAAAGGAGATCAGCTGGAAATCTTGTCTTGTTCCATCTGTCTGGATCTACTGAAGGATCCGGTGGCTGTTCCCTGTGGACACAGCTACTGCATGAACTGTATTAAAAGCTTCTGGGATGAAGAGGATGAGAAGAGAATCCACAGCTGCCCTCAGTGTAGGCAGACCTTCACACCGAGGCCTGTCCTGGGGAAAAACACCATGTTAGCAGCTTTAGTGGAGCAGCTGAAGAAGACTGGACTCCAAGCTGCTGCTGCTGATCACTGCTATGCTGGACCTGAAGACGTGGCCTGTGATGTCTGCACTGGGAGGAAACTGAAAGCTGTTAAATCCTGTCTGGTTTGTCTGGTCTCTTACTGTGAGAATCACCTGCAGCCTCATCATGATGTAGCTCAGTTAAAGAAACACAAGCTGGTGGAGCCCTCCGAGAAGCTCCAGCAGAACATCTGCTCTCGTCACGATGAGGTGATGAAGATGTTCTGCCGCACCGATCAGCAGTGTATCTGTTATCTCTGCTCTGTGGATGAACATAAAGGCCACGACACAGTCTCAGCTGCAGCAGAAAGGACTGAGAGGCAGAGAGAGCTCCAGCTGAGGCGACAAGAGATCCAGCAGAGAATCCAGGACAGACAGAAAGATGTGAAGCTGCTTCAACAGGAGGTGGAGGCTCTCAACGGCTCTGCTGATGAAGCAGTGGAGGACAGCGAGAAGATCTTCACTGAGCTGATCCGTCTCATGGAGAAAAGACGCTCTGATGTGAAGCAGCAGATCAGATCCCAGCAGGAAACTGAAGCCGGTCGAGTCAAAGAGCTTCAGGAGAAGCTGCAGCAGGAGATCGCTGAGCTGAAGAGGAAAGACGCTGAGCTGAAGCAGCTCTCACACACAGAGGATCACAACCACTTTCTACACAACTACCCCTCACTGTCACCACTCAGTGACTCTACAGACTCATCCGCCATCAATGTCCGTCCTCTGAGACACTTTGAGGACGTGACAGCAGCTGTGTCACAGCTCAGAGAGAAACTACAGGACGTCCTGACAGAGACATGGACAAACATCTCACTGACACTGACTGAAGTGGATGTTTTACTGTCACAACCAGAGCCCAAGACCAGAGCTGACTTCTTAAGATATTCACAGGAAATCACACTGGATCCAAACACAGCAAATACATGTCTGTTATTATCTGAGGGAAACAGAAAAGCAACAGTAATGAGTCAACAACAGTCTTATCCTCGTCATCCAGACAGATTCACTTCATATCCTCAGGTCCTGAGTAGAGAGAGTCTGACTGGACGTTGTTACTGGGAGGTGGAGTGGAGAGGAGGAGGAGTTTTTGTATCAGTCTCATACAAGAATATCAGCAGAGCAGGGAGGGGGAAACTTTATTTGGATATAATGACAAATCTTGGTCGTTATATTGTGATCAAAACAGTTTTTCATTTAGATTCAACAACATCATCACTCCAGTCTCAGGTCCTCTGTCCTCCAGAGTAGGAGTGTACCTGGATCACACAGCAGGTGTTCTGTCCTTCTACAGCGTCTCTGAAACCATGACTCTCCTCCACAGAGTCCAGACCACATTCCCTCAGCCTCTCTATGCTGGACTCTGTCTTTACTGGGGTGTTGGAGACACAGCTGAGTTTTATAAGCTCACATAGATAAAAGTCCAGATTTGTATTTGGTTCCTAAAGTTATTGTGTCTCCATCATTGTTGCTAAGAGCTGGTTGTTGTGTTGTTTGTTGAATCCTGATGTATTATTCCAGGTGAGATCAGGTCCATGTAAGTCATTCAAATGAGTCTCATCTTCACCTGCTGCAACATGAAAGTTGTTTCACATTAAAACATCAATGATCACAATCCAGTCGTATGATTTACATTATTCTGAAGGGAGACTTTTACTTTGATACTCCACGTGTTTCTGTTTTTTCAGAACACACACACCACACACACACACACACACACACACACACACACACAACACACACACACACACACACAACACAACACACAGACAGACACACACAGACAGACCACAGACACACAACACACATACACAACACACACACACACACACACACAACATACACACACACACACACACAACACACACAGACACACACACCACACAACACACACACACACACAACATATGCACACACACACACACACATACACACACACACACACACACATACACACACACACAGACACACACAGACACACACACACACATACACACACACAGACAGACACAGACACACAGACAGACACACACACACACACAGAGTCTGATAAACCATTGTCCATCTTTATAATAACAAGCTACATTTTTAATTACAGATAATTACTGTCATTTTACACAGATTTGTTTGTAATTTAAAAAGCAGAAAAATACTGTTTAAATAAAACAGTAATTTGTCTTTATAGAAATGGGAAATAGATGTAATTTATTATTATTGGCATAATGATTAAAGGAGAAGTTTGGCTGTTAATTCACATCATTTCTGTCATTTTACAGACTTTTGTTCACAATATTAAAAAACAGGAAATTACTGTTAGAAAACTTAGTTATTTTCTCTAAATTAGGACTTTTTTTTTTACAGTTTTTACAGCAGGGGCTGGCAGTTGACTGGAAACAAAGTTGGATGATCAAAGGAAAGAGACACAAGAAGACAGGAAATCATTGTCTCTGATGTCCCTTCAGAATAAAGCTCCAGAAATCCAGGAAAAAACAGGCTGCAGAACTTCATTGAGAATTCTCCTGTTTGTAAGTTTCCTTCAGTATCACAGTGATCCAGTGAGAGGTGTCTGAACATCATGATACACTGCAGACAGGAGCTGATCACAGCTGATCACCCTGATCACAGCTGATCACAGCTGATCACCCTGATCACCGCTGATCACCCTGATCACAGCTGATCACAGCTGATCACAGCTGATCACCCTGATCACCCTGATCACCGCTGATCACCCTGATCACAGCTGATCACAGCTGATCACCCTGATCACCGCTGATTCAGCTGCTGGTTATGAGATAGTTTGAATGGAAACAAGTATAAAATACTGCGCTCAAGTTGCAGCTGACAGTTAACTCACTGACTCCATGGCAACGTACTTCAGACACATTTCCGTGCTGACAGTAAATACACACTGATGCACCATACTGTAGATGAGGCCACCAGAGGGCGCTGACGAGTTGATAATGTCCCAACAACACAGATCTCATTCACTATTCTTTCAGAAAAACATTTCAGGATCATTATCAAAAAAGTTTGTCTCTAAAATGTTGTTACAGCTCCTCAAAAATCCAGCAGCAGCCGAACTCCAGAAACCAGTAACTCCAGCCGTCATGAATGAAGACCAGTAAGAAGGAAATCATTAAGTTAAACACAAGTATCTTTACACTGTGCTGAGGACTGGAGTAAATGTACTTAGTTACTTTCCACCTCAGCTACAAGCTGATCCTTTCATCACTGATCAATTGATTGATTTTGGCCTGAAGATGATGACGTTACTCAGAAATAAAAGCCAGAGTGCAGAGTAGTTCAGCTTGGTTTATTAAGAGAAGATCACACAGTCACACCTGCTGTACCTGCATTCAAGCAGTTTACTCCTCCTCAGGCTAATGCTGATTGGTTAATTAAATTATTTAAAGGTCCCATATTTTACCCTTGTGGTTTATTGTCATTAGTGTGTATTGTAACTTTATTGTTATTTTTTCCTCTTCTCCTGTGTTTTATTTTGAAGTGATGATCTATAAGAAGATATATTTGTGGTTCATCTCAGTGTAGTTTTACATCTCCTCTCTCAGGCTTCTCTCTGCAGTTCTAGTAACAACAGGTCGGTGAGCCAATCAGAAGAGAGGAGGCTCTGAGCCTCAGTCCTTGCTGATGGTTTATCTCTTTTATCTGCGTTTATTCATTGTAATCCTCATTTTCTTTCATTGTTAATAATCCTTCATACAGTTATAAACAATTCCAGTGGTTTGTAATTAACAGTGTTCAAAATAAACAGCAGCGCTCAGTTCTCCGTCTCGTCCTCTTCTTCTCTCTTTATTGACGGCAGGCTGCTGTAGGTCTGGGTCCAGTAGGTGACGTACTGTGATCTCAGGTCGTAGCTGAAGAGACCAGATGAGTCGAATCACAGTAGAAACAGAGGAGAATGGTTGAGTATAGCACAGTACAGCAGGCAGCTAGTAGAACACAGTAGAACACTGTAGAACACAGTAGAACTCAGGTACCTGATGGAAGACTTGTTGATCTTGTGGTTGATGCTCAGGTAGGGTTGGTGGTGTCTGGTGAAGGGGGGCCAGGGAACTGGGACTCTGTCACCTCTGTTGGGATCACTGGACAGGAAGAGGAGAGACAGAGCTGGGACCAGGTTCAGACCGGTTCAGACCGGTTCAAACTACTTGACACTAGTTCAGACTAGTTGAGATCAGATCAGACTACTTCAGAAGAGACTAGTTCAGACCAGTTACTACCTGCAGAGGACAAAGACACTGCTTTATAACCAAACTGAGGAGAAGTCTTGTTTGGATCAGTGGAGCAGTAAAGACCAGGACAGAGCAGTCACAGGTAGCCAGGTGTGTTGACCTGTGTGTGTGTGTGTGCGTGTGTGCAGTGCATGCGGGGCCTTTACCCGGTCTTGGCGAAGTTGGTCCAGTATGCAATCATGTACCGGGACAGGTCTCGGTGTCGGGGGAAGTAGACCAGTGGGGTGGTGAAGGGTTTACCAAACAGGTACTGCAGGTCCTCGGCGTGCTCCGCCTCCACCCAGCGAGGGAACCCTGGGATACGAGTCTTCATGTTGAACAGGTAGGAGTAGGTACGGGCTCCACTGAGGGACAAACAACAGGAAAACCAGAGTTGAATTCTGGTTTTTAAATATGAACTGGACAAAGGTTCAAACTCAGGTCTAGAAGCAGGAGCCTCAGAATTCACCGTGTATGTTTCTATAAAGCAGGAAGTTGATTTTCAGATGTGACTTGTGGCACAGAGCAGAGTGTGGTCCAGACCAAACTATCTTCTGATTAGAGTGTTGGCTAATGTGCTAGCTAGTCATGTGACTCCATAGAACAAACAGCAGAGGTTGTCAGTGTTTTTAACAAGCTATCGCTACATTAACACCTGAGATGGGGGGTCTGCAGCCCCCCTGTGAAACTGGTGCTCTAAACAAAATGATATTACATGACCACAGCAGCAAATGAGCTTCTTTATACTATTTTGTCCAAGATACATGTGATTATATATATAATGGAGAGATGGGGCAAAAACTGGAGGTCACCAGAGGTCAGATACAAACTGCCTCCACATCTGAAATAAAACCTCGGTGTGAAGATTATCTGCTGAAACGTTCATGTTTTAGTCATAAGATGCAGAGCTGGTTTGTCGGTGTACCAGCAGCTCATAATCACCTCAGTGACAGAACAGCAGCAGCTGATCTGGAGCTCTCACTCAGTGGTTTGCTCCGTCAAGATAAAACTGTGAAACTTCCATTTTAGAAGTTTAGATTAAAATTTCATTCTTGTCAAAGGAGAGAAAAACAAATAATTTGCCGAGGAGGACCATCTGATATGACTGAAAGCTCTGATACTGTGTACCCCCCTTTACTAGTTCAGTCATTTTATTAATTGCTACATGCACTACTCTGTCTAATTGTCCTTATTTATATTGACGTGTAGTGTATGTCTCCCCTCTTTAACTTGGACTTTGTCAACTCTGTTTGAAGGTGTAATATAAATAATGTTATTATTATTACTTTTGCCAGTGTTTCTTCTGGTCAGATGTTTAAGTGGATTTTTGTTGTCCTGATATTTACTGTGGGCAGTGCTAATAACGTTCAATCTATTACAATGAATTATAATTTACCACTCTGGGAGTAAACAGTGATGTTTCAGCTTCTTTTCTCACATTCAAAACAAAAACAGACTCTGACCACCACGATCCTTCCACCTGGATCTTCCACCAATCAGATCTGACCTGGTATTGTTGGCATGGAGCTGGAGGGCGATCTGAGTCGGGACCAGGAACAGGAAGTCTGTCTCGATGTCGGCCACCGTCTTCTTCACCACCGCCTGCTCCGGAAACGACCCCCAGTTAGACGAGTAAACGCTGTAGGCCGAGTCGACGGCAGCGTTCCCCTTCTCTTTAGTCAGACCGGCCAGCAGACCCTTCACATGCTTCCTGAGGAGAAGACAGGAGATCAACCAGAAAGTCTTCACAGCTCCTGTCTTTGCTTCATTGGAGCAGAAACTACAATCAACAACTTTTTTTGATTCAGTTGAACAAACATTTGAGTTGTCCACACAGTGACGTCACAGCTGGAATCATCAGGATCAAGCTGCATAGAGTGAGGTGTCATCTGCATATTGACGAAACTTAATATTGACTTCAGTATACGGTAACACATAAAGACTTGTGTCCCAATTCAGGGGCCACATCCTTGGGAGGACGTGGTCTCCGAAGGTGTGGCCCTTCGTAGTCGATCTCCACATTGGATCCTTGGTTGCCCAGGAAAAGAAGGTCGTGTTTGTCGGTCGCATTTGAAGGAGCCTCTGAAATGGGACAGTCTATTCGCGCTGCTGTGAAGTAATCCTCCGAAGGATGTGGCTCCTGAATTGGGACACAGCTCTTGAGTCGAGCCTTGTTGGACTCCACCTGAATTATGGCAGTGGAATCACCGGCTAAAATATTATATTCTCTACTTATTGTGCATTGCATGATGTTAAATCTGTATCTATGATGACATGAAAATTTGACATTGTTTAAATTGTAATTATCTCGGTTCATCTTTTATTGAGAACTCTCTTTGAACCTGGTTCTTCTGGTCCTTTGCAGATTTTTACTTCAAAATAAAAGTCTCCAAAGCAGGCTGATAGTGCCGTGGTGCTTCTGTACTCACACAGGGGTGGTGGAAGTTTTGTTGTTGATTGAAGGAACGTCGACTCCGGCAAAAATGTGTCCGTCCATGCTGTTGACTCCAGCCATGTAATCAAACTGAGCGGTGTTGTGGAACAGCCGGCTGGGTTCATCTGGAATAAAATCACCATCGACCACTGGAGCGAGTTCAAGGAGATCCATGACCACACCTACCGAGAGGACGGACACAGAGACAGTTTGACTACAGTTTCAATGTCTCTACTCTTACGAAAGCAAGTGGTTGAGATCCCTCTGGTCACCTTTCTTAGCTTTTCCTGCTCACTCTCCATATACTCCATATGGTTTTTATGCCTCCGCACCGGTGACAGTCAGAGCGGCAGCCATTTTGTTTTTGGGTTGTCCACCTGACCTGTCTGTCTTTCATTTAATTGTATTTTACATCTTGTTGCTATTTGTCAACCTTGTTATCTGGATTTCACCTTCTGAATTTTGAAGTGTTATTATATATATATGGTTTTTTTTGTTGTTTTTTGTTTTCTATGTACTTGGGAAGTTTTCTTCCGTATTAAACTGTTGCTGATTGTTAGTGCTGATCCCACTGAGAATCAACAGCCAACATTTGAAACACACCGTTCCTGTCTGTTTGTTTTGGGTCTAAATTCTGAGCTCAGCAGCTGCTTTACGTTACGAGTTGTGTGTCAGTCGATGCAGATGTGCAGATGGACCTTTTCCAAGAATAAGCAGCACATCGATTTTTCCCGCCATGGTGAGACCAACCGGGTCGCTCATCTTCAGACACGTTAACATCTCGTCCTGGTTACTTCTCCAGCAGCCGACCTTACGGGCGATCTGCAGAAACAAACCCGGTCCACGTCAGTCGTCTACAGTCCATCGACAAGATCAACGAGATGATTCATGAAGAATTTTACTCCATGACACACACGTGTATTTTTACTCCATATGTGACGAAGATCAATGAACAGAATCAATAACCGAGCTGTATTTTACGAAACGTCAGAGGTAAAGTTTGATGCAGTGTGTGTGTGTGTGTGTGTGTGTGTGTGTGTGTTTGTGTTTGTGTTTGTGGACCTTCTTGGTCAGAGCCATGGGTTTGGTCTGTAGAGCCCAGGGACTGAGAGCCACACCACACTGAGTGATCGCTCTGCGGAACAAGCCTTTACTGTGGGGAGACAGCATCTGAGAGAGAGACAGAGAGAGAGAGAGAGACAGAGAGAGAGACAGAGAGAGAGAGAGACAGAGAGAGAGAGAGAGACAGAGAGACAGAGAGAGAGACAGAGAGAGAGAGAGACAGAGAGAGAGAGAGACAGAGAGGGAGAGACAGAGAGGGAGAGAGACAGAGAGGGAGAGAGAGAGGGAGGGAGAGACAGAGAGGGAGAGAGAGAGGGAGAGAGAGAGGGAGAGATTTACTAAAACATAACTTTGATTTACAAAGTCGAGATTTTGACATTAAAAGTCAGAATTATTTGCCTTTCCATCCACTGACACCAGGAAACTGACTTTAACATAGATTTAATTTCAGGAATGACACAGTTTGACTTCGTAAATCTTACAATTTTGAATTTGATTTCAAAATTTTGACAGAAAAATGCATAAATTTTACCTACAATAAGTATCTGTGTCATTTCCAACATTAAATCTTTGTTATTCTTTTCCAGGAATAAACTCTCGTCCATGTGTGCTACATAATTTAAGCTTAATGTTTGAATGATTTAGTAAATCTTAATGAGTCAATTGTTTTTACTCTTAATTTTGTAAATTAAAAAAGCACTTTCAAATGTCAAATGTCAGGTTTCATAGTTTAGCCTTTAGCCTTTAGCTTCTCTATGACTCGTGTGTTCGTCTTAGTTTTAGCTTTAATTCGTCACTGAGTGTCAGTGACGGCAGCTCAGGTGAACGCTCACAGATGTCTTTAACCTCTGACCTGGAAGCTGACACTGGCGGCTCCGGCTGATTGGCCAAAGATGGTGATGTTGTCAGGGTTTCCTCCGAACACCTCGATGTTCCTGCGGACCCAGGAGATGGCAGCGTGCTGATCCCACAGTCCATAGTTACCTGAGAGGCAGCAGGAGTCACCTGATCACTGTTTCCTGTCTTAGCCTGAGATAAAGTCTGACGTGGTTGGTTGGTTGGTTGGTTGGTTGGTTGATTGGTTGGTCATTTGGTTGGTTGGTTGGTTGGTTGATTGATTGATTGATTGATTGATTGATTGATTGATTGGGCGTTTGGTTGGTTGGTTGGTTATTTGATTGGTTGGTTGGTTGGTTGGTTGGTTGGTTGGTTGGTTGGTTGGTTGGTTGGTTGGTTGGTTGGTTGGTTGGTTGGTTGGTTGGTCATTTGGTTGGTTGGTTGGTTGGTCGGTTTGTTGGTTGGTTGTTTGGTTTGTTGGTTGTGTTTTCTCCTCACTGGGAGAACAACTCTGTTTAAATGGGAGGAGCCACAGCCACTATAGTATAGTTAATGTACCAACATGCAACTGTGTGGGAACAGGAGGTCATATGAGGATCAATGTGTGCAAATTGTGCGATAACAGGAAGTACAGGTGGCCTCACCCAGTCCCTCGAGAGACTGTAGTGGAAACTGTTCTCTAAGTGTGATGGTATAAATACTGGAGTTGTTCTGGTCTGTTCAGTTGAAACTCATTTGAATCCACAAGTCGCAGTTTCAGTCTCTTCTTTAAGACACCTCCGGGGACAGGACACCACACTGGCAGTGAAGACAGACTGATGTGTCTCAAGTCCCGTGCTTCCAGACTCACAGTGAGTGTGTCCACACTGACAGGTACAGCACTGTGAGAACCCAGATGGTTCAAAATGGTCAAAAAATTGAGTGTAGGGGCGTCGTGTAGCGTAGTGGTTTAAGCAGGCGCCCCATGTGTAGAGGCTACAGTCCTCGCTGCAGTCGGCCCCGGTTCGAATCCCGCATCGGACGGCCTTTCACTGCATGTCATTCCCCCTCTCTCTGCCTCCCCGTTTCCTGTCACTCTCCACTGTGCTGTCCATTAAAGGCATAAAAGCCCAAAAAAAAATATCCTAAAAAAAAAAAAAAATTGAGTGTAAAACGATAGACACTCACCCTCAACAGCTGCCATCTTGGCTACATAGTGAGGAACCACCAGTGTATTTTCGAACTTGTGGGAATGGTGGCTGAGGAAGAAGAACATGATGTCGTCTGCACAGGCTGCGGTTTAGTTTCCATGTTTCCAGGAATCTTGGAGGGCACATGTTGCAGTCGTTATTTCCGGTTTATGTACAACAGCAGTGTTTGAACAGAGATAACACCAGCTCACACATTGTACTGTGTCCTGTGTAAACACTGTAGTACATGTACTGACTGCTGTATATGATCCGAGTCTCAGCATTAGAATGCTGCATAAACAGCAGCTGACGAAATGTTTTATTTTGAAGGAAACATGATGAACACAACAACAGACTCTTCAGATTGCTTGGTCTGTGGATGACTCGCTGTTCCAGGTCCAAGATGAGAGATTTTGATGTTGTGGTCATGAAGCAACGATCTACAACAACCTGAAGCTCCTCCCAGCTGACACCTGAACCACACCTGTAGTCCTCAGCGTCTGTCCCCACAATATTAAACTGAGTCAAACGAGTGGAAACAGATTGAGATCCAGATGAGTGGATTCTGTCCAGCTCCTCACATCTGAGGAGCTTTTAGCAGCTGAGCTAACAGCCAGTTTATCTGCTAACATACTGATAACACAACACACACAGCGACCACGCGCCTCTGATAACAGGCATGCTGGGAAATCACCAGCAGGCACCAAAACACACCAGTTCAATCCCAGTCTGACTCTGAGCCCAGAGGATTTAACTCAGCATCATGTACAACTCACAACTCAGTCAACCAGAGCTAACTAATGTCAGCCAGGTCAGAAATATGTGGACACCAAATTCACTCACCATGAATGTGAACATGACGTGCTGCTAATGTCAACGCTCGACCTGAGGACCATCAGAGTCCATTACACTAGACTCACCTGTTCACCTGCTGACCTTTTAACCTGCTCTGGACCTTTTACACCAGTTCTGGACCTGTCCCAGTTCTGGACCTGTCCCAGATCTCAGAGTCCAGGACTAACATATGTTAAACCATACGTACCCTGCTGGTTACACACCTTGTTGTTATGAAATGGAAGCAAAGAAGAAGAAGAAGACTGGATCATAGAGGTACTGACCGTATCAAGCTGGAGAAAATGAGATGTGAAATGACCCATCTGTTTGTTTGTTTGTTTGTTTGTTTGGTTGGTTGGTTGTTTGGGTGGTTGTTTGGTTGGTTGGTTGTTTGGGTGGTTGTTTGGTTGGTTGGTTGTTTGGGTGGTTGTTTGGTTGGTTGGTTGTTTGGGTGGTTGTTTGGTTGGTTGGTTGTTTGGGTGGTTGTTTGGTTGGTTGGTTGTTTGGGTGGTTGTTTGGTTGGTTGGTTGTTTGGGTGGTTGTTTGGTTGGTTGGTTGTTTGGGTGGTTGTTTGGTTGGTTGGTTGTTTGGGTGGTTGTTTGGTTGGTTGGTTGTTTGTTTGTTTGGTTGTTTGTTTGGTTGGTTGGTTGGTTGTTTGGTTGTTTGTTTGTTTGTTTGTTTGTGGTCTTGTTGAGGTCTTTCAGTGGGGTTGTACTGGATGAGTGGATGGCTGTTATAATTGTTGTTGTTTTGTTCAGACCTGGCAGTCGGGCGTCTCCGGTGCTGAGGAAACCCAGCGTACCGACTCGGTAGTTCACCGTGACGACGATGACCCCGCCTCTGTCGGCCATCTCCTTCCCATCGTACAGAGAGTCCCCGAGGATCGCCACGTCGTTAGACGCTCCCAACAGGAAGGCGCCGCCAAACAGGTACACCATCACTGGGAGGTTGGTGGACACTGGAGACAGAGAGAAAAATATAGATACAAATAATAAACAATAATAATAATGATAAAATAACGATGATAATAAAATAATTCAGCAGTGACCCAGGTTCATTAATCAGTTTTATTTTAAAATTTTAAAAGAGCTGAAAATTTGTGTCCCGTCAGTCAAGAACATAAATTACCCATAATTCCATGGGTCGACTGAACTTTTTAAAACACAGTGAAATCATGATTATATCTGAATATTATTGATTAATATCAAGTTTATGAGCTGAAGTGAAAACAGTTCAATGACTCACAAACTGATTTATTATGAAAGGAAAGATTGATTTCCTGTTGAAAGTTAACACGTAGAAAATAATCACAGGTTCAATGCTGGTAAAAATCCTTCAGCCCCACAGCGAGCTGCAGACTTTCACAATAAAAGCTTGTAAGAAGACATCAAGTGTGTGTGTGTGTGTGTGTGTGTGTGTGTGTGTGTGACCTACATGATCGTCCCTGTGGAACAAAGATGTTCAGGTAGAGACAGTCCTCGCTGCCCTGGGTTTTTGTCTGCAGCAGCGTCACCTGCAGGCAGCGATCCCGATACTTTGTGGCCTTCAGGATTCCTGGAAACAACAGACACAATAGACACTGTGACAGGAAGTCACTGTTTCATGCTCAGTTTCTAATGCGTCCACACAGGTACACGAGTCAGTCAGGGTCATGTGACCCTGAGGGTCACCTGCAGAGAAGAACCCATGTACCAGACTTACAGTCATGACCGCCCCTCGCTGTATTGAACATGCAGACTACCCATAATCCATTTATCAGTCAGTGGTGGCCAGTGTACTCGTTTATGCTGCAGTCTGCTGGGGCAGCAGCATGTCAGACCCCAACACAAGGAGACTGGAAAAGCTGGTCAAAGAGGCTGGGTCTGTGCCGCAGGACGCATGCAATGTAAGATGGAGGCCATCTTAGACAATACAACCATCCTCTCCACAACAATCTGGCAGGACAGAGAAGCAGCTGCAGCAAACGTCTCATCTCACTGCAGAACAGAGAGGTTCAGGAGATCCTTTTCTCCCACTGCCATCAGGCTGTAGAACACCTCAGCCAGAGGAAGTGGACTCATCTAATTATTACTGTTTTTTTATTTTTAACTGTTTTTATTACTATTATTATTATCATCAACAATGAGCTAATGGACACATGAATTTCCCCTAGGGGATAAATAAAGTATCTATCTATCTATCTATCTATCTATCTATCTATCTATCTATCTATCTATCTATCTATCTAATCCAGCTGTCTCTCTCAGCGTCATAGCTTCCTGCCACAGAGTGATCAGTGTTGTCTGAGGTTGTTCTGATGTTCACACTGATATTAAAGTTGTATAAGCTCAAAGGTCCACTTATTATGGTCCACGAGCTCCATCTCATGAGGTTGCTGATGAAGACAGTGAGATGCAGTCGAAAGCTCTGGAAAGCTGAGGTTCTGTGTTTTGAGCTCTGACTGAAGCCAGAGGAAGAGTTAAAGGAACCACACCTATCAGCTCTGTTGAGTTTATCTTAAAACACTACACTACCCATGAGCCCCAGAGGCTGTCGCTATGGAGACAACTCCATTCATATCCTGAACCAAACTCCACAGCTGCTGAGTTGATCCAAAGGTTAAAAGTTGACCTCTAACTTCACAGCAACAGAGGCTGATTGGACGATAGTAACAGAGAATTCTGGGATTGGTAGTTGTCATGGTTACAGGCTGGATGAATGAATGAAGTGTGCGCTGTGTTTGTGTGAGTTACCGCTCCATCCAGGATGAGGTTTTGGCTTCTCGAACTTTCCGGGGACGTCAGCGAAGGGGATTCCTTTAAAGACGTCGACGGTCCTGAAGAATCCCATCCTGTGGCTCTTCCCCTCCACCTGCCCCCCTTCCGTCTGCACCACCCCCAGCTACACACACACACACACACACACACACACACACACACACAC
>NW_019174822.1:130472-158683 GCF_002260705.1 Seriola dumerili | reverse complement strand
ACACACACACACACACACACATATAGTACATACACAACATTTAGGTGGTATATATACAAACAGGTATCTCTGAGGATAACTGTGATTTACAGAGAGACACTGAAGGCAACATTAGGAGGACACCGACATTAATTAACCCTTCAGATCCTAGTTAGTGAGGAGCCGTAAACTGACCACGGAGAGCAGGGCGGGAACCTGAGCAGCTTAAAGATGATTTCCGTGATACAAAGGTGCTGATGACAGATTGATCTGATGATGTGTAAAGGTCGTTAAAAATGTCATTAAAAAGCTCATGCTAGCTTAACGATTAGCATTAGCGTGACTTCTCCTTGGTGCTGGTTAGCTTAGCGGCGGCTATGCAGAACCTCCACAGGGAAACTGACGGTTTAAGGTAGTGGAGGTTTAACTGCAGGTGATACTGACACTGTGTGGCCTCGTGTTTTTAGCCCTGTGTGTTTTTCTGTTCTGTAGTTTGTAACTGAATGATGAGTTATATCATCAGCTGTGTGTGAGCCTCCACTAACTCAGTTTCAGGTTGAGCTTCTCCTTTGACCGACCGAACACCAGAGTTAGATAAAACGTCTGAGACCAAACGCGTTCTGATTGGTGTGACCTCTGACCGCTCAAAGGTGACACAACAAACACAACAGGAAGTGGACGAGATCGTTTCTCACCTTCGCGGCCGAGGACGAGTTCAGCCAGACGCCGAACAGAACCAGCACCAGCAGCATCATCACCTGTTCACCTGTTCACCTGTCTGCTTCACACACTGTGCGCCTGCTGCTACTTATACTCCAGTGGAAACCTCTTATCTCCAACAACAGGTCTGCCCCCCCCCCCCCCCCCCCCCGTTCAGACCTGGACTCAACAGGAGGACACATTCAGACCCGTTCACTTTACTGTGCTCGGTCTCCACGGACTCATAATGACAAAGTGAAAACATGTTTTTACAACTTTTTACAAATTTACTAAAAATCAAAAACTAAAATCTCTGATTGACAAAAGTCTTCAGACACTTTGCCTCCTGTGTCACTCTGCACCTGGTCTATCACTTCACTCTGTTCTGTCAGCTCTGATTTCTGTGGTTTTCATCTGGACTTTATCTTGTTCTGTGAAACACTTTGTTACCATGTTCTTTAACAGCAGGACGAGGAGACCGGTCAGAACCAAAAACACACAGGCTCATGGGTCACCTGTCAGATCCACAAACCCCTGGATCAATAAAGTTTGATCTTATTTTGTCTAATTTCACATGTCAGACGTGTGATAGTTCCCTGCTGCCCTGCTCCACTTTTATTTTCTTCTGTTTTGAATTGAACTGAAGGTTGAAGGTGAAAGTTGCTCAATAAATGATAATTTTTATCATTAGCCTGAGAACACACAGCTGCTGCTGCTCTCACACCCACACACACAGACACACACACACACTAACTACAAATCTGCCTTCATCCAACCACCACAGATCAATGACTGTGGTGACTTTCAAATCTTTGTCTTTTTGCCTGACCTCATGTTTCACTCATTTTCTCTTTTCTTGGCAGAAATACACTTTAATAGTTTATATTTATTTATTCATTTATTTTATTGTATTAGTATGATCAATGATCACTGCTTGATCCAATAAATGAAAAAATATGTAAAAAATAAATGAGCGTATTGTTCAAGAAACGATAGAATAAAACTAAATGTCTCTAAAATTAATATAAAGAAAAGATAAAAAATGGATTTACATTGTAATTCACTTAATTGTAAATGCTTCTTTATCAATAAATAAACAAGTCTTTTCTCAGGAGAGAGTCGTTTTTTCCACCGTCCCTTGGCTTCCTGAACGCGTCCTGGCGTTGATTGACAGGTGAAGTTGTCAGGTTACCACAGGGGGCGGGGCTTCTTGTTGCTCAACATGGCTGCGCCCTGCTCGGATCAACAGGTCTGAAGGTAACACGGTTTTTCCGACTTTAAACTTTATTTTTAAGTTTGTTTTTCACGTAAACAAACGGTTTCGGCGCCGGAAGTGACGCAACAGCTGCGGAGCGGGAAGAGACCGCCGTCAGGCACTCTGTTAGCTAACAAGCTGCAGGCTGTTAGCATGTGAGGTTAGCACAGAGCTGTGTTAGCTTAGCAGCGAGCTACGTCTGACCAGAGAGCTGTGGCTTATTACAACGGGAAGTGGTCGCGATGCTAACGGTTAGCTTCAGTGCGTAACTTAAGACGTATCCCAGTGACGTCACAGGAAACTATGACATAAAGGCAGTGACATCAGAGACGCAGAACACGCAGACGCGATGGTACAGACTGTCAGATTCACGTTGATCAGTTTCACTCCCAACAACAACGCGGAGTAAATCACAGCTCGTTCATCTGTTCATAGTCTGTGGTTTATCCGGAGACCTCTGACGTCACAGATCATGTGACTTAGTGATTTTGAAATATCCTGCTGCACAGACTATCGAAAACTGGAGTTTTGATGTTTCCCTTTGTCCCAGAATCACAGCCAGGATCCGGTTTGTTGCCCAGTAGGTTTTCATCACAGGAGGAATCAGCTGTGGTGGTTTGATGTGACAATAAAGAAAAGAAGAAATGTAAACAAACATAAGACAGGTCAGATATCTTCAATTTAAAGAGATACATCTAACAATAACAAAATATTTACAATAAGATGTGAAGAAATGTTACTATATATATTATACTAGAATACTATAAACATATACAATACAAATATGGCACTGTGCAAAATGACTGGGGAGGAGGAGGGGAGGGGGTCAGTGACAGTGGGGGTCTCTAGCTGTGTTAATGCACAGTGGCAGGTGTGTGACAGTGACCAGGGAATGTTTAGTATTTTGCCTGAAAATGACTAATAATCATTATTTCTTCCGATCGATTTTCAGGCAAAATGCTAAACATTCCCTGCTCACTGACACACACCTGTCACACACCTGTCACCTGTCACAGTGAGGAAGTTTGTTCATGAAACATAATGTCATCCATGGCAACAGGTTGACCTAGCCCCCTCCCCTATCTCAGGTGTTTCTCAGCAGCTCTGTGATCAGCTCCAAGGGACATACTGAGGATCCTTTAGGACGACTGTAAGTGGACAGAACAGCAGGTTCTCAGGTGTGCTGTGAGGGAGGACACAGGTGTGACGTGGAGGAGCTCTGGGCTGTTGGAGGACGGCTGCTGAGAGACAAACGTGTTCTCATGTGAGACATATACTAAATGTACGAGACATTTGTGTCCAGGTGTTGACGATGTCCAGGGAGCAGGTGAACATCAGTGAGCTCCTGCTCTCATTGGACAGTTCAGAGCTGCAGGAGGCGGAGCAAGTCAGAGCAGCAGTCAACCAGCAGCTGAGTACAGGTGAGTCCACCTGTATAGTGTTTGAGATTCAACAGGTCCCTGTCTCTGTCTGTCTCTACCAGTCAGTTTGACCTGTAGTTTGTCCTCTCAGACAGAGGAGGTGCTGTCCTCTCCTCTCTGGTGGAGTATTACCTGGACTCCTCGTCCTCTCAGGCGGTGCTCCTCCTGTCGTCCATCAGAGAGCGTCATCACAAGGTCAGCACCACCTGTCACTTCACTGTCCTGGTGTCTTTGTCTTCCTGGTGTGTGTCATTATAAACTGTTTAAACCTCCACCAGCTGCTGCTGGAGAAGCTGAATGAGTCTCTGAACAGACCTGGGACCAGACTGGCTGCTCTCACCCTGCTGGGTCACCTGATCCGGAATCAGCCTCCATGGGTTCATCACATCAGCCGCTCGGCCCTACTGCCGTCCCTGCTGCGCTGCCTCAAGGTAACACTGACTACTAACTAACTACTACTGAATAACTACTACTAACTAACTACTACTGACTAACTACTACTGAATAACTACTACTTACTAACTACTACTAATTAACTACTACTAATTAACTACTACTAATTAACTACTACTGAATAACTACTACTGAATAACTACTACTGACTAACTACTACTAATTAACTACTATTGAATAACTACTACTGACTAACTACTACTGAATAACTACTACTGACTAACTACTACTAATTAACTACTACTAACTAACTACTACTGACTAACTACTACTAATTAACTACTACTAACTAACTACTACTGACTACTACGAATTAACTACTACTAACTAACTACTACTGAATTACTACTACTGACTAACTACTACTAATTAACTACTACTGACTAACTACTACGAATTAACTACTACTGACTAACTACTACTGAATAACTACTAACTAACTAACTACTGAATTACTACTGATACTGACTGATACTAACACTAACTAATACTAATCTTAACTGATACTAATAGTAACTAATATTAATAGTAACTAATACTAATCCTAACTGATACTAATACTAACTGATACTAATCCTAACTAATACTAATACTATCTGATACTTATACTAACTGACACTAATGTTAACTGATACTAATAGTAACTAATACTAATCCTAACTAATACTAATACTAACTAATACTAATACTTATACTAACTGATACTTACCGTTCAGTTTTATGTCAGTGTCTGTAAATCTCCGGCTCTGCCCGTGAACACAGCTGATTGTTGTTGTTGTTCCTCCTCAGACTGACACTGATGTTGTCGTCCTGATCACTGCAGTCCTGGTGCTCATCACTCTGTTACCCATGATCCCTCAGGCCGGGAAACAACACATCTACGACTTCTTCGACGTGTTCGGACGCCTCGCATCCTGGAGCTACAGAAACCCCGGTAACACACACACACACACACACACACACACACACACACACACACACACACACACACACACATATAGAGTGGTCGATGTGTGTATGGAGTTTGATGTGTGATTGGTCAGTGGGCTGTTCTGATTGGCTGGTTGTCCTGTGCAGGTCATGTACCTGTGCTCCACCTGGTCCACCTCCACGCAGGTGTGTACTCTCTGTTCCACCGTCTGTACGGGATGTTCCCCTGTAACTTCATTTCCTACCTGAGACTCCACTACAGCATGAAGGAGAACCTGGACACCTTCCAGGAGGTCGTCAAGGTCAGTACAGACCAGCACAGACCAGAACAGACCAGTATCGACCAGCACAGACCAGTACAGACCAGCACAGACCAGTACAGACCAGCACAGACCAGTATCGACCAGCACAGACCAGTACAGACCAGTACAGACCAGCACAGACCAGCAGAGACCAGTACAGACCAGCACAGACCAGCACAGACCAGCACAGACCAGCACAGACCAGTACAGACCAGTACAGACCAGTACAGACCAGTACAGACCAGATAACCACAGAACTTCATTGAGAATTATTGTTTCCTTCAGTATCACAGTGATCAAAGTTGTCTGAACATCATGATACACTGCAGACAGGAGCTGATCACAGCTGATCACAGCTGATCACAGCTGATTCACTGACTCCATGGAAACATTAAACTTGTGTTGACAGTCACCAACTCCACATGATCAGAAGATCAGATGTAACGCAGCAGCTGTTTCTCTCACTGTGACTGACTGATCCCTGAACAGCTGCTGCTCTGGTTCCTGTGGCAGTCAGAAATAACTGCTGGAAATAACACCTGCTGCTTTTGACAAGTACTGACAGCTACTGACAACTACTGACAGCTACTGACAGCTACTGACAGCTACTGACAACTACTGACAACTACTGACAGCTACTGACAGCTACTGACAGCTACTGACAACTACTGACAGCTACTGACAGCTACTGACAGCTACTGACAGCTACTGACAGCTACTGACAGCTACTGACAGCTACTGACAGCTACTGACAACTACTGACAGCTACTGACAACTACTGACAACTACTGACAGCTACTGACAACTACTGACAACTACTGACAGCTACTGACAGCTACTGACAGCTACTGACAGCTACTGACAGCTACTGACAACTACTGACAGCTACTGACAGCTACTGACAGCTACTGACAGCTCTGTATAGCAGAGAGTGCAGGTGATGATGTCACAGCTGAACACCTACACCTGGACAACAACAGACACAGACAGCAGCTTCTTCACGGCACACATGTCAATGAAGACTTCTGTTCTTCTGCTTCTGTTGTTAAATAAGATAAATACAACTCACACTTCTTCTTCTTCTCTGGTGTTTGACGTGTTGCTGATGTAGACTGTATTGCCACCTACTGGCCCGGCCTGTGTTTGTACTGGTTCCTGTGTTTCTGTGAAATATTTAAAAAATGAAACAAAGGTCATGTGGACAGATGTTTACTTATATATATATATATATATATATGATTGTGGACAAGGCCTGAGATTTCAACTCACTTATGTCCTCTGTGTCTCTCTCTGTGTCTGTGTCTATCTGCCTCTGTGTCTGTCTGTCTCTGTCTCTCTCTCTGTCTCTCTGTCTCTCTCTCTCTGTCTCTCTCTGTGTCTGTCTCTCTCTCTGTCTCTCTGTCTCTCTCTCTGTCTCTCTCTCTCTGTCTCTCTCTGTGTCTGTCTGTCTCTCTGTCTCTGTCTCTCTGTCTCTCTCTCTCTGTCTCTCTCTGTGTCTGTCTGTCTCTCTCTCTGTCTCTCTGTCTCTCTCTCTCTGTCTCTCTCTGTGTCTGTCTCTCTCTCTGTCTCTCTGTCTCTCTCTCTGTCTCTCTCTCTCTGTCTCTCTCTGTGTCTGTCTGTCTCTCTGTCTCTGTCTCTCTGTCTCTCTCTCTCTGTCTCTCTCTCTGTCTGTCTGTGTCTGTGTCTGTCTGTTTCTGTCTCGCTCTGTCAGCCCATGTTGGAACATGTCAGGGTTCACCCGGAGCTGGTCACAGGGACTCAGGACTATGAGCTGGACCCGTCCAGGTCAGTAACAGTCACCATCACACCATCTCCTGAGGAAGACTGACTGAAAGCTCCAGAACAGCTGCTAAACAGTATGAAGCTGACGCCATGTGACAGAGGCTCTGACAGGATGTGAAAAACATCAACTGCCAAAATAAAAGAGCTACAATTACAAACAGAATAAGAGACACAAAGTATCTGATTCCAACCCTGTGATGACTTCCTGTCTCAGGTGGAGGTGTTATGAAGTCCATGACATTGTGATAGAGTGCTCCAGAGTGTCTCTGGACCCTCTGGAGGCATCCTGTGAGGAGGACATGTACTCCTCCCTGAGAGACCCCCCTTCTTCTTCCGCCTCCTCCTCCTCACCCAGACCTCCCCGACTGTCCTCTCCCCTCCCAGCCCTGGACCTCACCTCCAGTCCTGTCAACACAGAGTCCGTCAGCGGCTCAGGTCGGTAACAAGCTCAGATCAGGAAGTGTCCACACAGTCGCAGGTTTATACATATATCTATACATACTGACATAAGATTTACAGACCCAGAACACACTGTAGAGACTATATATCTCAGACGGCCTGGGAAAGTCAGGATCCTCCAGAAGGAGCTGGAGGATCTTGGATGGATGAATAGAAGGATAGATGTATAGATGGATGGATGTATAGGGGGATATATTGATGGATGGATGGATGGATAGGGGAATGTATAGAGGGATAGATGGATGGATGTATAGGGGGATATATTGATGGATGGATGGATGGAATGTATAGAGGGATGGATGTATAGATGAATGGATGTATAGGGAGATATATTGATGAATGGATGTATAGATGGATGGATGTATAGAGGGATGGATGTATAGAGGGATGGATGTATAGATGAATGGATGTATGGAGGGAGGAATGTATAGAGGGATGGATGTATAGATGAATGGATGTATAGGGAGATATATTGATGAATGGATGTATAGAGGGATGGATGTATAGGGGGATATATTGATGAGATAATGAGTTGATTAATTCCTGATTTGTGATCTGTGTGTTGACAGGAAGTTCAGTCTGTCCTTCGCCGTCTGGACGTCCGGCTCTTCCTCAGCTGACCTTCAACACCTGCACTCAGGTGATGTTTCATCATTGTTCATCACTGTAGCTCAGGAAGAGGAAGGAACACTTATCATGTGTTCATTCATGTGTTCATCTTTAAAAAGTCACAGCAGTTATTCTGTGAACAGAATCAATCAGCTCTTAGATCAGGTGAGAGCCAGGGGTTTCCCATCATGCCCTGCAGCACCGGGCTCTAACACCTGGTGAGGTGGTCGTAGTTTACGTTTCCACAACATCAGAGCGAGTCGACAGAAATCTGATCAATGAGTCTGATGTTCCTGTTCAGGCCGATGATGCCACATGGAGCCCCTCATCTCAGTGTGGTTTGTCCACGCCCCCACCTGAACCTGCCGCTACAAGCTCCGCCCACCCTCTGAGCAGGACAGCATCCATCTCAGGTGAGTCAGATGTAAGAGCGTTTTCTTCTCTCTGGTGTGACTCAGAGACGGACACAAGCATATATCCATGGAATAATAACACACACTCAATGTAGTGAAAGAATTCAATCACATAATCCATAATTCATTTGTAATTTAAAAACAAAACCACATAAATCTGTCGTTTGTTTTAAAACTAAATGGGAAAAAGCGTTTTTGTTGTCAGTATCAAAAAACGAAAAATGGACAGTTTCTGTTTTTTGTCGATTCCTTGATTCTTTGTTTTGTTTGAAACAAAAAACTGAATTCACACGGTTTTATTTTAAATCAAAACATTGATTCAATTTTTATCCAAATAAAACCGCTTTATTTTAGTCAGAGCAGCAGCCATTTTGTTTTCAGGGTGCCTGTCCGTCTCGTTCTCGTGGACACGATATCTCAGTAACACCGCTTGGCACCCAAGGATGAACTGATTGGATTTTGGTGGTCAAAGGTCAAAGGTCAAGGTCACTGTGACCTCAGAAAGCACTTCTTAGCCATTACTCAAGACTTCAAACATCCATCCACAATTTCAAACAAACGTTAAATATTTAATGAGTCTGGATAATCAGGATGTGACCTGAAACTGCTCAGCGGAGGCAGACGACCGTGAGGAGGTGACTCTGGTTCTAAAACAAAATCAAAAACGAGAAGAAAATCTGATTCAAATAACAGTCCGATTTTGTTTTTTGCAAATTCATTTTTTCATTTCTCATTTGGCACAGACAGTAGATCAGTGGAAGAGACAGGAAGAGGAAGTGAAGTGTAAAAAAGTCAAAATAAAAGCCAAGAGCAAAAACTGACCATTTTGATTGATTTTGATTCTGACACAGAAAACTTTTTTTTTTAATGTTTTTGTTTTAAAACGAACAACAGATTTACCTTTTCTCTGGTTTTTAAATTGCAAATGAATTATGGATTATCTGATGATACCCAGACCCTGATTTCTTTATTACACTGAACATGTGTAAAAGATAAACACCTGAGAGTTGTTCAGCTTAACAATAAAGACGGAACCATTAGAACTGTTGGACATATTGTCTGTAACAGGATGAGAACAGACATGATCCTCGTCATCACACTGACGTCTGGTCCTGGTGGCGCTCTGAACCTAAACCCCGTCCCACTGATGAACTCTTGTGTCCCCAGGTGTGAAATGTCCCTCACCGGCCTCCGTCCCTGTGACATCACTGACTGAAGAGATCCAAGATGGAGGTCTGGCTCCTGTGAACAACAACAACCAGGTGAGACCAGGGCCGCAGGTAGACTCTGCTCTCCTCGATGGGAGGGTTTTATTGTGAAGGAGTCTCTGTCTGTCTTTGCAGGTGAAGCAGCAGCCAATCACAGAGCTGGAGGGTGTGTCATCTATTCAACCAGTCACAGAGGGGGTGGAGAGAGGCCCGAGTGATGTCATCAATAACGGCAGTGAAGGTGAGCTGACCAGCTGATTGGCCTGTGTGTGTGTGTGTGTGTGTGTGTGTGTGTGTGTGTGTGTGTGTGTGTGTGTGTGTGTGTGTGTGTGTGTGTGTGTGTGTGTAGCCTGGATCCATAATCAGTCATTGTTACTCTGTCTCCAGGGGTCAGATCAGAGGAGGCCCCCCTGCCCCCCCCTTCCTCCTCCTCCCCCCTGCCCGTCCTCACCTCCACCCCCGGCTGTGATGAGTCATACTCGGGTTCATCGCTCCCCCCTCCTCCCTCCTCCATCTCACTCTGCTTCACCCCCCCTCACCTCTCCACCACCTCCACCCACAGATTAGAGGAGGGGGGCCCTGACTTGTTTGGCCCCACCCACTCCAATCAGAGCCCCGCCTCCCCGTACGAGCCTTTGTTTGAGCTGGCTCTGCCGCACGCCGCCACGCTCTTCATCGGGAGGAAGACTCAGGTAAACTGAAGCAGACCGATGTGGCTCCACCTTGATCAGAGTCGGTCAGGAAGTGATTATCACTTATTGATCTCTATCAGGTCTGTTGTTTCAGAGTCACTGTTACAGAGTTGTTCCTGTTCCTCATGTAGTTCTCAGGTGAAGAGCTTCACCTGAGAGGAACCATCCCTCTACAGGCCTGTCACAGCATCACAATACAACGTTTTCACCTCTTTGTCAAAACAGTCCAATTTTATTCTCAAAATATCTTAAATTGCGCCACGTGATCAGTTGTCCGTGTGTCTCATTCTTGTCATGGAAACGTTCACCTGAGCTCAAAGATGAACTGATCAGAAAATTTTTTTGGGAGATTAAAAGTTTATTCTCATAATATTTTTAAAAATGCTCTTTAAAATTAGTTAGTTTTCTCTTTATTTTCAACCTGAAAACAACTAATATTTGTCTATATTATTGATCAGCCCTTTGTTTTTATTGAACAGTCCTTTGTTTTCATCAGTCTGTCTTGTGTCCTGTAGGAGGTGCTGGAGAGAGCAGTGGGGCAGCAGGAGAGGGGGGGCGGAGGAGGGGGAGTGGAGGTGGAGGACAGGGAGGAAGATCAGACCTCCGTCTCCCCTCTGGAGGTTCTGGACCAGCTGATCGTCCACGGACACAGTGCTCATGAAGGCCTCAGCAGGAGGTGAGACTGTTAGTCTGCAGATCATTAATGAACAGGAGAACCACAGAGGAGCCCTGAGGAACTCCAGCTGTATGATCCAGTTTTACATGTTCTTAGTCCTTAATAAAATGTAAACAGGTGAGTTATATAAACAGGTGTCATGAAGGAGGAAATTAGCTCTAGAGACCAAAACAGTTTTTGCACCAGGCTGTAAACATGTTTATTTCTGCTGTAAAGTTGGACATTTTAACATGGGAGTCTATGGCTGCGTTTCCACTGGAGCTTTCCCCAGGAACCAGGAACCTTTTGAGGAATAATGTGCATTTCCACCGCAGGAACCAGGGTCTAAATTTATTCTGGGGTAATTGATTGACCCCCACAAAAGTCCCTGGTCGGGGGGGGGGGGGGTTAGTACTTTCCAAAGGTTCAGGAACTTTGGGGGGTGTGGTCTGCAGTGCTGAACATTTCTGACTGGTCGAGTACTCACTGCATTTTATTTCACCCGCAGTGAGCGAGTGAACACATTTTCCCCGCCGTGAAACAGGTCCAGGAGAAGGTAAAAAAAACTTAAACAGAACGTCAAAAAAATAAAGGACCGTATTTGAAGATAAAATGCTGCGTCCTCTATTGAATATATACGGGGCCAATTTGTCCTGTATTTCTGTTCATGTTATGTCCTCACAGTGAATAATGTGATGTCAAGTCATAATTTTGCATAATCTTCCTGGGACTTGAAGCTGCGGTGGAAATGCAGAAAACGATAGACCACAGGAACCTTTTAGTTCCTGAAGAAAAGTACCCAGAACTAAAAGTTCTTTTACTTTTTGGTCAAAACGCAGCTTATGGGGACTGACTCACTGTTGGAGCCAGACTGTAGTGGTCATTAGAGGAACTGCAGCTTCTGGTTTTCAGTGTTGATGCTTGGACTGAACGTCAGAGCTCAATTGCAATTTTCAAGTTTTCTGGCCTCGTGGGAGCGCTAGTGTTAAACATGACTGTGTGTGTGTGTGTGTGTGTGTGTGTGTGTGTGTGTGTGTGTGTGTGTGTGTGTGTGTGTGTGTGTGTGTGTGTGTGATGCAGGTTGTCAGCAGTAAGTAAGTCGGTGGATCGGAGTCATTTTGGAGGTAAACAGCAGAGCATGAAAACCAAAGGTACCTGAAACTAACACACCCACAGACTCACCTCATTAACATAATTAACATAATTAACCTGAGGCAGGAGACACATCTGTCAGCTTTAAATCATCACTTCTGTGGTGACTCAGTGTCGTACTAAAAGTATAGAACAGTAACAGAAGTGTAACAGCTGCAGTGAGAGGTGAACTGTCACTGTTTGTTCACAACGTCCCGTCTCTCAGTGATGATTCTCTCTGACCAATCAGCAGCCTGCAGCGTTTCCTGGAACCCCAGTGATACAAAAAACTTCCCAGGTATCAGGTTCTGTCTCCTGACCAATGGAAAACCAGAACAGGAGTGGAGTCAGTACCTGACAGATACATGCAGCAGATTCTCTGGTGTTTTATTCCACATTTGGTGAAAACAAATATATCACTTTAATAGAAAGTGTCAGACTCAAAGACTCAGGGACTCAAAGACTCAGACTCAAGATTTGAAGTGCAGGACAGGTGACAGGTGAAAGGTGACAGGTGACAGATGTGTTACAGTGTCCATCTCTGTAAGATGTCATGGCAGGAAGAGCGGTGAAAATTAGCGAGTTCACCCAGGAGTTGTGTTTACATCACTGCTGATCGGAGTTTCAGCCTATGAATACCTGCGTCTGTTCCAGATGTGAAGGCTGATTGTTCCTGTTTCCACTGCCGACAAAAGGAGAAGAGGCTTTAGACTCTGAGAGACTCAGAGGCCTGTTGCACGTCTAGTTTATAAGTTCAATTTTGCATGTCATGATTTTATTGCGTTTGCAAAATCTGTGCATTAAATCAGTGTGTACATGAATGACTGGTGCACCCCACTAACCAGTCTAATTAGTCTAACCAGTCTAATCTGACCTGCTCACTCATCCATCAGCATATTTTGGTTGTTTCGTGGTTTTTAGTCAGATCAGATCAGTCAGTCCAGATCAGATCAGATCAGATCAGATCAGATCAGATCAGTTCACATCTTAATTGTCCCACAGGAGGAAGTTAATTTTAAAGGCAGCACGAAACAAAAACATAAAACATCAACACAGTAAAAATAAACCAGCCAATCAGAGAGAGGCTGAGAGTTCTGTGATGGATCTGTAAAACGACAATAATCATTTAACCCTTCGTTGAGAAAATGAGAATAAATGCAGATGAATGTGACAGATTCTTTGTTTCTGTTGATGTGTGTGTTTAATGTGTGTTTATTGTGTGTTTGCTGTGTGATGTCAGGCCCCGCCCTGGGGGAGGAGCTTCAGTGCCTGAGGAGTCAGCTGTTGCTGATCCACAGTCAGCTCCAGTATGAACGTTTCAAACGGCAGCAGCACGCTGTCAGGAACCGCCGTTTGCTGCGGAGAGTCATCAACGCTACAGCGCTGGAGGAGCACAGCGTTGCCATGGTAACACACACACACACACACACACACACACACACACGTTATCACTGTCTGTTGTTTTATCAGGTGTTTTTCTTACCTCCCTCTTTGTTTATTCCTTGTTTCCTCCTCTCCGTCCTCATCCCTCCCTCCCTTCCTTCCTTCCTTCCCCCCTCCCTGCAGAAGGCCCAGCTGGGCGTTCAGGACGAGGAAATTCGGTCTCTGAGGTTGAGTCTGGAGGAAGAACAGAGACGCGACACACAGCTGCAGCAGGACACACACACACACACCAACCAGCTGCACACACACATCCAACAACTGCTGCTGCAACAGCAGGACGAGCAGAGAGACAACCAGAGACTTCAGGTACACACTGACACACACTGACACACTCACACACTGACACACACTGACACACTCACACACTGACACACTAACACACACTGATACACACTCACACACTGACACACACTGACACACTCACACACTGACACACACTGACACACTCACACACTGACACACTAACACACACTGATACACACTCACACACTCACACACTCACACACTGACACACACTGACACACTCACACACTGATACACACTCACACACTGATACACACTCACACACTGATACACACTGACACACTGATACACTGACACACACTCACACTGACACACTAACACACACTGATACACACTGATACACTCACACACACTCACACACTGATACACTCACACACACTCACACACTCACACTGACTCACTGATGCATACTCACACACTGATACATACTTACACACTGACACACACTGATACACACTGACACACTGATACACACTGACACACTCACACACTGATACACACTCACACACTGATACACACTGACACACTGATACACTGACACACACTCACACTGACACACTAACACACATTGACACACTCACACACTGATACACACTGATACACTCACACACACTGATACATACTTACACACTGACACACACTCACACACTGACACACACTGATACACACTGACACCCTGATACACTGACACACACTCACACTGACACACTGACACACACTGACAGACTCACACACTGATACACACTCCCACACTGATACACACTGACACCCTGATACACTGACACACACTCACACTGACACACTGACACACACTGACAGACTCACACACTGATACACACTCCCACACTGATACACACTGACACCCTGATACACTGACACACACTCACACTGACACACAAACACACACTGACACTCTCTGACACACACTGACCCACTCACACACTGATACACTGACTCACACTGACACACTCACACACTGATACACACTGACACACTCACACAGTGATACACACTGACACACACTCACATTGACACACTGACACACACTGACACTCACTGACACACACTGACATACTCACACACTGATACACCGATACACACTGACACACTCATACACTGACACAAACTCACACACTGACACACTCATACACTGACACAAACTCACACACTGACACACTCACACACACTCACACTGACTCACTGATGCATACTCACACACTGATACACCGATACACACTGACACACTCATACACTAACACACACTCACACACTGACACACACTCACACTGACACACACTGACAAACACTGATACATACTTACACACTGACACACACTCACAAACTGACACATTGATACACACTCACACACTGACACACTCATACACTAACACACACTCACACACTGACACACACTCACACTGACTCACTGATGCATACTCACACACTGACACACACTCACTCACTGATACACTCACACTGATACACACTCACACACTGACACACTCACACACTCACGCACTGATACACTGACACACTCTGACACACTCACACTGACACACACTCACTCACTGATACACTCACACTGATACACACTCACACACTGACACACTCACACACTCACGCACTGATACACTGACACACTCTGACACACTCACACTGACACACACTCACTCACTGATACACTCACACTGATACACACTCACACACTGACACACTCACACACTCACGCACTGATACACTGACACACTCTGACACACTCACACTGACACACCCACTCACTGATACATACTTACACACTGACACACACTCACAAACTGACACACTCACACACTCACACACTGATACACTGACACACACTGACACACTCACACTGACACACCGACTCACTGATGCATACTTACACACTGACACACACTCACACACTGACACACACTGATACACACTGACACTGACTCACACGCTGACACACTAACACACACTCACACACTGACACACACTGATACACTGACACACACTCACGCTGACACACACTCACGCACTGACATACATTGACACACTGATACACTGACACACACTAACACACACACTCACACATTGGCACTGACACACACTGACGCATACTGACGCAGACACTGACACACACTGATACACTGACACACACTCACACACTGACACACACTCACACACTGACACAGACACTGACACACACTGACACATTGACACACACTCACACACACTGACACACACTGACACACATTGACACACACTGACACAGACACTGACACACATTGACACACACTGACACACACTGACAAATTGACACACACTCACACACTGACACATTGACACACACTGACACACACTGACACACACTCACACACTCACACACTGACGCACACTGACACAGACACTGACACACACTGACACAGACACTGACACACACTGACACATTGACACACATTGACACAGACACTGACACACATTGACACACACTGATACATTGACACACCTGTGTTGTGATTGGCTGTTTCAGAGCGAGCTTCAGGAGTGTCAGAGCAGGCTCAGAGATCTGGAGGCGGAGCTTCAGAAGGCCAATAATAAGGCTTACAATGCTGAACACCAGCTGACCGAACTGTCACTCAAGGTGAGATCAACTTCACCTGACACTGTGACTACAGGGGCGGAGTCTAAAACAGTCTACTTCCTCTAATGTCAGTTCACCTGTGTCACAGCAGAGTGTTTCCTTCAGTATGGAGGCGATGGTTCAGGTGTGTAGGGTGAAAGGTCACACAGTGAACACCTGTTAGAGCAACACTGACAGAGAACAATTTTTATTTCTGTTTCATGGAGAACGACAGACCTTTTGTAAGGAGGCTGAGAGGAACAAAACACCTTAAGTTAAGATTCCTTTAAAGTCTGAGTTAAGGTTCCCTTAAAATAAAAAGAGTTGCACAAAACACCTTAAGTCTTCTCCTTAAGTATTTAAGGTTAAATCCTTATCTTAGTCTTATACTTACAGAATCACTTAAAGTCAGTTAAACTGTGTCACAGAAGACCTTAGTGACCAAACTAAGGAAAAAACTAAAGGTGTGTAGGTGTGCTCTTTTCTTTGATCTCTCTGTTCAGGTGTAGTGGAGGTGTTTCATGTCCACAGGTCAGAGGTCAGAGGTGTGTCAGGTCACTCACTTAGTTTAAACTCTCACACTGTGAAGTTCCAGTCAGAACAACAGAAGGATGAGACAGCAGCTTCTTCAATGTTACCTGCTTCCATAATTGATCACAGGTGAGATCACGGTTTCCATGGAAACAGTGGAATTTTACCAAAGTAAACATCTCTTGCATTGCTGTAACTTTTTGAAGAGATTCTGTGCAACAGCCTTCAGTAACTCCCTCAGCTGAGGACAAATTCAACCTGAAGTGTCAGACTTAAGTAGAAAACTTAAGGTGTTCTGTACGACCGGCGCCAGAAACCTTCAGGATCCAGATCAATAAAGTTTTGTTAACTGATAAACAAACCCAGTGTCGGGTTAGTTAGAGGTAAAGATCTATTACCTTTCTCCTGTTTTTAACAAATGGAACATGGAAAACAAGAGAGATTAGAAAATATAAAACAATAAAAGACAATATTTTTGATACAGAACAATTATAAACCACATGAGAGGTTTTAAACTACACCAGCAGAGAAGAAGAAAACGGCTTCTTCTTCTTCCTCTTTTAGCTGCTGCCACAGCCGACCATCCTGCTGCATCACACATTTAACTCGGCCTCCCTGACGCAGCCCTCCCATGTGACCGGGCTCAGACCCGACACTGTCAATATTACACTGGCTTGTAAAGAAATATAGATTACAGTTTTAGTAAAGAAATGAAAAGAAAAATAAGAGGGGAGTTGTTGATAACCCTCGTTAATAAACATTAATCTGTGTGTGTGTGTGTGTGTGTCTGTGTGTGTGTGTGTGTGTGTGTGTGTCTGTGTGTGTGTGTGTGTGTGTGTGTGTGTGTGTGTGTGTGTGTGTGTGTGTGTGTGTGTCTGTGTCTCTTTGTGTGTGTTTGTGTGGTCTGTGTGTGTGTGTGTCTGTGGTGTCTGTGTGTGTGTGTGTGTGTGTGCTGTGTGTCTGTGGTCTCTGTGTGTGTGTGTGTGTGTGTGTGTGTTGTGTGTGTGTGTGTGTGTGTTGTGTCTGTGTCTGTGTCTCTCTGTGTGTGTGTGTGTCTGGTGTGTGTGTGTGTGTCTTGTGTGTGTGTGTGTGTGTGTGTCTGTGTGTGTGTCTGTGTGTGTGTGTCTGCTGTTGTGTGTTGTTCGTGTGCTGTGTGTGTGTCTGTGTGTGTGTGTGTGTGGTGTGTGTGTCTGTGTCTGTTTCTCTGTGTGGTGTGTGTGTGTGTGTGTGTGTGTTTGTGGTCTGTGTCTGTGTTCTTCTCTGTGTGTGTGTGTGTGTGTGTGTGTGTGCAGCTGTGCAGCAGTGAGCAGCTGCAGCAGCAGATCTTCTTGTTGAACCAGCAGCTCGTCCTGCTGAGAGAAGCTAACAGAGCTCTGACTGAACAGCTGGAGGGCGGAGAGAGCAACCACTGGACTGTAAGAGCAACACACACACATACATGCATGCGTGCGCACACACACACACACACACACACACCTCTGCGGCTGTTCTGATAATCAATCAAAGCTCAAACATTCACCTGGACTCAAGTATGAACTGATTGGATTTTGGTCGCTAAAGGTCAAAGGTCAAGGTCACGGTGACCTCACAAAACACTTTTCAGCCATTACTCAAGACCTCACACAGAAACTATGACAAATTTCGCACAAATGGTTCATAGTTAATATTTCCTATGATTGTGGAGTGACCTGGAACTAGTCTGAGTGGAGGAGGAGGAGATTCTAGTTTGGAGAGTTTTTTCTCATCTGGTTCAAAGGCTGTGAACATCACATCTCAGTGACCTCATTGTGTGTGTGTGTGTGTGTGTGTGTGTGTGTGTGTGTGTGTGTGTGTGTGTGTGTGTGTGTGTGTGTGTGTGTGTTGGTCAGGAGGTGTCCATGCTGCAGTGCAGTGTGGGTAAGGAGTACCAGCGTCTGAAGGACAGCGAGGTGCAGCAGCGACAGAAACTGGAGGCAGCCAATCACAGGATAGCAGAGCTAGAGAACCAGCTGGCCAAGAAAGACCAGCTGATCCTGGACCAGAAGAAACTTCTGGAGGACACCAAGGCCCAGAGCAGGTCAGAGTCCTGGTCAGAGTCCTGTTCCAGTATTAAATTGTTGACCTGTTACTGAGAACCAGAGGAAACAAACAGACAGCAGCTGCTGAGTAAATGTATGAAGACGAACCTCCACTCTGTTTATTCAGATAACTGATCAATAGTCCAGGGTGACGTCTTCTACAGGAAACACACCAGAGGATGGACGAGTCGTTATCAGAAGAGTCTCAGATGAAAGAATTAGTCATGAACCAGCTCATTAACTCTGAGATTCCTTCTCATTATCAGTAGGTAAAGGTGTGTTCAGATGAAGTTCCTCCTCGTTAGTATCTGTGCCCAGTCCTGAAACTGACCTCAGATCAGGTTTCTTACTAATACAGTTTGAGTCTGTGAAACACAGCGATCTACCGCTTGCAACATTAGCATTATAGCTAGTACCTTAGCTACAATGCGATGTACTGTGATGTAACTCGTTGTTGTTGGTTATGGTCTGAAGCCTGGTGAACATCAGTCAAAGGTTCAGGCAGAGGAGAGTTTCAGGGACAAGGAGGAGGAGCAGTGATGTCACAGGAAGGGCATGAAGCTTGTTCTTCATTTCATATTTTAATCGACATTAAAAAGAGGAATTGTAAAAAGAATTTATAAATGAACGATTAATAATCAATCAATACTTCAGGTTTACAGAAACAACATAAAACTCTTATTAAATGAAACATTTATAAATACATTTATTATTCATTCATGAATAAATGATAGAATTAAAAAAATATTTGAAAAGACATTTTAAAAATGAGAATAAATAACTGGATTCAATTTCTATTTCCTTTTTCCAGCTGCTTTTCTTGTGCGCTAATAGATTAGCTTAGCCATCTAGCTTCTCCTTTTACCCTTCATTGCTGGTAAAGCCAACTGGTTAGCTCTCCAACCAATCAGAGAGCTTGCTGTTTAGCCTGGTTTTACCAGCACTGACGGTCCCGAGTGTCATGGAGAGGCTAACAGGAGAAGCTAGATGGCTAAGCTAATCTATTAGCTAACAGGGAAAGCAGCTGGAAAATGGAAATGGAAATTGAATCCAGTTATTTATTTTCTTTTAAAAAAGTGTCTTTTCAAAGAGTTTTTTAAATTCTATCATTTATTCATGAATGAATAATAAATGTATTTATAAATAAATGAATCCTGAGAACCTTTGACAACAACTGAGAATAAACCTCTGTGTGTGTGTGTGTGTGTGTGTGTGTGTGTGTGTGTGTGTGTGTGTGTGTGTCAGGGCGGAGCTGTCGGCCTGTGAGAGTCGCTGTGTCGCTCTGAGGAGAGTCACCCAGAATCTACAGACGGAGATGCTTCACCTGTACAGTCAGATCCACCTGGACACGCCCACACACAGCCGGCCTCAGGACGTCTGCAGCAGGTAAACCCATGCCAGTGATGTCACACGTTGATGTCACTACAGGTGTTCAGAAACATCCTGTTTGTTTGTTGGTCTTTTGTTTAAACTTTATTGAAACCAAAACAGGAAGACGAACACAGAGGAACTGAATCATAACGTCACAGTTAATGATTATCATTGATTATTATTCACATTAGGTGAGCAGGTTTCTTTCACAGAAAGTTTAGCACATCATTACAGGTAGATGTGACGGCACCACCAGTGAACCCAGTATCTATTTAACGTTGGCTAACGTTAGCCACCATAAGTTTTAGTTTTTAAGTTAGTGTATTTGCACAGAAGTGACAGTAAGACATTACACAGTTAAACTTTCTCTCAAATTAAATCGAAGGCAACTGGACTTGTATTTGTCTGTGGAAGACGTTTCGCCTCTTATCCAAGCGGCTTCATCAGTTCTTATGTATTGGTCTCTCTAGTCCGCACTAGTCTGAGAGAGAGATTACAATGACCTGGACGAATGAGAACATTCACAGACACAGTTAAACTTGTTTTCTCGGTACTCGGTGGATTTGACGTGTATGTTTTTTTTTTTTGCAGAAATGTCTCAGTCACAGATGATTTTAAAAAGACAGTTTGTGAGGAGGAGAATCACAAGGACAGGTGAAACAGTGCAGAGTGCAAACATCATTAGTTCCTCTAATGTGGGGAAAAGAAAGTAAATTCATGTTACTGAGGAGATACAGTTAATGAGTCAGGACTGACAGTAGGACTAGTCCTCAGCCACAGGTGGAAGGTGGAAGGTTAAACACCTTCTCTGACTGTGACTGAGGTGTGAAGGATCATTGCCATCAGGAATATTACAATAATTGATAAATGGATAAAACTGTAATACAGAATTCAATAAGAATCTCAGACCACCTGAGACTGTGGTGGGAAAACACCTGAGTGCACTGATGTCAACAAAGGTGTGTTATTACCTGTGAGTGAACTTCACAGTGGTGCTTTAAACAGTCTAAAGTAACCAATCAGAGCATACAGCTGATGATGTCATGTCATGTCATCTCTCTCTCCCTCAGGCCAAATGGTGGCAGTGTCGCCTTACCTGTTGCTCAGGGCAGCCTCAGGCCCTGCCCCTCCTCTTCTTCTGTTGGTATAATAAACGGAATTGCGGAGGCTCTGTCCACCTCCCCCCTGCACCTCCCCTCCTGCTCCTCCTCCCCCCTCTCCCTATCCCCCATCGACTCCCCCCTGGCCGTCGGCTCGTTCCTGGAGCAGCGAGCGCGACAGCTGTTCAGACCGACCGATCACAGCCAGGAGGAGGAGCCACAGGAGGATGAGGAGGAGCCACAGGAGGAAGAGGAGGAGGCCCAGCCAGAGAGCCCTCCTCTGGGTCAGGAGGCAGAGGAGGCCGCCCTCCTCTCAGGGAGCCCCCAGACGGTGCCTCAGAGCCAGGCTGCAGCTCCCAGCCCCCCTACCTCTAAACCTGAGCCCCCCCCTCCAGGTCCTGCCCCTCCTGCAGACCTGACCCTCGCCGTTCGACAGAGGAGACACGAGCTGAGCATCATGGACTACGACGAGACGCTGCCAGAGTACTGAGAGAGGACCAGAGACCAGGTGTCCAGGTGTCAGCAGACCACAGGTGACTGGGTCTGTGGATAAAACCAGAGTGAAACAGACTTCATCATTAAACGCTGTCGTACATGAAGCATCAGGTGTGTAGGGCGATGATGAGGAGGCTGAACCTTCCTCACATTCAAACAGAAGTGATGATAAACTTAATGAATAAACAGCAGAGTGAAGAGAATCTGACATAAGACACAACAGGTAGAAACTAAACTCTGCCTGACACAGCTACAAACCAAACCTTAGCGTCACACTGATGTTATTTAATAATAATAATTAATTCATATGTGCTGTTGGAGGCTTGATGATGCAGTGACTGCTTTGCTAACTACTGTAGATAGCAAATGAACTGCTAACACACTAACTCGCCAGGAATATGTTAGCCCACAATAGCCTACTAAGCTAGCTCAGTTGCTAACTGTAAGCCTGCCAAACCAGTTAGCTCACCGGCTAACCAGCCAATAAACTGAACATGTATTTCAAAGGTGAGAGAGGTGGAGTCTCAGTTTATTCTCCAGCAGAGTCACTATGAAAAATCAGGTTGAAACATAAAGTCACTAGACTAAAGTTCTACTGAGTGAATCCAATGATTCTGTTGAAATTAACAGGCTTTGCTGAGAATCGTTGCTGAAGCTCCACCTGACACATGAAGAGAAAAATAATGATTTTCAACAACTGTAGCAAGTTCTGCTGAAATTAGCTCATAAGCTAAATCATATTTCTGTAAATGCTTCGCTTCAGTCCCCAAATTCTGTTTTGCTAAAGAGCTAATGACCAAGTTAGTGTTAGCTAGCTTGACAAAAAAGGAATCCACCTTTATGCCAAACATTAGCTAATATTCAATTTGATGTGATTCGAGAATTAATCTAAAAAAACTCCAATCCTGAATCCAAGAGATGATATCGCCAAGATGTGAAACGATTAACATAAAATTCAAGTCTTAAAAACTAAATGACATCAGTAGAATCTGAAATAAAAACAGATCCAGGTCAGAGCAGCTAAACACAACAAAACTAATTAACTACTCAAGTAAATTGTCATTAATAACCTGTTATTAATAAGCTGTTATCTGACCTCTACAAATCATCAGGCTCATCCACAATACAGATCAAACATGAGCTTCTGGCTACATTACAGCTAACATTAGCATGCTAACATGAGCCGTCACCACGCTGTACTTTCAGTTAATATTGGATTTACATGTTGGTTTGGGACAGTTTGAAGTGAGTTAACATGATAACAGTTATAAGAAAATAACATTTTTCCCTCAGGTTTGTGACAATCACTGAGTTTACAAGTTGGGCTAAACTAACATTAGCCTGTTTGCAAAGAAGAAAGAAAAATTATGGAATTGATGATTAAAATAGATTTTACCACTGAAAATATTCTTCATATAAATAAATGTCTGATGAAATAATAATATTTTGCTCAATGATGTTACCAGAGCTGATGAGTTATTAATTAGAGCTCCTGATGCAGGGAGATGGAATGGAGGGAATTCAGTTTTTTTTAAATGAATAAATTGACAGTGAAGCTAACAGCAGCTGTGCTAATGATCCAGTGTTAACATAAAACTGCAGCTACATATTGTTCATGTTCATGGTGCTACAGCAGCATCACAAGACTAAGTGAAATAGCAATTATAATAATAACACTACTGTAATGATTAATGTCATGACGACTGTGAAGCTGCATCATCATCATCATGATCATCTGACATATAATTAATATTGATTATGATTCAGTCAGTGATGAGGTATGATGAGTGATCACTGACAGAGGCCGCAGTTAATGGGGTTCCTCAGGGTTCTATTCTTGGTCCTTTATACTTTCCTCCGCACACTGTCAATTTCTGAAGCATTTCCTGGACAGTAAACGCTGCATGCAGCTGCAGCTTCAGTGAGCTCATATAAAACCTTAATGGAGGGAGAGCAACCAATAAAACCTGTTTTCTCCTTTAACCTTCTGGTTAGACAAACATTATGAAGCTGACAAACTCACTTTGTAATCAATCAGTCAGTGATGAGATGTCATCTGCAGTAACAGGCCTTAATGTTGTTGAGGTTAAATGATGAGTGTGGTTATAAACTGACCTGATCATTCTCCTCAGGTTCACAGCTCAGGAAATCAGGTGTGTCAGGTGAGACAACAGGTGGCAGTTTGAAGTGACAGGTACAGGAAGTATTTGGCTTAGCTTTTTGGAACCCTTTAACGTTTTGGGAAATGCAGAGTTCTTGTTTGCTTGTTAATTTCTTAAATTCCATCCAAGCATCAGACTCAGCAAGAACCTAAAACTGTTTTCCAGATGTTGAACTACTTTTCATGAAAACTGCAGTGTGATGACAAACCAAAGACTTCCTCTGAATCCAGCTGATTAACCTGAACGAATGACACTCACTAATGATCTGGGTGAATTGTTTTTTTTTTCTTTCTCGTTGTTGGGCAGTTTTTCCTCAGCAGCGTCGCTGTGTTCACCTCAGAAAGAACTGTGCCTGTTTCCAACAGCTGTGTTGTTCTGCCTCAGCATTTTGAGGAGATGAATGTTAAAACTGTGAACACTAAAAATAAAGACTTCTAAAATCTCTGAAGTATCTTGTGTCAGGTACTAAGACTTGTAGTAATTCAAATGTCTCGTCAGATTGATGATCTTTTTCTAATTTAGTAAGTTTCTGTTTTGTCAAAGTCAGGGTCTGACAGTTCTCTGATACTTTACTGTGTTGTGTTAGTAAAAGTACCAATAATACTCCAATACAAGTAAAAATACTGCAAATCAAAATGTTCCTAATAAAGTAAAAGTCGAGTATAATCTGCTTCATGTAGTTAAAGTAGATTAGAAACAAACTGCCTGGTGACAGTTATGAAACTGTTAATGACACATTTTGTTTTAGATACCCCCGTTAATATCACAGACTGTATATGGTTATTATGTATTTTTATCATGGATGTATAATAAGACCATGTAATGAGCCCGAGCCTCAGCCTGAGGTCTCCAAGCTGCCCTGCATCATTGTCTGCTCCTGTTAACTGACCTTTTCTGTTTAACCTTTTAAAATACTGCAATTTACCAGTAAAACCCTCGAGTGCACTTTGAATAATTTCAATAAATTATTGATACATTTTCTATTTTAATTTTAAAATGTAGTTTGTGTTTGGATTATTTTAAAAACTTAGTTCAAAGTCACTAATGTTTTTAAGTAATACTTAAAAATTGTGTTTCTTTCCACACAACTGACATGAACACTAACAACAATGACATACAGCACTTTTGAATGCAGTGGCTGCTTTATTGGAATATATTATGGTCAGCAGCCTTTCACATACTGCAGTATATAACAGCAGGACCACAGCAACAGGCAGACCAGCCTTGGAAACACTTACATAAAATATCTCAGTATGTCGTCGCTTCGAAACGCCCGCACTCCCGCCCTCTGACGCGCGCTGATGACGTTCTTCCCTAACAACAAGCAGAACGCTTCTTAGCAACGGGCTCCTGAAGCGGAAGGTAAAGTTTTATATTTGTCTTAAACTAAACACGAGTTTCGTATCGGACCCTTACCTCCAGGTGTTTGCTATAAGACACAGGTGTAACTCCTGACATCGTTTTCTGTTCCCGCCCTTTGCCAGATCAAGAGTAAACAGAAGAAGACCGAGTCAGACAGATGGATGAGACGGTGAAACCCCTGAGGATTCCTCCACAGATGTCAGTGTACGCCGACAAACACACCATTTTCCACCTGGTGCAGGTAAACAACCAGGTGATAGATAGATAGATAGATGGATAGATAGATAGATAGATAGATAGATAGATAGATAGATAGACAGATAGATAGACATGACTGGGATCAGGTGACTCACTGTGTGTGTGTGTGTGTGTGTGTGTGTGAGTGTGTGTGTGTGTGTGTGTGTGTTTTTTCAGAGCATGGTGTCCAGTCTGGTGATTGATCAGCCTGATGATCCGATCCCCTACCTGATCGGTCTGCTTCAGAGGAGCAGTGTGGACAGTAAGCAGACACACCTGAACCTCATGTGAAATGTGAAATGATCACAGTGATCAGTTTGTCTGGAAACAGACGAGCTGCCTGTTGCTGCCACTAGAGGGAGCTGTGACTCTACAGAGACCGAAGGCTGCTCTGAAAACACACTTAAGTTATAATCACCAGCCATGACTGTGTGTGTGTATGTGTGTGTGTGTATGTGTGTGTGTGTGTGTGTGTGTGAGTGTGTGTGAGTGTGTGTGTGTTTTGAGTACTTTGACAGGTGTTACTGTGTCTCTCCCTCTCTTGCTCTGTCAGTTCCCAGGATCATGCTGCTCGGTCCTCCAGCTGTTGGGAAACACACTGTGGTGAGTTTGATGTTGTAAGTGCTTCACATGAAAAGACATACGATCAACATTGAAACATGTTAAAACATTAAAGGTAGAATAATAATAGAATACTAATAGAGGAAAACTAGAATCACCTTCTCGTGGTCGTATCCCTCCACCTCTCAGACTGGTTTCTGGCTACATCCCTGTTTATCCAGAGTCAGACGAAATATGAGCCATTCAAGTGAAATTTTGTCATAATTACTGTGAAGTCTTGAACAACGACTAACAAGTGTTCTCTTCTCACGTTTGTGCCAAATGTGAAGGGATTCCCTCGAGGAGTTCTTGAGATGTTCTGTTCACAAGGCCAAAATCATGTTTTGTGAGGTCAGCGTGACTTTGACCTTTGACCTTTGACCTTTAGCCACCAAAATCTAATCAGTTCATCCTTGAGTCCAGGTGAATGTTTGTGCCAATTATGAAGAAGTTCCTTCATGGTGTTACTGTGATATTGTGTCCACGAGAATGAGACGAACAGACAACCTGAAAACAAAATGGCCGCTGTGTGGAGGGATAAAATCAAAGCGACATCGTGACCATAAAACATAATAGACGAAGTGTATAATATATTATTGTGAATATGAATATGAAAAGAAGAAATAAAAGAGCATCAAATCAGTGAGACATCTAGTATATTTCCAACAGCATTTACAAGCAGCTGCTTCTACACCACGTGACTATAGAACAATGGTTAGAGTGAGGGAGGATTTATTGATGACTTGTACACGACTAGTTTTGATAACAGACACTGGTAACGACGGCCATTTTGTTTTTAGTTCGTGTGTCACGATATCTCAGTAACGCCTTGATGGAACTGCTTCAAATTCGGCACAATCATGCACTTGGACTTAAGGATGAACTGATTACATTTTAGTGGCTCAAGGTCAAAGGTCAAGGTCACGGTGACCACAAAACGCTGTTTGGGCCTTGTGAGCGTGTTAACTCGAGAACACAAAAAGTGTTTTGGCAGAGGCAGACAACCGCGGCTGTGATTCTAGTTTGTTTGTTTATTTGTCTGCTGCTTTGTCTGATGTGTTTATGTTCCTTAAAAAGTGAAAATGTACCTCGAGAGGAAATGTGATTGTGTGTGCAAATGAAAACTTCATAAACACTAAAGTTTCCAAAAAAAAAGAAAAGTTTCAGCATCGTCTGGGAAATTAATTATTTGACTTTATGACCAAATATTATTAACACCATGTGGATTCTTCAGTGACGCAGGTGAAGCTGTGACTTACGTATTTCTTGTTGTGTGGTTTTGCTGTTTACCCACTGCTTCATTGTTGTGGCTGTTGTATTTCCGTGATTCAGTCTGTGTTGTTATTGTGCGGCCGAGCAGGTCACATCATCTCTTCTTCTTCTGTGGTGGTTGCTGTTGTTGTCGTCCTTCAGGCCAAAAAGCTGAGCGCTGAGCTGAGAGCTGTTCATGTGACCACAGACACTTTACTGCAGGACCAATCAGAGCTGAGCGTTCAGGCTCAGCAGCACACACTCACACAGCAGGTACAGAGACACACACTACGACCAATCAGGACTCTGTAATCAATGATAAGTGTGTGTGTGTGTGTGTGTGTGTGTGTTTGAGAGAGATTACCTGATTCAATAAAGAGTCATTTATGAATGTGTGAAAGAGGGTGGGGTCAGAGGGCGTCATGTGACCCTGTGACTGTGTGTGTGTGTTCAGGAGCTTCCTGCTGAACTGCTGATCAGACTGATTGAACAGAGACTGACTGAGGTCGACTGCTTCAACAGGGTGAGTCTGTTCACACATCTGACGCACATCTGTTTGTCCCGGTCCAAGACACATCTGCATCATGATGACCGACAGCAGCAAACATGACAAACATCACTAACACTGTGCATCATTACATGGTCTCTCTCTCTCTCTCTCTCTCTCTCTCTCTCTCTCTCTCTCTCT
>NW_019174822.1:100690-130447 GCF_002260705.1 Seriola dumerili | reverse complement strand
TCTCTCTGTCTCTCTCTGTCTCTCTCTCTCTCTCTGTCTCTCTCTGTCTCTGTCTCTCTCTCTCTCTCTGTCTCTCTCTGTCTCTCTCTCTGTCTCTCTCTCTCTCTGTCTCTCTCTCTCCCTCTCTCTCTCTGATGTGTTGCTGTGATGATAACAATTAGCGCTCTGGTCGCTGCTGAGTCGTACTACAATTCCCAGGAGGCAGAGCAGCGTGTTGGCGTGTTTCCCCAGAGATCAGCTGATCAAACAGACATGATGCTGTCACATCACGCGTGTTATTTTCACTGGGGCTCGTCCTCTCTGCTGCTCCTCATTAGCATCACGTCCCGTTTCCTGTCAGTGTCGATCAGGGCCGAGAGCTGCTCTCAACACAACAACAAAACAACAACATCGACAACAAGAACAACACAACAATAAGAACACAACATCAACAACAACATAACAACAAGAACAACACAACAATAAGAACACAACAACAACAACAATAAGAAGAACACAAGAAGAACACATCAACAACACCAACAACACAACAACAACACAATAACAACAACACAAAAGTAACAACATCAGCAACACAACATCAACACATTATCAACAACAACAACTTACTGAGGGGGTTCTAAAGGGTACTTGAGGGGTTCCTGTGTCGTTCAGGCGGTTGTAGACCTGTAGTTGGTCCTATAGACACTGAGGAGGTTATAAGGGTCATTCAGGTGGTTCTACAGGTCCATGGGGGGTTTGCAGAATCACTGAGGAGGTTCTTGAGGTCCTTCAGGAGGTCAAGGTGTCCTGTATGAGGTTCTACTGTTCCTTTAGCCGGGTCCAGTGATCAGACGGAAACTGGTGTCAGATCAATAATCAGTATCACAACAAACTGAATCAATACATGACTGCTTGTTGTCTTTGTAAACCATCGTGGAACCAGTTTCTGTTCTCGGTGTGCTGCCTCCTTTGTTCTGTGGTCATGAAATCTTCACCATGTGATCTGACGTTTATTTAACTCCTGGGAACGTTTCACTGAGTTTATCTGCTTCCAACAAGAAAACACATCTGTCATCTCTTCGTCTGCCACGTCTTCTAACTCTGGCACCTGCTGGGCATCACTCAAAGTCTTTGTTCACTATCTTAAAGTGTGTGTGGAGTGTGAGGGCAGCAGTCCTTCAGTGATCAGCGGTAAACCAGCGTTCAGCTTTCGTCTTTTCCTCTAAACTTTACAAAAAGCTGCTGCTTTCAGCCTCCAGCGTTTAGCTTCAGCTTAGCATCTAGCATCAATGTTTTGTGTGTGTGTGTGTGTGTGTGTGTGTGTGTGTGTGTGTGTGTGTGTGTTTAGCAGCTACTTTGATCTGCTAATGGCTGTTTTTGGCCGCAGGCTAAACTCATCACACACACACACCAGGGACTGTGTGTGTGTGTGTGATGAGTTTATCTTCTGTGTGTCAGTGTGAATGGAGGAGAGGAGGATGATTGACAGCTCCCATCAGGACCCCGCCTCCTACTGTCACATTAATTACTGCACCTGTCTCACATCCTGTCTCTCTCTCTCTGTCTCTCTGTCTGTTTCTCTCTGTCTCTCTCTCTGTCTCTGTCTCTGTGTCTCTCTCTGTCTCTCTCTCTGTCTCTCTCTCTCTGTGTCTCTCTCTCTCTCTCTGTCTGTCTCTGTCTCTGTGTCTCTCTCTGTCTCTCTCTCTCTCTCTCTCTCTCTCTGTGTCTCTCTCTCTGTCTCTCTCTCTCTCTCTGTCTGTCTCTCTCTCTGTGTCTCTCTCTGTCTGTCTCTCTGTGTTCAGTCTGAGGTCACATGTAGAGACATCAGGATCTGATTGTCTCATGAACTGTATTTATCTTATCTATTTTATTCACATTTTGCTCTATTTTTATGAACCTAAGCCTTTGGTGTACACATTTCAACCATCAAAACAAGAATTAAAAAAAAACTGGGCTTTTTCTCAGAGTTGGGGCCCAATGATCTCTGCACAGTGCAACGAGGGTCGGAAAGACGCCCCGTTATAGAAAGAGCTGAGAATGTTCTGAACATTGTGATATAAACACTTGGGTATGATGTTATATGCAAGTCCCTTTAAAAGGTGAGCTTAAGAAATAATGTAGAAATCAAGAAAAATACCCTCAGGCCTCAAAGGGTTAAAGGAACTTTTTCCCTTTTTATTTTACTTTAATTTCCTTATGATAATAATAATAATAATGATGATAATAATAATAATAATAATATTTATTTGTATAGCACTTTTTGAAAAACAAGTTTACAAAGTGCTTCACAGACATATGATCATGAGAGATAAAATCGAGTAAAATGAAATAAAAACCTTCAATAATAAAAAAACAATAAAATAATTAGAGCAGTGTTGAACCGGCCCTCACCCTGTGGAACACCTCGTCTCCTGTACATCAAGTGTAAACCAGAGCATGAAAACATCACGTAAATCAAATGATGATTTTCACTCAAGGGTTACTTCCTGTTTTCAGTAGGTGGCGCCATGACAATGGGCCTCATTCACCAACCTTTTTTAAGAAGAAATTTCTTCTTGAAACCCACTTTCACACTTTTTATGAAGATTCTGACATTCAGCAGTGTTTTCTTATTTGGGATTTGTTCTCAGGTGAGAACAGAATCTATGAACACTCAAGAGCTCTCTTACACACATTTGAGTGCTGACATGTTTGAGCAAAATAAGCGGTTATTGTGTTTTCTTCTGTTCCTCAGTTATATAATATTATATTATTTAAATTACAATAATATTTTTGTCATGTATAATAACTGTTGTTATTTTACAAAGCATTATGTTTAAAATGAATGAACGCTACATTAACACTGAACTGCTCGTTAGCGACTCACTTCCTGCAGCAGTTCGTGAATCTGACGTAGAGCTTTCTTAAGAACTTTCTTAAGAAAGAATTTAAGAAAATACTTAAGATGATATTGGTGAATGAGGCCCATTGTCGTCATAGTAACATGTAGATGTCTTTAGTGTGGGTCTGTCATCAAACACGTGAAGTTTGGACAATGTACCGTATATTATAGTTATAACCACTTCCTGTTTCATGGTGAAACCTGGAAATTCGCTGTTGCGCCACAGGAAGGCTCAAAAGCTCAAAAGCTTCACAATTTAGCATCTCAAAGATGTTTGCATGATTTTCAGCAGTTCTGTCCTCAGTTAGAGTCACTAGATTGTACTGAAGACAAAATCACACAATACATCCAACACACACAACTTATCACATGTGTGCATGTGCATGTGCGTGTGCGTGTGTGCATGTGTGTGTGTGTGTGTGTGTGTCAGTGCTGCTGCTCCTATCATCTTTATTTAGCCTGTCAGGCAGCACTGAGGGAATAGCCTCCACACGACTGTGAGAGAGTCTTAACGTGTGCAGCTCTCTGCAGACTCCTGCATTAAACACTAGTTTGATTCAGAGTAGAGCTGCTGTCAGCCTCACACATCACTGTGACTCTGACACACTGTTTAATGAGCTGAACACACAGACACAGTCACACTGTACAAACTGACACTTAAAATGTTCATAAATAACTACCTGATAACAATTAGTTCCTGGCCTTTAGAAACCTTAATTACCAACATTTAGAATCAAACAAATCAAACTGAAGTGAGTCCTGAGAACTTCTAATCATTTCCATGATTCCATGGTTTAAAGGGACAGGTGTGGTTTTTTGGCGTGGGGGGGGGTAAAAACAAAACAATCCAACATCTGTTTAAGTGAAAACAGCTCTTTCCTTTGGCACTACGTTTTTCAACCGCTGAACTACCGTGCTCCTACACACAAGCATCTATGGAGCACACTGTATTACACCGCAGCCGCAGGTCATCTGAGTGAATCAGAAAGCGGCGTTCAGTGGTTTGTCTGGAGTCCATCTTGGAACTCGACTCAGACTCAAGCTTGAAGACTCAGAGTGGGACATGAACACGGGGCACTCGAGACTTGACATGGACTCAAGGTTTAATGATTGTCTGTACTTCAGTACACTGTTGAGGTACTTGTACTCTGAGTATTTCCATTTCTTTCTACTTGTACTGTATGACATTTATTTTACAGCCTAGTTACTTTGCAAATTAAGAGCTGAAATAATTTGTTGATCAATAACTTTTAAGGTAAAAAGTAAAGTTTTTAAAGTTTTACTTCTTCACTCAGATTTTAAATGCAGGACTTTTATTTGTAACAGAGTATTTTTAGACTTAGTACTTTAACTCCAATAAAGGAAGCGTGTACTCCCTCCCTCAGTCATATAATCATTACAGGATTCCACCTACAGTCATTACTAACAATGCTGAGGTTTTAGTTTCTTGTATCCAGGTGATATTTGGTCCTGAGAAATCGTTTTAAAGGTTCTCGAAGAGTTCTAGGGGGTACTGACGAGAGACAAAGAACTGAAGAACACACACTACATCTTTAACATGCAGTGTGTGTGTGTGTGTGTGTGTGTGTAGGGCTGGGTGTTGGAGGGAATCCCTCAGACTCGCCTGCAGGCTCTGGCTCTGCAGCAGGCCGGAGTCATCCCCGAACATGTTGGTGAGAGCAACGATACGATCAGCTCACAGTAACTGTGAATATGAAGTCTGTCACTGACAAACACTGTGTGTGTGTGTGTGTGTGTGTGTGTGTGTGTGTGTGTGTGTGTGTGTGTGTGTGTGTGTGTGTGTGTGTCAGTGATGTTGGAGGCTCCTGATGATGTGCTGTTGGAGAGGAGTCAGGGGAAACTGGTGGACCCACTGACGGGAGGTGAGTCCTGTGTTGTAGATCAAACAGCTCAAGCTTTAAAGTGTCCAAAGTTAGTTAGTGTCCAAAAAGCCTCATCAACCCAATAATCACATGTAATTTCCTTTCATTTCCATTAAACACTGACTCAAAAATCAAACCGCCATTTCCAAAGTCAACGATGAGCCTTTAGACTCAGTGAATAATGTTTGAGTCCCAGGTACCAGGTACTGTCCATAACTTCTGACCAATGGAAAACCCAAAACAGGGGAGTAGAGTGGCGTGGAGCCGGCAATGGAAAAGGACTGTCAGTGTGTTTGTAGGAAAATGATAAAAACAGCAGCTAAATGCAGGTTTCCTCTGACACCATATACAGCCCGACAGCAGGGCAGCCTGTATGTTGCCTTACAGGCAAAACCTGGGGTTAAAAACAGTTCAGTGGTACTGAAACCAGAAAGAAGTGCCAGAGACATGCCCCCCCTCTCCGGGGAATGATACCTCTGATGCTGCAGATGTGAAGACAGGAGTATGAAAGTGACTCCAGAGGGAACCTGAGAAGGTGACACCTCCTCATCCCTGCTCCAGGCTCCAGGATACACACACCCCAATCCACGGCCCAGCTGTCAGGGGTCCAGGTGTATTGTGGGTAACGTAGGCACCAGGGTTTTCCCAGTTCAGAGGAGGACGCCATCTGTGAAGGTGTGGTCCTTTGTAGACCGTGAAGACCAAACTGAAATGAGACAGTCTCATCTACGGAGGATTTTTACTTTGCGTCACCAGCTGTTCCCGCCCTCAACATTGCATTGCAAAATGCAGTTCCTGCTGCCTAGCAACCATGACAACATAACTTTTTCTCAGTAAAACTTTTTGTTTTAAGCTTCTTTTTTTTAACAGTGGTACCGTCAGCTGTTGACCTGAGCTGAAACACAATACTGACATTAACAGTGTGATCCTCAGACTCTGTCAGTGTGTTTACTGACATATCATTTTCATTACAGTCCAACACTCGACTCCAAGGTCAATTTAACACTAGACATTCATCACTTCCTGTCTGCAGACATCTACCATCAGACCTTCATCTGGCCACTCGATGACATCATCGCTCAACGTCTGGAGAAGGCGCCGGCCCTTTCAGAGAAGCAGCGATTGGCTGCGCTGCAGCATTTTCATTGTGAGGTCACAGGGTTGAGGTCAGCCTATCAGCACGTCCTGAAGATCATCAACAGTGACCAACCACACACCGACGTCTACCAACAAGGTGTCTGAACCTCGTTTAGAGACTCCTGTTGCATTCATGTTTGGTAATCCTTTCTTTGATATTGCAGTACCTGTCCAATAACATGACAGTATTACACATTGAAATAATACTACCATGTTATAGTAGAATACCTGAAGTTCATGAGTATCACTGCTACTTCTTAACAACATTGTGTAGTTTGGTGTTTTGACCTCAGGGTTTAGTTTCAGTATATGCAGACAATTCCCTACTTTATATCTCAGCTTCACTTCTGTCCTTCTCTGATTTTGTGAGGTGCTGCAGTGGTTTAGTTTGATGTGTGACTTACTGTGATACACGACTGTGTTTGTTATTCAGCATCTCAAACACTCATGATATTGATTGTGTAGATCAGGGATGCCATGGTTACGGCCCGATTGAACATCACATCCGGCCCGTGGGTTGATATGGGAGAGCGGGTAAAGTTGTTTTAGAAAGACAAAACGCCAGAAATGTGAATTAAATCAGATAATTTCGTTAGGTAAAAATGTGTTATGCACGAATAAAATAGGTTTCATACTTTATTAATCCTGCGGAGCTGCCTGGTGTGACTCTGCGGGAGACAGACAGCGCAGTGAGCCCCCCCCCTCCCCTCCCCCTAAGCTTAAATTGCTTGCACAAAACTTTTGATCAGCACTCAGCATTTGTTTATGTTGTTGTTCATTTAAACTAGTCTGCACAGAGAGCGTGAGGGGGCGGGCGAGAGAGAGAGAGAGAGCGAGCGAGCAAGTGTGAGAGCTAGAGTGAGCTCTGCGGTCTTGGCCATTAGTTCATGTTATTTTTATGTAGGTAATATGTTGTCAAATATGTTTAAAGTTAAATGAACTAGCCTACCTATACAGTAGTTATGTCTCGTTGTATTAGTTTGTCCTGGTATTGATGTGATGCGCGTCATTGAATAATACACAGATAGATATTCAAACAGTTTGAATATATGTGTTTTTTAGAGGGAATATTCGAAGGTCATTTTTGAGCAGTGTTGACAGCCCTAGCATGGATAGGACAACGTTACGTTTTCAGAGGGTACTGTGACTTGCTTTAGGCTTCTATGTAATTGTAGGCCTCATTGTGAGGCTATTGTGGTGCCAATGCAATTTCTCTTTGATGTGTAGGCTTTAATGAATAATTTCAAACAGTGATGTTGAGTCAGTGTTTGGTCCTTTCAGTTTGAAAGTGTAATTCGGCCCGCTGAGGTCTCACTTGAAAAAAATCTGGCCCCCTGACCCATTTCACCCTGGCATCCCTGCTGTAGATGAAGGAGTTTGAATCCCACAGACCTTCTGTGTTTGAACACTGATGAGGTTGTTAATGGATAAACTGATCTGGTGTCTGTCTCTTTTTACATTTACTGAGCTGGATCTGACTGTGGATCAGTGATGCTGAAATCTTTTTTCTTATTGTTGACTTTCTAACGTGTTGTCTCAGTGCTGGCTTTCGTCCGGACTCGTCGTCGCTCTAGAACTCCCAGAATCCTCCTGTTGGGTCCGCCGGGGTCAGGGAAGAGTCACCAGGCCAGACTGCTGTCAGAGAAATACAAGATGGTGGACGGTACACGCACGCGCACACCCTTCATAGAGATAATCCGATTTGTCACTGCGATGACATCTCACCTGTAAATCTGCATATAACTCTCTCTTTCTCTCTCTCTCTCTCTCTCTCTCTCTCTCTCTCTCTCTCTCTCTCTCTCTCTCTCTCTCTCTCTCTCTCTCTCTCTCTCTCTCTCTCTCTCTCTCTCTCTCTCTCTCTCTCTCTCTCTCTCTCTCTCTCTCTCTCTCTCTCTCTCTCTCTCTCTCTCTCTCTCTCTCTCTCTCTCTCTCTCTCTCTCTCTCTCTCTCTCTCTCTCTCTCTCTCTCTCTCTCTCTCTCTCTCTCTCTCTCTCTCTCTCTCTCTCTCTCTCTCTCTCTCTCTCTCTCTCTCTCTCTCTCTCTCTCTCTCTCTCTCTCTCTCTCTCTCTCTCTCTCTCTCTCTCTCTCTCTCTCTCTCTCTCTCTCTCTCTCTCTCTCTCTCTCTCTCTCTCTCTCTCTCTCTCTCTCTCTCTCTCTCTCTCTCTCTCTCTCTCTCTCTCTCTCTCTCTCTCTCTCTCTCTCTCTCTCTCTCTCTCTCTCTCTCTCTCTCTCTCTCTCTCTCTCTCTCTCTCTCTCTCTCTCTCTCTCTCTCTCTCTCTCTCTCTCTCTCTCTCTCTCTCTCTCTCTCTCTCTCTCTCTCTCTCTCTCTCTCTCTCTCTCTCTCTCTCTCTCTCTCTCTCAGTGTGTTGTGGTCAGTTGTTGAGGTCTGTAGCAGCTGATGGTTCAAGTCTGGGAGAGGAGATCCAACCATACCTGGATGATGAACGACCAGGTACAAACACACACACATACACACACACACACACACACACAGCAGCGGCAGACAACAGCAGAATTCTTTGAAGTGGAAATACGACTGTTTGATACCTGTCTGTATCCCAGCAGCCCCTGGGGTTTTTACACAGTCCTCCCCCATCTCTGTCATTCTGCAGTCTTCTTCGTGTGTGTGTGTGTGTGTGTGTGTGTGTTTAATAATGAGTAGCTTACAGAGTCCATGTTCAGAAACATCTGTTCCTCCATCACTCCACTCCCCATCATCATCATCATGTGTCTTAAATATATTTAGATTTATAAATTATAAACTCTGTCTGGATCGACCAATCAGCTGCCTCGCTCTGCATCACATGACCATAGAGGCGTCTGCATGTATTTTCAGATGGGGTTGTGGCTGCAGATATTAACTGATTGAACACAAGCAGCTCATTACTGATTATTGGTTATTGATGAATGTGTCGGTGCAGTTCCAGACTCCCTGGTTCTGCAGGTTCTGGACCAACGTCTGAGCCAAGTGGACTGCAGCTGCAGAGGCTGGATCCTGCACGGGTTCCCCCGAGACCTGCAGCAAGCCAAGAGCCTGTCCCAGCACCAGCCCAACAGGTACTATTGATACTACTACTAATACTACTACATACACCAGCCCAACAAGTACTACATACAATACTAATACTAATACTAATACTACTAATACTACTAATAGTACTCTTAATATCAACCTGCACTTACCTGAGGTAGCTCCACTAACAGGTGTGATAGCAGTGAACTCTGTTTCTGCAGCAGCATCACAAACACAAGCTGACCAATCACAGCCATCGTCTCTATAAAAAACAGTGACTGGTGGTGACCTCTGACCTCTGACCTCTTCTCTCCTCAGAGTTTTCTTCCTGGAGCTGACAGATGATGTTTGTCTGGAGAGACTCACTCTGAGAACCATGGATCCAGTCAGTGGAGAGAGGCCAGTACAACCAGTTAAACCAGTGACCAGCTAAACCAGTGACCAGTTAAACCAGTACCCAATTAAACTAGTAACCAGTTAAACCAGTACCCAGTTAAACTAGGGACCACTTAAACCAGTGACCAGTTAAACCGGTAACCAGTTAAACCAGTGACCATTTAAACCAGTGAACAGCTAAACCAGTACCCAGTTAAACTAGTAACCAGCTAAACTATTGACCAGATAAACTAGTGACCAGTTAAACTAGTGACCAGCTAAACCAGTGAACAGTTAAACCAGTGTCCAGTTAAACCAGTACCCAGTTAAACTAGTAACCAGCTAAACCAGTGACCAGTTAAACCAGTACCAATGTTAAACTAGTAACCAGCTAAACCAGTGACCAGTTAAGCCAGTGACCATTTAAACCAGTGACCAGTAACCAGTTGAACTAGTGACCAGCTAAACCAGTGTCCAGTTAAACCAGTACCCAGTTAAACTAGTGACCAGTTAAATCAGTGTCCAGTTAAACTAGTGACCAGCTAAACCAGTAACCAGTTAAACTAGTGACCAGTTAAACGAACAGACATGTCACAGATCAAATGTGTCTCACTGAGTTTTAGAAAAATGTTGAGTCTGTGTTTTGCTTTTCAAACACAGAAACGACGTGTCAATAAAGTTAATTTCTATGGCAACAACAACATGAAGCAGGTCACTGTTTATTACCTGGACAACCTGTCAATCGCAGTCACGTGCAGAGCTGCTTGGTCACGTCATCGTGTCGTTACGGTGTCTCTCCTGCAGGTTTCACGCTGTGACTCGACCGGCTCCCAGCTCCCAGGTCCAGAACCGACTGGAGACCCGACCAGAGGACGACACACACGCTGTGACACACACTCTGGACCAGTACAGGACACACACTGCTGTTCTGCAGGTACTCACACACATTTATACTGGACCAGTGAGAACCCTCAAGAACCTGAACCTGATCTGAACTCTAATACCACGTCCTGATCTTCTGAAGGTCATGTGAAGCTAAATGACCCTAAATGATGTCATATGTTCCACCATGTTCCACATATGTTCCACCATGTTCCAAATATGTTCCACATATGTTCCACCATGTTCCACCATGTATATTAGCTTGTTAATTAGCCTGACAGTTAATCTCCTGTGTCAGAACTGAAGGTTTAGACGACATCACAGAAAACTAAAAACAAAATATCAGAATAAATCGATCAGATGTAACTTTACAGAAATATATAAAAACATCAGTGTGTGTGTGTGTGTGTGTGTGTGTGTGTGTGTGTACAGTCTGTGTATCCAGATGCGGTTCATATTGATGCTGACCAGGATCCCCACTCTGTGTACGAGGCTCTAGAGAGCAGACTGAATATTGCCTGACAGCAGGACTCACCTGGACTCACCTGGACCCAGGTGAACTCAGGTTGTGGAGACAGACAGAGGACACAGAGAGAGAGAGAGTCCTCTTCCTATACTGATCTAAACTACATGTTTTAATGTTGCTGGTTTGTTCACAATAAAATAAAAGTTCAGTTTTTTCTTTCATGAATTTTAGTTTTTTATTTCCTAAAAACAGATTTTAATATTTACTGATTATTTTAACTCTGTCAAAGCCTCTGCCCCCACCTTCATATACACACTGTAGATAGACACACTGTAGATACACACTGTAGATACACACACTGTAGATACACACACTGTATACACAATACACTCCTCACTGAACACACAAAGGTCAGAGTGCTGGCTCTACTAACGAGTGTTCTGTCATCAGACCGCACATCGTTACAGTCTGACACGATGAAGGCATTAAAGGAGCAGCAGATTGAGCTGATGATTCTCTGGAGGTTCATCGCCACCTCAGACACCTGAACATTAAACACACAGAGGAACCTGCAGCGTCAGTCTGCAGCTACAGTTATCTCCTGACCCGAAAACACAAATCTCTGCGTGCGTGCGAGCGTGCGTGCGAGCGTGCGTGCGAGCGTGCGTGCGTGCGTGCGTGCGAGCGTGCGAGGACTGTCGCCTCAGGCAAACATCATCTTTAAAGCTGCTCACGTCTCCGAATTCAGCTGCTTTCAGCCTCTTCTCTCATGAAAAGAACAAAATGTTTTCAGAGATGATTTTAAGACAGACGTGAGTTTCAGAGTCGATGTGTGAAAGAGACACAAGTGTCCAAACATGGTCCTTCATTTCATCATGTCCAACAGTTTCAGGATGAAGAGACAGCGTCACTCTGACCAGCTCACAGCTTCCTGTTCGACAGTCACCACTTTAAGAGATTTCATACGGTCACATACAGTCCCTCTGTCTGTCTACCTGTCCTGTTGTCCTGTCACCTGTTCTACCTCTGTGTGGTGTCTGATGGGGGGGGCTCACCGTGTCTCCCCCACATCCAAGGCCATGATCCCTCACTGGCTTCCCACTATGACCACAACCACATGTGTTCATTTAAGGTGTGTTTAGGTGACCAGGGTCTAAACCTGCACAGAGCCCGACCCCCCAACACCACCACAAAGACCCAACACCACAAAGACCCAAAACCACCACAAAGACCCAACACCACAAAGACCCAAAACCACCACAAAGACCCAACACCACCACAAAGACCCAACACCACCACAAAGACCCAAAACCACCACAAAGACCCAACACCACAAAGACCCAACACCACCACAAAGACCCAACACCACCACAAACAGAAATTAAGTTTGATGCTGAACTCAAATTTCTTCTAGACTGGTGCATAAACAGCTAACGTTGCTATGTAGCATTAGCAAAACTTACTGATAGCTCCTTTAAGTTAGAGTTATGGTTAACTTTAACTTTAGGTTTGTGGGGAAACCTAGAACTTAGTGTTAGTTCATGGTTAGTTAATTGTTAGTTAAGGGTTTGTTACGTGTTAGTTCAAGGTTAGTCAGGTGTTGTGAAGTGCCAGGTGAGAGCTCTACCTGCTGCTCAGCTGCCACCTGTAGTTCCACTAACTGTTTCTCGGACTCAGACATGATGACACACTGTTTCACCACAATAGGACCCAAGCTGTAAAAAAGTGGAATTCTCCTTTAGCTCAGAGGCAGGCGGTCGTCAGTGATGTGTCCAGTGGAGACAGACAGTCAGTGTTTTATTAATACAATGATTATTAATGAGTGAGTGTGAGTGGCAGCAGCTGATGCTCCTCAGTCAGGCGGCTCGGCGGCTCCTCTGATCTAAAAGCAGTTATCACAGTTTGGGACGGCAGCGTTTACTTCAAACCTTCATGTTAAAATATCTCCTTCACTTCAAACTCTCCCTCCGTCATTTTCACAACTCGCTCAATCACACAGACGTTTCAAAGTGAGGATTTTGGTAAATGACTATAATTAATCCTCCTGAGCGTCGGTTTGAGTCCCAGTGGTGCCGGGCTTGGGCTTTGATTGACAGCTCTATTTTTAAGTCTTCCTGTCGACAACAGGAAGCGGGGCGGGAGGGAAATGGGACCTGACGGCTGCTGATGTGATGATGGACAGTTTGTCCTCGTCTCCTACAGAGACCGAAGACACTGTCCACCCTGCTTCATCCTGCCGGGAAGCCTCTGAGCAAGGCACCCAGGTCTTCAGATAGGACTGCTGATCTGGTTTTCATCATCTGGGGTTTGTTCAAGTTTAGTCACAGACTGGAGGTCTTCACAGGTCCACTCCGTCCCACAGACCAAGACCTGATCCAGGACCTGAGCAGGGACAGGTCCAGATTATTTGGTCTTCTTGTACTCAGGACATTTCACACTCAGTCTCAGGTCCAAGGTGGATCAGGACTCAGGTCCATAGTGGATCAGGTCTGACTGTTGTTGGTCTGTTGTGGATTTGGTCCAATGATGTTCAGGTCTATTTACAGACAGGGTCTGGGTCATGGTCAGGTCTAGCTCAGCTCTCTCTGGATCAGGTCTTATTATCTTCAGTTTGTCTAGTGTTTTACTGACAGAACACTCAGGTTTCTTTCTTTACCCGACTCATTAATGTTGATTAATCAATAAAAGATTCTCGTCCTCATTTACAGTGATTCAATAAATATTTATGTTTGTTTCTTTATTTGTTTTCTCATGATGTTTCCTCTACACGACACATAAATGAAAAACTATTTAGTCATAACTTAAATGTTTGGACTATAAATTATATTATATCATATTATATTTGTTTTTATTTTGTTTTATTCAAAACGAAAAAAAACTCAAAATAACGGGAGAAGCTCCTGCGCATGCCCACTAAATCAGCTGTGGAGGAGGCGGGGCCTCAGTGACGCACCAGGAAGAGTTTCCCACGCGGGTCGGTTTGTTCGGTGAGTTTTAATTTGTCTCATTTTCTGTTTTTTCTCCACGAATTTATTGTGAAATCTATTTACCGACCGGAAACCGCTGCCATTACCATGAGGCTAGCGTTAGCTGCTAAGATACTACTGAATCTGAGCTACGAACACACACACACGTGTGTGTGTGTGTGTGTGTGCGTGCAGCTGGTGTTGTTACTGTGCGGTAACGTGAACATCATCGATGTGACTTCACTCACCTGTCTGATAAATTCACGGCTTCGCGCCTCGATCAGACACTGAACCTGCTGCACGTGACGCCAGACTCCGCTCAGAAACGTGTCGGTTTAACGTTTCCTCCCTGTCACACAGTGAAACACAGGTGATGGAAAACACTGTTGAACCCTGAACACATCAACACGTGTCGCTCTTGACTTCGGCACAAGAAGCAGCTTCTGTTACACTTCTAGGTTTGAACTTTTGGTGCCTCGTGTACATGTTGTTAAATACTGACGTGTACACGTGTAAAGGTGAGTCTGATCAAACGGCTGCAAACACGTCGTGAATCTCATGTTCTGTGACACTGAGCTGCTGAGGACGGTCACGTGATCTGTGTCACATGGTGCTGGCCAGTAACTGTTTGGTGTGAGTGAGAAATCACCACCTCATTTTAATAAACAGATTTACATAACTGCCCCTCTAACCTGACTGTGTGTTTGTGGCTCAGGTGTGTCGATGATGTCATCAGCAGATGACCAGCTGTGTCTAAACATCAGCAGCAGTTTGCCCTCATCTCCGTCTTCCAGGAGGAAACCTCTGAGCGCTCAGCAGAGATGGGTCAGAGTGAGTATCAGTCTGGAGCCGGACCCTCCAGACTCACCTGCACCTTGTCTGAAACATAGACCTGGTCCTGGTCCTGGTCCAGTACCGATGTGTCCTTCATCACTGTGACAGGCAGCAGATGTAACCCACCTAATAGAGCTCAGTGCTTCAAATGAACCAGAAGAAACTCTACGAATAAATATAAAGAAAATCTAAAATAAATCTGTCAAATCATCGAATGTTTTGGAGGAGACAGTCCGAAGGTGTTTACACATGAAAATTCTCTTCTGTTATTTTCCTAATCACACTGACAGTTGTTTATGTCTCGTGTGTTAAACAGTCTCTTTAAAAACAGCTGCTTTTATTGTGACGGGGTGAGATTGAGGATGTCCTGACCTGATCTCAGGCTGCGGTGGAAAAGTCAGAATGACCTCTTCTCTGACCTCGTCTCCTCGACCTCCATGGGAAACGTCCTGAGGTCAAAGACGTGAAGGGGAAAGAATGTGACTGAACTCACACTGAGATTTATTTAGACTGACTTCATTTCTAACACCTGGAGGATCAATCCTCCTTTAACCACAGAAACAACCAGGATGAAATGTTGAAATAAGAAAACATGAAAGACAAAGACAAACTGACAAAGTTGAGTCAGTAAAATAATAATTAAATAGAAATAATGAGCTGAGAATAAATGATATTCAGACAGAAGTTTATAGTTTCCTGATGTTTCTATTTGGTGCGACAACATTAATGTATAGACTATAGTATTTAGTTGTGATGATGATGGTGATGATGATGATGATGATGATGATGATGTAACTATAGATTCATCAGCTCGTTCTTCATGGCGACTCCTGACTGATTGAAAGAGAATGAATCTATATTTATGGATCTGAGCTTCAGTCCATCAGACAGAAACAGCTGCTCTGATGTTTCTACATGTATGTGGCTCTGCTGTGGTTTTAAATGTTGCTGCAGCAAGGCATTGTGGGACGGCATGTCTCCTTTCCTTTGGTAAAGGAAGCTCCAGTGTTTCCTAAAGGAGATGAGAGAGGAAGCAGTGAAGCTCCTCTCCTCATGAAGCTGCTCAGAGACTGAAGATCATTTCTCTGTCTGAATGTTTGTCAGACTCAGTCACAGCAGGATTTTCACAATAAGAGCTGAAACAGCAGCTGAGTGAACTCTTGGTGTTTGTGTGTGACGTCCAGAAGAAGCAGAGAGCAGAGAAAAGGAGGTGCAGCTCCTCAGAGGAGAAGAGGACGCTGCAGACTGACCGGGCAGAGCGGGAGCAGGAGGAGGGGCAGGTACAGACTGAAGCTCCTCCCCCTGCACATTCACAGGTAAACACGTGCACACACACAAACCAGGTGTGTCTCTTCTGTTCACACATGACGGAAACAGAGACCTGCAGTCTGGACCACAGTGACCAGGAAGTGACCACGTTGTATTATAACCATTAACTGTGTTGTGTGGCGTCTCCAGGCTCCGCCCCCTGAGCCAACAGAGGGCGGGGCACCACAGAAGAGGAAGAAGAAAAAGGAGAAGGAGGAGGCAGTGAAGGAGGCGGGGAGGAGCAGCATCAAGACCTCCTCTCTGTTCAAACACAACCCAGATATACCTGAGATCCACAGGTACCCAGCTCCTTCTCTGATTGGCTGCACAGATCCTCCTCTGCTTCTCATTGGTTTATATCAATCTGCTGATGTCACCGCCTCACTTTCTCACATATTTCTGATCAGTTTTATTGATTAGTCAGCAATGAACTTTAATGATCTCACTCCGCTCCTTCCTTCCTTCAGACCAGTTGTTGATCAGGTGAAAGAGAAGATTTTCACCAGTGACTCGTTTTCAGACCTGGACCTGCACCCACACCTGGTAACACACACACACACACACACGCACGCACGCACGCACGCACGCACGCACGCACGCACGCACGCACGCACGCACGCACGCACGCACGCACGCACACACACACACACACACACACACACACACACACACACACACACACACACTTCATGTGCCTGTGGCTGAAGTTATAAATACAGGTTGAGTTCAGGTCAGTGATCGTCTGGTTTCTCTCCTCAAGGTGGCGACACTCAACAAAGTCCTGAATGTTTCCACACTGACCAGGTCAGTACACACACACACACACACACACACACACACACACAGACTGCTGTGCTGATTTCTTTCAGTGGCACCAACATGAAAATGATTTTTGCTCAGTTTGTGACGGACCTGCACAACGCTGTGTGTGTGTGTGTGTGTGTGTGTGTGTGTGTGTGTGTGTGTGTTCAGTGTTCAGAAACAGACCATCCCTGCTCTCCTGTCAGGACGAGACGCCGTGGTTCGATCTCAGACAGGATCAGGTGTGAGACACACACACACACACACACACACACACACACCTGTGTTACCATGGTGACACAGTCTGTTTGTCTCTGCAGGGAAGACTCTGTCCTACGCCGTCCCTCTGGTCCAGAGTCTTCAGTCGGTCCAGCCGAAGGTCAGCAGGTCAGACGGTCCTTTGGCCGTCGTCCTCGTCCCCACCAGAGAGGTGCGGTCTGATCACACACCTGTCCTTACTCTCACCTGAGCCCAGTGTCCCCTCCCTCCTCTTACCTGTTACTGACTGTCCTCCTGTCCATCAGCTCGCCCTGCAGACCTTCCACACCTTCCAGAAGCTTCTGAAGGTAACGCTGATAACACTTCATCTGCTGACTGGGTCACACCTGGTCACACCTGGTCACACCTGGTCACACCTGGTCACACCTGGTCACACCTGGTCACACCTCTCTCTCTCTGCAGCCGTTTACCTGGATCGTCCCAGGTGTTCTGATGGGAGGAGAGAAGAGGAAATCAGAGAAGGCCAGGTACATCCTCCTCACCTCCTGCAGTCTTCTCCTCCTCTTTCTGTCCTAAATGCTACAAGTGGTTTCACTTCCACAGTGGTTTCTTGAGGAGGTTCCAGAACTACTGAAGGAGGGGCTGGGGTCTGGAGTTAGTTCCAGGAGTCCTTGAAGAGGTTCTCCTGGTAACTTGAGGAGGTTCCAGGAGTCCTTGAAGAGGTTCTCCTGGTACCTTGAGGAGGTTCCAGGAGTCCTGGAAGAGACAGCAAAGACAGAGGAGGAGCACCATGATGATTACAGGGTTCAGGAAGGAGATCAGAAGGTTGAACCAAAGTCTGATTGATCTCTGATGTTCCAGGTCCTTGAGTCGTCCTGTCCCTCTGTCCCTCTGTCCTCAGGCTCCGTAAAGGAATCAACATCCTGGTGTCCACCCCTGGACGTCTGGTAGATCATATCAAACACACCCTGAGCATCGCCTTCAGCGCCGTTCGCTGGCTGATCTTGGACGAGGCAGACAGGTAATGGTGTTGCTGTTGTTGTAATTGTGTTGTTGTTGTTGTTGTGTTGTTGTTATTGTGTTGTTGTTGTCGTTTTGTTGTTATTGTGTTGTTGTTGTTATTGTTGTCTTTGTGTTGTTATTGTGTTGTAACAGGATGTTGTTCTTTTCACGAGCGAACAGAGGACAGAGGTCAGAGAGAAGGAAGGGATCGAGGGACAGCAGGGTCGGAGAGCGACAGAAGGGTTCAGATGGACAGAGGACAGAGGGCAGAGGGTCAGATGGACAGAGGAGCAGTAGGGACATGAGGCCAGGACGAGCGGTGAGGGATTGGTCACGCAGGATCAGAGCAAGGAAGAAGGACAGAGGTAACAGGGTCATGAGGTACAGGGACAGAGGGATAAGGTCGAGCAGATGGGTCAGAGGACAGAGGGTCGAGACGTGAGCAGAGGTACATGAAGGGATCAGTAGAGAAGGAACGGACAGAGTGGTCAGAGGGACAGAGGACAGAGGGTTCAGAGGTCGAGAGGGACAGGAGGTGACAAGGGTTTCAGAGGGACATGAGGGCAAGGGACAGAGGGTTTCAGATGCACGAGGGACAAGAGGCAGTCAGAGAAGGAAGGGAACATGAGGGTCAGATGCGACACGGACGAGGTCGTAAGGACGAGGGCAAGAGGCAAGCAGAGGCGTGACAGATGGACAGGAGGGAGTGGCAGAGGGACAGAGGGTCGAGGGACGAAGGTAGGTCTGACAGAGACGGGACAGAGGGACTAGGACGACTCAAGGACCTGAAGCACATCAAGAGATCAATGAGCTTTGGTCAACTTCTGATCTCCTTCCTGAACCCTTGTATATCATCAGCGGTGTCCTCTCTGTCTTTTTGCTGTTCTTCCAGGACATACCTTGGAACGCTCCTCAAGGGTACCAGGTAGAATAACTCTTCAAGGACTCCTGAACTCTCTCAAGTTAGCCAGGAGAACCTCTTCAGAGGACTCCTGGAAACTCCTCAACTGGTACCAGGAGAACTCTTCCAGGATCCCTGGACCTTCAAGTTTACAGGAAACCTCTTCAAGGATCCTGGGAACTTCCTCCAAGTTACCAGGTAGAACACTCTTCAAGGCTCCTGGTAACGCGTTCTCTCGAAGTTACCAGGAAGAACCTCTTCTAAGGATCCTGAACTAACTCGCAGACCAGCTCCTCCTTCAGTTAGTTCTGGAACCCATCCTCAAGGAAACTACATCAGTGGAAGTGAAACCACTTGTAGACATTTAGGACAGAAAGAGGGAGAAGACTTGCAGGAGGTTGAGGAGATGATGTAGCCTGGCCTTACCTCTGATTTCCTCTTCTCTCCTCCATCAGAACACCTGAGGGAACGAGTCCAGGTGAAACGGCTGGCAGAGAGAGATAGGTTGTGGACAGATTTGACCAGTGTGACCAGTGACCAGTGTTTGGACCAGTCGTGACCAGGTGTGACCCACGTCAAGAATTGAAGTTTAATTCAGCGGTTACTTCAGAAAGCTCTGGAAGTGTGGAAGGTTTGCAGGGCGAGCTGATGGTACAGTTAGACAAGTAGTAACAGTAAGAGGAGGCGGGACAGGCTGGGCTCAGGTGAGAGTAAGGACAGTGTGTGACAGACCGCACTCTCTGTGGTGACGAGACGACGGCACAAAGGATCCTACTGACCTGCTGACCTTCGCATGTGACCGACTGAAGACCTCTGGACAGAGGGACGGCGTAGGACAGAGTCTTCCCTGCAGTAGACAAACAGACGTGATCAATGGATGAACACCAGGTGTGTGTGTGTGTGTGTGTGATTGTAGTGTGTTCTCTCACCTGCATCTGTCTTGAGATCGAACCACGGAGCGTCTCTCCTGACAGGAGGAGCAGGGATGGTCTGTTTACTGACACTAGACACACACACACAACACGACAGCACACACACTGACACACACACACAACAACTAATTACGTATAGTGCACCAACACACACACGACACACACACACACACACACACAACCACAGCGTTGTTGCAGTCCGTCCACACGTAACGGACAAATCAATCATTTTCTCTGTCTTGGTGCCACTGAAAGAACATCAAGACAAGCAGTCTGTGGTGTGGTGAATTGTGTGTGAGTGGTGTGTTGTGTGTGTGGTGTGTGTGTGTTGTGTTGTAGGATTTGTGTGTGTGTGCTTGTGTGTGTGGTGTGTGTGTAGTGTGTGTGGTTGTGTGTGTGTGTGTACTGAGCGTGGTCAGTGTGGAAACATTCAGGACTTGTTGTGTCCCACGATTGAGGAGAGAAACCAGGACGATCACGTGGAGCCTGAACCAACCTTATTTATAACTTCAGCGCCACAGGCACTGAAGTTTGTGTGTGTGTGTGTGTGTGTGTGTGTAGTGTGTGTGTGGTGGTGCTGAGCGTGCGTCGCTGTGCGGCGTAGGCGTGCGTGAGTGCTGCCGTGGCTGGCGTGCGTGCTAGGGTTGCGTGGCGTGCGTGCGTGGTCGTGGTGTGTGGTGTCCAGTGTGTTGCAGGCAGGGCTGAAAACGAGTTTCACTGGTGAAAATCTTCCTTTATCACCTGATCACAACTGGTCTGGAAGGAAGGAAGGGCGGAGTGAGGATCATTAAAGTTTAAATTGCGATCATTCAATAAAAACTGATCAGAAATTGGGAGAAGAAAGTGTAGGCGTGTGACATCGCGTAATTGATCTAATAAATGAGAAGCAGAGGAGATTGGTGCCGCCAATCAGAGAAGGAAGTGTGTAGCCTGTGATCTCAGGTATATACTGTGTAGTTTGAACAGAGAGGAGGTTTGGCTGCATGCTCTCCACCGCTCTCCTTGCACTGCGTCTCCTTCTCCTTTTTGCTTCTTCCTCTTCTCTGTGGTGTCCTCCGCCTTCTGTTGGCTCATGGGGCGAGCCATGAAACGCCACAGCAACACAGTAATGGTTCATGATACAGGTGTCACTTTCCTGTCATGATGGCATCCAACTTGAAGGTCTCTGTTATCCGTCATGTGTGAACAGAAGAGATCACACGACCTTGTATTGTGTGTGTGCACATGTGTTACCTGGTGAATGTGCAGGGGAGGAGCTTCCAGTCTGTACCTGCCTCACCTCCTGCTCCGCTCTGCCCGGTCATCTGCAGGTACTCTTCTCCTCTGAGAGCTGCAACCTCCTTTCTCTGCTCCTCTGTCTTCTGACGTACATCACATAACACCAAGAGTTCGACGTCAGCTGCTGTTTCACGACTTATTGTGAAAATCGCTTTCTGTGAATGAGTCTGAAAAATTCAAACAGAGAAATGATCTTCAGTCTCTGAGCAGATTCATGCAGTGAGAAGAGTTTCACTGCTTCTCCTCTTCTATTCCTTTAGAAACACATGAGTTTCCTTTACAAAGAGAAAGTAGACCTGCGTCCCACAATGCCTTGCTGCAGCACAAATTGTTAAAACCACAGCAGAAGCCACATAATGAGAAACATAGCAGTTGTCTGTCTGATGGACTGAAGCTTCAATCCATAAATACAGATTCATCTCTCTTCTATCAATCAGGAATCGCCATGAAGAACGAGCTGATGAGAATCTATAGTTACATCATACATCATCAATCATCATCAATCATCACAACTAAATACTATACTATACTTAATTAATGATTTCGCACCAATAGAAACACTATCCAGGAAACTTATAATACTTTCTGTCTGAATATCATTTATTCTCAGCCTCATTATTTTTGATTGTAATTATTATTTTACTCGACTCACTTTGTCATTTGTCTTTGTCTTTATAGTTTTCTTATTTTGAACAGTTTCATCCTGGTTTTCATGTGGTTAAAGGTAGATTGAGCTCCATGGCTTTTAGAATGAAAGTCAGTGTGAAATAATCTCAGTGTGAGTTCACGTTGACATTCTTTCCTTTCACGTCTGTTGACTCAGGCGTTTCCTCTGAGGTCAAGAGAGTACTGAGGTCAGAGACAGAGTCATTTCTGACTTTTCCACGCGAGCCCTGAGATCAGGTCAGGACATCTCAATCGTCACCTCCCCGTCACAATAAACCAGGCTGTTTTTTAAAGAGACTGTTTAATAAACGGACATAATACAACGTGTCAGTTGTGATTCTGGAAAATACAGAAGAGAATTTTCATGTGTAAAACCTTCGACTGGTCTTCCTCCAAACAACTTCGATGATTTAGACAGATTTATTTTAGATTTTCTTTATAATTTATTCGTTGAGTTTATTCTGGTTTCATTTGAAAGCACTGAGGCTTCTATTAGTTGGGTTCAGTGCTTGCCTGTCACAGGTGATGAAGGACACTCAAGGTAGTGGACTCGCTTAGGACATGGACCAGGTTCTATGTTTAGACAAGGTGCAAGGTGAGTCTTGGAGGGTCCGGCTCCAGATGATACTCACGTCTGACTCAGCTCTCTGCGAGCGGCTCAGGAGGTTTCCTCCTGGAAGACGGTAGATGAGGGCAAACTGCTGGTGATGTTTAGACACAGTGATGTCATGTGCTGATGTACATCATGGACACACCTGGCCAAACTGACAACAGTCTAGGTTAGAGTGGGCACGTTATCGTAATCTGTTTTATTAAAATTGAGGTGTGGGTGATGTTCGTCAACTCACATGCTTGTATCGAATAGCACAGTTGACTGGCCTAGCACATTGAAGCACAGATCACGTACCGTTCTCAGGAGCTTAGTGTCACGTACAGTGAGATTTCATGCATGACGTGTTTTGGCAAGCGTTTGATACAGACTCACCTCTTACAACGTGTACACGTCAGTAATTTAACAACATGTACACGAGGACACACAAAAGTTCAAAACCTAGAAGTGTAACAAAGCTGGTTCTTGTGTGCCGATAAGTCAAGAGAGCGACTACGTGTTATGTGTTCAGGGTTCAACAGTGTTTTTCATACCCAGTGTGGTCATTTGTTCAACTGTGTGAGCAGGAGGAACGTTTAAAACCGACACGGTTTTGCCAGCGAGGGTCTGCCGTCAGGTGAGCAGGTTCAGTAGTGATCGAGGCGCGAGCGTTTGCACATTTATCAGACAGGATGAGTGAAGTCACATCGACGATGTTAGTTACCGCACAGCAAGTCTACACCACACCACACAATGAACCAGTGCACGCACACACAACACACACATCACACGTGTGTGTGAGGTTCGAGCTCAGATTAGTAGTATCTTAGCAGCTAACGCTAGCCTCATGGTAATTGGCACGGTTCTCGGTCGAGTACACTACATTTCCACAATAAATTATCGTGAGAAAATAACAGAAATGAGACAAATTAAACTCACCGAACAACCGACGCCGCGTGGAAACTCTTCTGCGTGCGTCACTAGAGGCTCCCCGCCATCCTCCACAGCTAATTTAGTGGCATGCGCAGAAGCTCTCCTTTTTTGAGTTTTTTTTCTTTTGAATAAAACATAAATAGATATATATATATGTTATATGATTATAATTTAATTTATAGTCACAACATTTAATTGATGACTAAATGTTTTCATTTATGTGTGTGTAGAGGAACCATCATGAGAACAAATAAAGAACAAAACATAAATATTATGATCACTGTTAATGAAGGACGGAAATCATTTTATTGATTAATTCAACATTAATGAGTCGGGTAAAGAAAGGAAACTGAGTGTTCTGTGCAGAAACACTAGCAACAAACTGAAGATAATAAGAATCCTGATTCCAGAAGAGAAGCTGAGCTTAGACCTGACCTATAACCAGACCCTGTCTGTAGAGTAGACTGAACTCATGGAGATCCAAATCCACAACAGACCAACAACAAGTCAGAGACCTGATCCACTATGACCTGAGTTCCTGATACACCTTGACCTGAGACTGAGTGTGAAATCTGCTCCTGAGTACAGAAGACAAAATATATCTTTGACCTGTCTCCCTGCTTAGGTTCCTGGATCAGCGTCTTGGTCTGTGGGACGGAGTGGACTGTGAAGACCTGCCAGTCTGTGACTAAACTTGAACAAACCCAGATATGAGAAAACCAGATCAAGCAGCCTCTGAAGGACCTGTCGTGCCTGCTCAGAGGTTCCCGCAGGATGAAGCAGGGTGGACAGTGATCTTCGCAGGTACTCTGTAGGAGACGAGGAAAACTGTCCATCATCAATCAGCAGCCGTCAGTCCCATTTCCTCGCGCCCGCTTCTGTTGTCGACAGGAAGAACTTAAAATAGAGCTGTCAATACAAAGGACTCCAAGCCCGGGTACCATGGACTCAAACGACGCTCAGGGAGATTAATTATAGTCATTTTACCAAAAATAACTTGAAACGTCTGTGTGATTGTACGAGTTGTGAAAATAGGAAGAGAGTTTCAAGTGACAGGGAGATATTTTAAAGCAATGAAAGGTTTGAAGTAAACGTGCCGTCCAAACTGTGATAACTGTTCTAGAATCAGAGAGCCGCCGAGCCGCCTGAACTGAGAGCATCAGTTTGCTGACAACTCACACTCACTCATTAATAAATCATTAGTATTAATAAAACACTGACTGTCTGTCTCCACTGGACACATTCATGCACACCGCCTACCTTAGCTAAGGAGAATTACACTTATTACATGCTGGGTCCTATTCGTGGTGAAACAGTGTGTTTCTCATGTCTGATTTCGCAGAAAACAGTTAGTGGAACTCACAGGTGGCAAGCTGATGAGCAGGTAAGCTCTCACCTGGCACTTTCACAACACCTGACTAACCTTGAACTACACGGTAACAAACCTTGAAAACTAACAAATTAATAACTCATGAATAACACTAAGTTCGTAGTTCCACAAAATAAAGTTATAAGTAACCATAACCACTCTAAACGTTAAAGAGCTATCAGTAAGTTTGCTAATGCAATAGCACGTTAGCTGTTTATGCACAGAGTCTAAGAAGAATTTGATTCAGCATCAACTTAATTTCTGTTTTGCGGTGTTGGGTCTTGTGGTGGTATTTGGATCTTTGTGGTGTGTCTTTTGTGTTGTTTTGGGTCTTTGTATGTGAGGGTCTTGTTGTGTATGTCTTTGTGGTGGTGTGGGTTCTTTTGCTGTTTGGTCTTTGTGGTTGTCTTTGTGTGTTTGGGTTTTGTTGTTATGTCTTTGTTGTTGGCTTTTGTGTTTTGGTACTTTTGGTTGTCTTTGAGTGTTTGTTTGTATTTGTGTTCTGTGTGATAGTCTTTTTGTTGTTGTTCGCATCTGCAGGTGTGAATCGTTAATAATACACTAAATGTAAAACATAGTATGTTGTTCATAGTGAGACCATAGTTATAAATAGCTTTGTAGGGTGGGATGGAGAGAAACGGTTAAGCCTCACCCAATAAACACACCCAGATAAGGTGAAACAGGACAACAAGGACACGTAGCACAACAGAACATGTCGTTTTGAAATTCTCTTAAGTGAGCTCGACAAAACTGGGAGTTGGACTTTTCACATATTGACGCATGCTTTCAGTTCGTTAAACTGTTGAACAATGATGAAATGAAGGACCATGTTTGGACACTTGTGTTCTCTTTCACGACATCCGACTCTGAACTCACGTCTGTCTTAAATCATCTCTAAAAACATTTTGTTTATTCTCATGAGAGAAGAGGCTGAAAAGTCAGCTGAATGCGAGAGACGTGAGCAGCTTTGAAAGATGATGAGTTTTGCCTGAGGCGACAGTCCTCGCACACGCCGCACGTCACGCACGCAACGCACGCTCGCACGCACGCTCGCAGAGATTTGTGTACTCGGTCAGGAGATAACTGAGCTGCAGACTGACGCTGCAGGTTCTCTGTGTGTTTAATGTTAGGTGTCTGAAAGGTGGCGATGAACCTCCAAGGAATCATCAGCTCAACATCTTGCTGCCTCCTTTAATAGCCTTCATCGTATCAGACTGTAACCGATGTGCGGTGTCTGATGGAACAGAACACTCGCTTAGTAGAGCCAGCACTCTGACCTTTTGTTTTCGTGAGGAGTACGTATTGTGTATACAGTTGTGTGATATCTACAGCTGAGTGGTTTATCTAGGCGTACAGTCGTTTATCTACAGTGTTGTATCTATCAGGTCTGTATAGATATGAATATGTGGGCATGATACATGTGATCTCTTAAAATAATCAGTAATATTAAAATCTGTTTTTTAGGAAAATAAAACTTAATAAACTTATGTAGTGTATAAGAAAAAACGTGAACTCTCTATCTATTGAACAAACCTAGAAATCATCATATTAAAACATGATACTTTGCTCACACTCTCATTTATAGGAAGAGGACTCTTCTCTCTCTCTCTGGTCCTATCTGGTCGTCTCCACAACCTGAGTTCACTGCTGGTCACTGCTGAGTCCAGTTGAGTCCTCTGTAGGCAATATTCGAGTCTGCTTCATAGCAGCCTGTAGACAAAGAACAGAGGGTCACTCTCACACACTCACACTAGGATTCCGTCTGAATACTACGACTGATATACACACCACACACAACACCACAACACACACACCACAACCACACACTACACACACACACGTATGTTTTTATAATATTTCTGTAAAGTTAATCTATCGATTATTCTGATATTTGTTTTTAGTTTTCGCTGTGATGTCGTCTAAACACTTCAGTTCTGACACAGTGAGATTAAACTGTCGGCAATTAACAAGTAATATACATGGTGGAACATGGTGAAATATGTTGGACAGTATTTGGAACATGTGGAACATATGTGAACATGGTTGGACATATGACATCATTTTAGGGTCACTTTTTAGCTTCACATGACCTTCAGAAAGTGCATGGACTGAGATTAGATCAGATCAAGGTTCAGGTTCGGAGGTTCACTGTTCCCGGTATAAATGTGTGTGAGTACCTGCAGAATCAGCAGGTGTGTGTCCTTTACTGGTCCGAGAGTGTGTGGCACCAGCGTGTGTGTCGTGCCTTGATCCTTCTGAAATTCATTGTGAAGCTTAAATGACCCTAAAATGATGATCAATATGTTCCACCATGTCTCCACATATGTTCACAGTGTGTGTTGTTCCACAATGTACCTGTACTCAGACCGAGTGTAAATATGTGTGTGTGTGTGTGCCTGACAGTTATCTCCTGTGTCAGAACTGAAGTTTAGCGACATCACAGAAACTAAAAAGCAAATATAATAATCGATCAGAATGTGAACTTTACAGAAATATATAAAAAACATCAGTGTGTGTGTGAGGTGATGTGTGGTGTGTGTGTAGTGGGTGTGGTGTTGTGTTTGTGGTTGTGTGTCGTACGAGGTCTGTGTATCAGAATGCGTTTCATATTGATGCTGAAGGATCCCAACTATCTGTTGTTCGAGCTCTAGAGGCAGACTGAATATTGCCTGACAAGCAGGATCTACCTAGACTCATCCTGAGGCCCAGCGTGAACTCAGGTCTGTGGGAGACAGACAAGGACACAGAGAGTGAGAAGAGAGTCTCTTCATCTGATCTAAAATACATGTATTTAATGTGCTGGTTTGTTCACAATAAATAAAAGTTCAGTTTATCTTTGCAGAATTTTGGTTTTTATTCCTAAAAAAGCAGATTTTAATATTTACTGATATTTTAACTTGAGTCAAAGCCTCTGCCCCACCTTCATATACACACTGTAGATACACACATGTAAAACACATAAAATAGTAGATACACACACTGTATATAACACACTGTATACACAATACACTCCTCACTGAACACACAAAGGTCAGATGCTTGGCTGCTAGACTAACGAGAGGTTCTGTCATCAGACCACATCTTACAGTCTGACACGTGAACGGCACTTTAAGGAGCAGCAGATTGAGCTGATGATCTTGGAGGTTCCATCGCCACTCAGACCACACTTGAAACATTAAAACACACAGAAGGAGCTGCAGCGTCAGTTTGCAGCTACAGTTATCTCCTTGACCGAAAAAAACACAAAATCATCATGCGAAGCCGTCGCGTGGCGAGCGTCAGTGCGTCGCAGTGCGATGACGAGGTGCGGGACTGTCGCCTCAGGCAACATCATTTTAAAGCTGCTCAACGTCTCGAATTCAGCTGCTTTCAGCCTTTTCTCATGAAAAGACAAAATGTTTTCAGGAATGATTTTAAGACAGACGGAGTTCAAGAGAGATCGGATAGTGGAAAGATACAACAATGTATGTTCCAAACATGGTCCTTCATTTCAATCATTGTCAACAAGTTTCCGAGATGAGAGACAGCGTCACTTCTGACCAGCTCACAGCTTCCTGATTTCGACAGTCACCACTTTAAGAGGATTTTCATACGGTCACAATACAGTCCTCTGTCTGATGTCTACCATGTCTGTTGTTCTTGTCACATGTGTGCACCTCTGTGGTGTTCTGATGGGGGGACTCAGCCGTGTCTCCCCCACATCCGAAGGCCATGACCCTCACTGGGCTTCACCCATCTATGAGCGCGACAGACCACATGTGTCATTTAAGTGTGTTTTTAGCGTGACCAGGCGTCTAACCTGCACATGAGCCAGACCCAACAGCCACACAAAACCCGAACACCACAAAAGACCGCAAAACCCACACAGAAGACCCAAAACACACAAAGACCCAAACACACCACAAAGACGCCAAAAACACCACAAAGAACCCACACCACAAGACCCAAAACACAAAGACCAAAACACCACACAAAGACCAACACCACAAAACACCCAAAACCACACAAAGAACCCAAACCACACAAAGACCCAACACCGACCACAAAAGACCAACACGCCACACCAAAGAACCCAACACCAACACAAGACCAAACACACAAAGACCCAAACAGACACAAATCCCAACACACCACAAAAACGGAAATTAAGTTTGATTGCTGGAACTCAAATTTCTTGTAGATCTGCAATTAACAGTAATTGCTGATGTAGCCATTAGGCAACTTACTGATAGTCTCCTTTACATTAGTTAGAGTTATGGTAACTTTTCTTTAGGTTTTGTGCGGGAACTAGAACTTGTGTTAGATTCATGGTTAGTTTAATTTGTTAGTTAAGTTTGTTACGTGTAAGTCTTAAGGTTACGTCAGGGTGTGTGATAAAGTGCAGGCGAGAGCTCTACCTGTCTGCTGCAGCTTAGCCACCTGAGTTCATCTAAACTGTTTTCTCGGACTCAGACATGATGACACACAGTGTTACCACAAGAGGACCTATCTGGTAAAAAAGTGGGAATTCTCCTTTAGCGTGCAGAGGAGTAGAGCGGTCGTCAGTGATGTGGTCCAGTGGAGACAGACAGTCCATGTTTTAATTAAATACAATGATTATTAATGAATAAGTTGTGTGAGTTGCAGCAGCTGGATGCTCTTCAGTCAGGCCGGCTCGGACGTTCTCCTTGATCTAAAACAGTATATCACACTATTGGAAGCGAGCTCGTTTTATTCAAACTTCAATGTTAAAATATCTCCTTTCCACTCTAAACTGCTTCCCTTCCGTCATTTTCACAACTCGTCCAAATCCACAACGTTATTCGCAAAGTGCAGGATTTTTTGGTAAGATAGCTATAATAGATCCTCTGAGCGTACGTTTGGGTTCCAGTGGGCGGGTTGAGCTCTTATGACAGATCATTTTTAAATCTTGCCTTCGAACAACAGGAGCGCGTGGCGGGAGTGGAAAATGGACTGCACGGGACTGCTGAGTTGATTAGAATGGGACAGGTTTGTCCTTCTCCTTACAGAGACCGCAAGACACTGTTCACCCTGCTTTATCTGCGTGGAAAGCCTGTGAGCAAGGCACCCAGTCTTCAGATAGGACTGTGCATACAATTGGTCTTCTATTCATCGGTTTTGTTAGGTTTAGTTTCAAGATACTGTCATCAGGTCCACTTCGTTCTCCCACAACCCAAGACCTGTCCAGGACGTTGAGCAGGGACCAGTCCAGATTTTTGTCTCTTGTACTTCCAGTGACATTTCACACTCCACCAGTTCTCAGGATCCAAGGTGTCGATCCCCAGGACTCAGGTCCCATAGTGGGATCCAAGATACTGACCTGTTGTTGGTACTGTTGTG
>NW_019174822.1:70252-95252 GCF_002260705.1 Seriola dumerili | reverse complement strand
AAGAGCGATGAAGACCCGATGTCTCTCTGTCTCGTGTCCGTTGTGATCAGCAGGTGAATCTGAGCTGCAGACAGTGAGGGTGTGTTTGTTTCATCCAACAGGAGCGCTCAGAGGTGTTCCAGCAGTTCTCGGTGTCTGCGTCCGGAGTCCTGCTCTGCACGGTCAGTGTTACGCATGAGAACATCATGTAAATCAAATGATGAAGGGTTACTTCCTGTTTTCAGTAGGTGGCGCTCTGACTATGATGTCATAGTAGCATGGAGATGTCTTCATTGTGGGATTGTCATCAAACACGTGAAGTTTGAGGGAGATTGAATAATGTATATTTGGGTTACAGCAACTTCCTGTTTCAAGGCGAAATGTCTAAATTCTGCCACCAGATCCACGCCATTCAACGAAAACTCACAATGAAGCATCATGAGGGTGTGAAGCATTTTCTGACTGAGTTTGGAACAGGTTGGACCATTTATAACGGAGTTATAACAACTTCCTGTTAAAAAATTTGCCACGCCACCAGAGCCACGCCCTTAAATGAAATCTCACAATTTTCACAATAAAGCATCATCATGGTTTTACGTATTTTCTTTCCAAGTTTGAGGAGGATGTGATGATGATTAAAACTGAATACTGGCATGTAGATGTGTTCAGGCCGGGACTCTTATCAAACATGTAAAGGGCAGTTTGGACAATGCGTGCTGAAGTTACACCAACTTCCTGTCTCATGGTGAATTATCAAAATTCTGTTGGGCGCCGCGGGCAGGTCCTCCAACGAAAACTAAAGCTTTGCAATTTAGCATCAAAAGAATCACACGATGAGACCGACCAGATATGATGTGGATCTGATTTATTCTGTAGGAGTTTATTAAAGTACGACATCCTTAAAAACTGAAGAGTAAATTCAAGATGGCTGACTTCCTGTTGGCTTTAGGGTGTGGGTACGTACAGTCTTTTTTGTAGGTCCACTCAGGTTACAGGTGTCTCCTGAGTTTGGTACATGAAGGTGAGACGCAGGGCTTGTTGAACTTGTATAGGGGGCGCTGTCGAGTCATTGGTCACATGGTACCATGTGATGTTCATGTGTTTCAGGACGTAGCAGCCAGAGGCCTGGACCTTCCTCAGGTCACCTGGATTCTTCAGGTACGTGCTCACTAAAATGTTCAGGTGTGTTCACCTGTGTTTTCTTGTCCAGTCAGTGGTTTAGAGCAGTGGGTCTCAGACTGGGGTCCATGGACCCCCAGGGGGCCCTTAGGGTATGAATACATGTAAGACCTGGGTGTTCCTAATAATGTGATCACTGAGTGTCGTGTTTCTACAGTACACGCCTCCGACAGCGGCGACAGAGTACGTTCACCGCGTCGGGCGGACGGCTCGTATCGGAGGAAGAGGAAGCAGCCTCCTCTTCCTCACTCCTGCTGAGACCGCCTTCATCACTGAGCTGGCCAATCACAACATCAGGTCTCTTCACTGACAGCCAATCACCTTTCAGTGACCTGTAAAAACTGCATGTTGATAGGTCAGAGTTTCTGCTCCACTTCCTGGCTTTCACTGTGTGGGCGGGTTTTATGTGTTTCAGCCTATCAGAGATGAAGCTGCTGGACATCCTGTCCAGTCTGATGATGGATGACACCTACAAGGGGCGGGGCAAATACCACAGCAAGGTAATAATGATGATGATGATGGTTGATGATAGTTGATGATGAAGATTGTGATGGTGATGGTGATGATGAAGATTGTGATGATGATGGTGATGGTTGATGATGAAGATGGTCATGATGATGATGGTGATGATGAAGATTGTGATGATGATGATGATGATGATGGTTGATGATGAAGATGGTGATGGTGATGGTTGATGATGAAGATTGTGATGATGATGGTTGATGGTGATGATGATGATGATGATGGTGATGATGAAGATGGTGATGGTTGATGATGAAGATGGTCATGATGGTGATGAAGGTGAAGGTTCTGTGTGTCAGAGTTCTAGCAGAGCTCTGGAGCAGGAGATCCGGGAGCGAGCGACGGTTCTTCAGACGGAGTTTGAGAACTTCGTTCACTCAGACGCTTCGTCAGTGCAGAGCGCCAAGAAAGGTACGTCCCTCTGTCCGTCTGATGTCTGCTTACCTGGTTGTCTGGTCGGTTGGTTGACATGTGTCCCTGTGATGTCATCAGCGCTGCAGTCCTTCCTGCGGGCGTACACCACCTACCCCGCTCACCTCAAGCACATCTTCCACATCCGTTCGCTCCACCTGGGACACACCGCCAAGAGCTTCGGCCTCAGAGACGCTCCGCAGGGTCTAAGCTCCGCCGCCAGCGCCACGGGCCCCGGGGCCAAACGAAACAACAGGAACCAGAACAGGAACCAGGCCAGGAGTCCTGTCAAGACCCAGAACAACAAGCTGAACAGCGCTGGAGAGAGGAGGTGAGTCTACTGCTGATCTTCATCACTCACAGCTGATCTCTGCGCCGAGCCGCTGACGTCCTGAGTCGGCCGAGCAGCGCCGAACCTGTTCCTCAGCTCAGTGGAAAAGTCAGAATGACCTCCTCTCTGACCTCGTCTCCTCGACCTCCATGGAAAACGTCCTGAGGTCAAAGACGTGAAGGGGAAAGAATGTGACTGAACTCACACTGAGATTTATTTAGACTGACTTCATTTCTAACACCTGGAGGATCAATCCTCCTTTAACCACAGAAACAACCAGGATGAAATGTTGAAATAAGAAAACATGAAAGACAAAGACAAACTGACAAAGTTGAGTCAGTAAAATAATAATTAAATAGAAATAATGAGCTGAGAATAAATGATATTCAGACAGTCAGACTCTTTCACGTTAAAAGCTTTTCACTGGCAAAATGTCAGGAGGCTTTTAAGGTGAAGAAGTTAGCATTAGCTTCATTAGCAGCTTCTTATAAAAACAGGTCTAATTGACCACATGTGGACTCGTGCAGCGGACTCACTGCCCAACATGCTGTTGTCATGGTGATCAGCAGCTCAGCTCACTGACAGAGAGAGTGTGACGGACTGATAGACGCCATCGTGTGCGAGTTGTCGTTAGCAGAGTTTGCTCCACCCACTAACAGTACACACATGTATTAAAACAGCTGTTTAAATATTCTGGGCTGAGAGACAAGTGTGTGTGTGCGTGTGTGTGTGTGTGTGTGTGTGTGCGTGCGTGCGTGCGTGCGTGCGTGCGTGCGTGCGTGCGTGCGTGCGTGTGTGTCTGACACGTCTGTCTCTGCTCATTAACACACACCCCCTGCTGAGATGACTGACAGTAACACACACACACTGATCCATAATTAAAGCTGTGTTCCCTTCAGTCAGATAATGTTCACACTCCGTCCACACAGGACTGAGTGTGTGTTTAATGTGTGTGTGTTGTTGTTGTTGTTGTTGTTAACAGCTGCTCCTCACAGCGGGCTTGCCTGGACATGGTCTGACCACACACACACACACACACACACACACACACACACACACACACACACAGCCAGTGGTCAGTAGAGACATAATTACAGGTGTGTGTCCCTCTCTCTGGGCTCCGCCTCCTCAGTCCTCTGGGTGCTGGTCAGTTGTGTAATGGTGCGTTCAGATTCACACTGAGATCTCTGTGACGCGTTGAAGGAACTATTTAAAAATATTCTCTAGGACTCAAGGATGAACTGATTTTGGTGGCTAAAGGTCAAAGGTCAAGGTGACCTCACAAAACAAAAAGCAGAAGGCACTGTGGGGCAGAGTGTTCCCCAGGGGGGCGTTGAACCCTCAACCCCTGCAGTTGCCCCAGGGCAAGAGAGAGAGATATTGATTAGATAAAGACTGACGAGGGAGAGAGAGAGAGAGAGAGAGAGGAGGACACACACACACACACACACACATTGAAAGTTCTTATTGGTTCATTTCTTTTTTGTGAGTTTTTGAATCTTTATAACTTTATTTAACAGACAGTTGACATGAACGTGTGTGTCTTCCTGTTTTCTCTCTCTCTCTCTTTATTCTGTATTATGCCTTGTACTCGTTTTTTATCTTTTACTGTGTGTTGTCAGGCGTCCCTCAGTGCCTTGAAAGGTGCCTATCAATAGAATGTATTATTATTATTATTATTATTATTATTATTATTATTATTATTATTATTATTACCACACGGTTCTCCGGCGGCTGACTCAGTGTCTAGACGTTACAGAACATGAGATCAGAGGTGGAACCTCGGTGAACAGGAGCACAGAACACAGGATATTAATGTTCATCCAAATATAAGACGACACTGAACTGCTTTATGAAGAACCACCAACAGCCAGAGACAGACGTGTGACAGGACAGATAGAGACATGAGGACAGACTGAGGGTTGTGTTATACCAGGAGCATACCTGTTTGTGTGTGTGTGTCTCTGTGTCTGTCTGTCTGTCTGTGTCTGTCTGTCTGTGTGTCTGTCTGTCTGTCTGTCTGTCTGTCTATCTGTGTGTCTCTGTGTCTGTCTGTCTGTGTGTGTGTGTCTCTGTCTGTCTGTCTGTCTGTCTGTCTGTGTGTCTGTGTGTCTCTGTGTCTGTCTGTCTGTGTGGTCTGCTTCTCTGTGTGTGTGTGTGCTGTGTCTGTGTCGTGCTCGTCTCTGTGTTCTGTCTGCGATGTGTGTAGATGTTTTCGTGTCTGTCGTGATTGTGTGTATGTCTTCTTTAACCTGTGTGTGCAGTTCAGGATTTATTCTTTGTTTTTCAAGATGACAAAAGTGGTTGATCGTGTGTGTAGATGATGGTAGTTGTGAGACTCGTCTTCTGTACTATATCTAGAATGTGTCTAACTCTCTATTCATTCGATCTCTCTCATGTCTGTCTCAGTCTCTGTCTTGTTGTGTACTACATGTGTGTGCACTTAGTCTGTCTCTTGTAGTGCGCTCTTGTGTGTGTTATGTGGCTTTGTTGTGTACTAACTGTCTTGTCCTCGTTCTGTCTCTCTTCGTATGTGTCATATTCTTTGTCTGTCTGTACTTGAGTGGCTTTTCTGAGAGTGTCTGTCGTGTCTGATGTGTTGTGTGATATACAGCTTGTGATGTGTGTAGCATATTTATACACCTTAATAGCCTAGTGTCGTTCTTGATCTGTCTGTTGTGTACTCCTCTAGTGTTCTGTCTGATCTTTGGTGTTGATTGTGCATTGTATGATGCTCGTCAGTTAGTATGGTATATGGTAGGTTCGGCATTAGTAGTGATGTGTGCTGTTGTGTGTGGTGTGTCTTTGTTCTCGTCTTTATTATCCTGTGTGTCTCTGTGATCATTGTCTGGTCCCATGTGCCATGTTGCCTCGTCTGATAGTGTCGTGTGTGCGTCGTACTACGTGTGTGTTGTGTTGGTTGTGGTGTGTTGTGTCGAGATTGAATATATGGGTTTGGTGTGTCTCCTCGCTCTTGTCTATGTCGTGCTCCTTGTGTGTTTCTTGTGTGCTACTGCTTGCTAGAGTCGTGTGTGAGGTCATCTTGTGTCGTGTCTGTCGTTGTGAGTTATGTCTGTGTGTGTGTGGTCGCATTTCGAAGCATTGTTGGTGCTTTGTAGCCTTGTTGGTCCCCCTGTCGTGCTTGTAGCTGTTGTGGATGGTGTCGGCTGTGTCCTTTGATCCTGTCTGTCCTGTTCTGATACGGTGTCTTCTGTTGCTCCATGTGAGGTCATGTCTCGAGTGTGTCTTCCTGTGTCTGTCTGGTCGTGTTGTGTTATGTCTGTGTGTGTGTGTGTGTCTGTCTGTCTGTCTGTCTGTGTGTTTCTGTGTCTGTCTGTCTGTCTGTCTATCTGTACAGTTTACAGTGTCTGAGTGTGATTGTGAGCACCGTAACCATCAGCCATCCAATCATGTAATAGAGTTTAAATTATCAGGAAACTCTGCGGCTCAAACACTGCACAACAACAAGTGTTATTAATGTAAAATCAGAATATTCATACACGTCTCTGTCTGAATCCTCCCATGATCCTCTCTGTTGTCATTAGTTCAGTCCCAGAGCATCTAACTGTTAGCTTCATCCACATCCCATTTCACATTTCAGCGAATCATTTTAACAAAACAGTAAAAACACTCTGCAAATGCCTGTACTTCCTTAAGAAGCCTCCTGTCTTCTTATTGGCTGAACATCCAGAAGCTGACTGTCAGAACCACACACTGTAAATAAAGAGGGATGTTGCCTCTGTGACATCACCCACAGGTTTCTAAAGCTCAGAGTGAGCTGCTCCACTGTCGCCATCTTGGCAGTGTCTGACTCCACCCCCTAACTTCCAGTTAATCCAAATATGGTCAAAGAGGAGGGGCGTGTGTGGAGCTGAGACTTCAATGCATACGCTCACTCACCTGTCACTCAAAGAGGCCACGCCCTCAATCCTCCATAACTTCAGTCCTTAATAAAACATAAACAGGTGAGTTTTATAAACAGGTGTCATGAAGGAGGAAATCAGCTCTAGAGACCAAAACAGTTTCTGTACCAGGCTGTAAACATGTTTATTTCTGCTGTAAAGTTGGACATTTTAACATGGGAGTCTATGGGGACTGACTCTCTGTTGGAGCCAGACTCTAGTGGTCGTTAGAGGAACTGCAGCTTCATGTTTCAGGCTGGAGGTTGATGATTGGTCACTAGAGACTAGAACTCAGTAACAGAACAGAATTGATTGCAAAGGAAACTAGTCAGATCCTGTTGGGGCCTGAATCTGATCCAGGATCAGTCTGTGTTCAGTGTTTGTGTGACAGAAGCCAGTGACACTTTCCAGTACGGTGGCTGACGAGGGCAGAAACATGAACAACTAACACTCTGTATCTCCAGACAGCACAGTATCAGAGCTCCAGGCCTCTAGGGGGGGCTCTAAGAGGAACACCCAGAGACTGGATATAAGCTAATGCTAATGCTAACTTGACGTTTTCTGTTGTAAAAACTACGACCAAACAAAACAAAAACCTTTTTATGTTGCCTCTTCTCTCTCTCCAATGTCAAAGGTCAGGTCTTAGGTCTCGAAGTTCAAGCTGCTCCTCTAAGAGCTCCCCCTAGAGGCCTGGAGCTTTGTGTTTGCAGCGTGTTTTTGATATACTTCCTGCAGCCGTCGGCCACCGTAGTGCAGTGAACCAGGTGTGTGTGCGTGTGTGCTCCTGCTCAGGTAGAGTTTTGAATCCTTGAGTCTGAAGAAGCAGAAACATGAAGGTTTGATTCTCGTCTGAGAGGGTTTTGTTTTTACCTGTTCCTAAGGATTCTGTTTTTATCTTGTTCATTATCACCTGGTCACCTGGTCATGTGACATGTTGTTGTGACAAGAATATTATATGGACCAGTAGGACCCGGGTCCAGACTGAGACCAGGACCAGCACCACATTACAGTGACAGTAACCTGGGTGTTCTCTCCTCCTCAGGTTCAGTCCCGGTCAGAGGGAGGTCAGTCTGTTCCGCTCCGAGTTCTCCAGCGGGTTGGCGGGAGGTGGCACCAAGAAGAAGAAGAAGAAGAAGATGACGTTTGGTCAGTCAGGAGAGGAAGAGCAGGAGTAATGAGGAAGAGGGGGAGCAGCTGACTGACGCCTCCTCACTGTCACAGAGACACAGGCTGTGTCACCTGAGCGTTCAGTGTTCACAGGTGTCCAGACATTAAACTGTGAGCAGTTTGACACTGTGAAAGTATCAAAGCCTCAGTCCACAGAGAAATGCACACAGCCTGTATTCAGAAACTGAGCCTTAAAACCAGCCGTCAGGACTTCTGGAACTTTGTGATGTCACAACAAAGCAGTCACCAAGCCCCGCCCACCTGGACCCACCATCCAAACCTTGCAGGATTTGGTTTTTCTGCTATGTTTTTATTGGATCACTATGAATATCACTCAGTAATACTTCAGTATTAGTGTATTATTACTGCAGCTCAGTACTGTCGTACTGCAGTATTACTTTGGAACTACATTTTGTGAACCAATGAACTACCGTATCCCTCCACAGATAAGCTGTTGAAGTGTAGTAGCACTTGTGCGTAGGAATACGGTTGTTCATCGGTTCACAGAATGTATTTCCAAAGTAAAGGTCTGTTTCAAAGTGATGAATATCTTCAAAATAAAGCTTCAACTGCTATTAGTTTTTTGTTTTCTGTTTTTTAAAGTGTCTAAAACATGTTTTACCTCTGACACCGCCCACAGCAGCTCGTCACTGCCTGTAGATCAGAACCTCACATACCTCACCTCAGATCACCTGAGTCCAGGTGAGTCCTGCTCCCTCAGTTCTGTCATGTGGGAATGAAACAACAGCAACAAAACAAAAATAAACAAAGATAAATAAATAAATAAATAAATAAACTGGAGAGAACTTTAAAAGTTGAGGCCACACTGAGACCTGCACAAATAAAAGCCTATTTTCTATTAGAGCAGCTGCTGTCTGCACACACACACACACACACACACACACACACACACACACACGCTGCAGCACTTAAGGAGACATTCAGGGTCTGGTCATTCTGATGTGTAATCGCTGCCTTTTAACAGCATTAATATTTCACCCTCTTTAATATTTCATCAGCTGATTGCTCTGTAACGTCTGATCCTGAATTAAATGTCCTGTCATCTGATTGGATGACGAGCAGCTGAACAGGAAGCTGAGACATTTAGTCATTGGACAAAAAATCAAAGAGCAGCTGTTGAAGTTTCTGTTTAACATCTTTATAAACTGAACGTCTGTAAATGAAACTGGACCCACTCGAGATCAGAGACCTGGAGTAGGATATGTCTAAGGCAAAACCACCATCAGTCTGACCAAGTCAAGTCCTGAAACCCCGAACAAGACCGAGACTAGTACAGGTCAAAAGCACCATCAGTTCAAGTCTAGACCAAGTCCAGTCCTGTGATCCAGTCTAGGATAAAAACCTAACAAGACGGAAACGAATCCCTGAAAACTCCTGGAACCAGGACTTAGTCTTAGACCACGGCGTCTGCCCAGATCCTGAACCTGTTCAGACCCATTAGTGTTTGTTTTATCCTGACCTTACTTTGAGAGACTGAAGGACGCTACTCGTTAACCCTGGGATGGCATCGCTCAAAAGCTAGAGCGGGTCTTCAAGGAACTGAAGGATTCCTGGTTCGATCCCCCGGCTCCTCCAGAAACTGTGTAAAGTGCCCTCGAGCAAGACGCTGTCAAGACCGTCGTGTGCAGTTAAAGGAGACCATCAAAGTACAGACAGAACAAGAACAGAACAGGAACATGAAGAGTTCTCTACGTTTATTGAAAATGTAAAAAATGAAATCAAACGACTACAGACGCGTTTTTATCAAAACATCTCAACTCCAGTCTCCACCCATCTGAACATTGTCACGTCATGATGGACAACATCCAAGGTCTGGACCTGTTGGTTTGATGTCCTGTTCTCCGGTTTCTGTTGTTGTGATGTCATATGTCCTCGACCAATCACGATCAACAGCTCTGAAAGAACCTGAACTTGGATTCAGTATCAGCTCCTGAGCCAGAGTCCGGTTCCAGGATCTCGTCCCTGAGCCGAGTGGAGAAACAAAACCAGAACCAGAGACGGTGGAAATGGGGCACTGGTGTCAGCGGGGGTGTGGTTCAGTGTGGGTCAGGATGTGGGGCAGCAGGGGTGGGGCTGCGTGCTGGTGGGTGTGGCTTCTGTACAGGTATAGGTCCATTGTGGGCGGGGCAGGCGGGTACAGGTAGTGTGTGGGCAGGAACATCCTGCCGGCCTCAGCCAGCAGCTCCAGACCAACAGCTGACTGACGCTTCCACTTGGTCCTGACAGAGGAAGCACACAGGTGAGTCCAGTGTCAACAGGAAGTAATGACTGTACCTGCAGGTAAACACCTCATCTTGTTTGTTCTTTATTAGTTTGAATCAATTAGAATATGTACTTAAATAAATACAAACTTCTTAAAAAGTAAAATCTTTCTAAACGTTTGTCAGACTCATTCAGTCCTCCAGCCAATCACAATGCAGGATTCTCTGTGGGCGGGGACCAATGAAAATAAATCAATAAATAAAAAATCAGCGCGCGAGGCCCTCACTCCTGCTGCACTAAAAGCTCCAGATTTGTTTCTGCATTAATTATTGATCATTAATTACAACACACACTGTTGAATTATTGATCACAGTGTTAATTATTAATCAGAGCATGTCTCACATGTGTGTGTCTGCAGTGATACTGAACCCAGACACACAAACACACGTTCAGTCTACAATACGTGAATCACTTCTTTTCTTTATAGTGTTTAAACGTTTTCTTTTGTTTCTGTGAAACAATTATATTCTGTGAGATTATCTCCTGATGGTGTTTTACGTCTGTTACACACCAATGTCACACAATAATGCTACACAAAAAACACAAAACAACCAACTAAAAACACAAAACAACCACAAAGACACAAAACAACCACAAAGAGACACAAAACAACCACAAAGACACAAAACAACTACAAACACAAAACAACAACAAAAAGACACAAAACAACCACAAAGACACAAAACAACTACAAACACAAAACAACCACAAAGACACAAAACAACCATAAAGATACAAAACAACCACAAAGAGACACAAAACAACCACAAAGACACAAAACAACCACAAAGAGACACAAAACAACCACAAAGACACAAAACAACTACAAACACAAAACAACAACAAAGACACAAAACAACCACAAAGAGACACAAAACATCCAGAAAGAGACAAAACAACTACAAAGAGACACAAAACAACCACAAAGAGACACAAAACAACCACAAAGACACAAAACTACCACAAAGACACACAAAACAACCACAAAGAGACACAAAACAACTACAAACACAAAACAACAACAAAAAGACACAAAACAACCATAAAGACACAAAACAACCACAAGACACAAAAGAACCACAAAGAGACAAAACAACCACAAAGAGACAAAAAACTACAAAGAGACACAAAACAACCACAAAGACTCAAAACAACCACAAAGATACAAAAAACCACAAACACAAAACAACTACAAAGAGACACTAAAGAGCAGCAGCATGATCAGTGTAGTTTTGTGGTTGTCTTGTGTCTCTAAGTCTGGAGGTCTCGCTCCTATGAACTCCTGTGAGCCTGTTTGGTCTCTGGTCGGGGCCTGTGTGGGGTTACCTCCTGTTCTGGTACCAGGTCTTCACCTGGGTGTCACTGAGTTGCAGTGAAGCAGCCAGCTCCATCCGGTCCTGGACGCTCAGGTATTTCTGCTTCTGGAAGCTTCTCTCCAGCCGTGACAGCTGCTGGTCGCTGAACGCCGTCCGAGCTTTACGAGGCTTCTTCAGGCGGCCTGCGGCAGGGTCCGAGGTCCCGCCACGTACTGAGTGATTGACAGGTGGAAATGACATCATGACAGCATTAATTGATCAGACTGGATTTATTCTAATGCAATTGAAGCTTCTGTTAAAACAACCAGATGATGAACATGGAGATGAAGATCATCACTGATGCAGGACTTTAAACTGGATTAAAGAGATTTACATGAAGCGCAGACCTGGTGTTAACTGGTTAAACTGGTTTGTCATACTGTTGTGTTTTATTTTCTCTGACATGTATGAATACATGAATCCGATCAAATTCAGAGAAAACTGATATTTTCTGATCAATAATCAATGAGCAGCTCTGATGTTTCTGTCCTTAATTATCTCCTTTATTAAAACCATCAAAGGCTCCAATAAAAAAGCATTTATTAATTTTATTTTTAAAGCAGCAGTTACATATTACATCTTATTATAGTTATTATTACACTTTATTTTTTATTATTTCACTTTATTTTTATTATTACACTTTATTATTTAACTTTTTTTTATAATTTCACTTTATTTGTATTATTTAACTTTATGTTTTTATTATTACCCTTGTTATTATGACAGAAAGAAGAACATCTATCAAATAAATTCTGAATCTTATTTTTTATTTGTCGGTTTGTCTGTCACCTGATTTGACTTTTATCAAACATGTTTATTGAGCCACTGAAAGTTGTTCACAGTAAACTGTCAGTAAGAGAGAATTATAGAATGATATTCATGTACATTCAGGAATAAAAGATTTGAACATTATCAAAAAAAAACAATTGAAAAAGAAAATAAGTGAGTGAACAAATAGTTAAAAAATTTCACTGAATGAAAATTGACAAAAATAAATGTAAGTGATAAATAATAAATAAAGGAGAAAAGATGAATCTAAAACAACCTTTATCTTCCTCTTATAACAAATCTGTTTCCCTCTCAACCATTTACTCATTAATGAGAAAGAAACAGAGTAAGCATGGTTTTAATTTAATTTAAAACTTCTCATAGAAACAAACCAGGGCAGAGGTTTCATTTACTTCTGGTTCTGCTTCTGGTTCTGTCAAATTAAAGGTAAGTCAGTTTCACAGGTTTCTTTTTTTATTTCACATATTAAAACTGAATAAACCAACTTTTCTCTTCATTTTTAATTTAATTTTTATTTAATTTAATATTTTATTTTATTTTATTTTATTTTATTTTATACAAAATAATATTATTTTATTTTTCTCCTACCTCTGGACTCACTGTCAGAACAGGAGCTGCTCAGACTTTTATCCTGGTAGTCTCCATCCTGTCCGGACTGAAACGGCTCGGCTTCTAGTTCAGCCTGTCCCGGGTCAGAGAAAGGCCGACAGTCCGCTAAGATGTCCCGGATCAGGAAGGAGGAGCTGACGGAGCGGGGCTGGGGCTGACCGGCCAGCAGAGGAGACTCCAGCCGGGGAACGGGCTCTCTCCGCGGGGAAGGAGGCGCCGAACAGCCGCTGCTGCTGCCCGGGCTGAGCTCCGGGGGGTCTGTCCGGGAGAGGAGCGCGCCGGGCGGCCTGAGGGCGAGCAGGGAGTCGATGCGGAACCTGGAGCAGCCGGAGGCAGAAACCTCCATCTCCGGCCGGACTCAGAGTGGCTTCAGTCAGAGGGTCAGTAGAAACATCAGAGGAGAGACAGTAAAAGTCCAGCTGCAGAGTTTCATCTATTTTCTCAGTTTAAAAAATCCAGAATCGAATTAAGAAAAAATTAAAAAGTGATTAACACCTGGTGATGATCATTGATCCAGATGGAAAATGCATCGATCGATCAGCAGCTGATTTCAGCACCACGGACAGAGAGAGAGAGAGAGAGAGAGAGAGAGAGAGGTTTGTTAAAATGAAGAAAAAAGGATGTAAAGATTAAACTCTGCTCCTCCTCCAGCTGATGGTGTGTGCCAACTGCTTTTTGTGGTGTGTTGTCTGTGTGGTGTGTGTGTGTCTGTGCTGTGTGTCGTGTGTGTTGTGTTTGTCTGTGGTGTGTGTCTGTGTGTGTGTGCGTTTGTCTGTGGTGTGTGTCTGTGTGTGTGTCTGTTGTGTGTCTGTGTGGTGTGTGATCTGTGGTGTGTGTAGGTGTCTGTGTGTGTGTGTGTGTGTGTGTTCTGGGTGTGTGTCTGTGTGTGTGTGTGTGAGTGTGTGTGTGTGTGTGATGTGTGTGGCTGTGTGTGTGTGTGTGTCTGTGTGTGTGGTGTTGTGTGTGTCTGTGTGTGTGTGTGTCTGTGTGTGTGTGTGTCTGTGTGTGTTGTCTGTGGGTGTGGGTGTGTGTGTGTGTTTGTGTGTCTGTGTGTGTGTTGGTGTGTGTGTGTCTGATGTGTGTGTGTGTGTTGTGTGTCTGTGTGTCTGTGTGTGTTGTGTGTGTGCTTGTGTCTGTGTGTGTGTGTGTGTGTCTGTGGTCTGTGTGTGTGTTGTCTGTGGTGTGTGTGTGTGTGGTTTGTCTCTGATTGTGTCTGTGTCGTGTGTTTGTCTGTGTGCTGTGTGTGTGTGTTTGTCTGTGGTGTGTGTGGTGTGTCTGTGGGTCTGTGTGTGTTTGTCTGTGTGTGTGTGTGTGTTTGTCTTGGTGTGTGTGTGTGTGTGTGTCTGTGTGTGTGTTTGTCCTGTGTGGTGTGTCTGTGTGTGTGTGCTGTCTGTGGTGTGTGTTTGTCTGTGTGTGTGTATTGTTGTGTGTTCTATCGTGTGTGTTGTGTCTGTGTGTGTGTCTGTGTGTGTGTTTGTCTGTGTGGTGTGTGGTTCTACTTTGTGTGTGTGTGTGTGTGTGTGTGTGTGTTGTGTGTGTGTGTCTGTGTGTGTGTTTGTCTGTGTGTGTGTGTGTTTGTGTGTGTGTAGTAGAGATTGAGTTGACTGAGTTGTAGTTTGTTTGCGTTATGTTTCTGTTGTTGTTTACATTAAGTAACATAGAAATACATTAATAAATCAACACAGTTGACTCAGACTGTATTACTTATAATTATTATAATTATTAATAACTGAATTATTATTAACTGTGTTCTACTGTCTGTGTATATGTGTGTTCATGTAAATATGTGAATATAGCCCAAGATATTTATTATTCAATTGTTATAACAACATTCATCATATAACCACTGTTACCATGTTATTTTTTTCATTATTATTATTGTATAGGATGGACTCTTACTAGAACACACACACACATGCACACACACACATACACACACACTCGTCCATGATTGAAGAGTTAACATGTTCTGTGCTGATTGGTCAGATTGACTCTGCTGCTCTCAGGAAACAGCTGAACTCTCTCATAACCTACATCACATGAGAAAAAGACATGAACTAAATATGTTCCAGCCTGAAAGACATTTTTTTCTGGAACATTGACATCATTCAATCATTTCAAGTTCAGCCTGAATAAAGTTTTCACTGTGATTTAAACAACACATTTCAATCAATAAAACCTAGAGAGAAATAAATAGAAAAGTGTCATTTAACGTTGTATATACAGTCACTTTATACTGAAGTACATTAGTTAACAGTGTCCTCAGCATAAATTCTACATTATATTTCATATGCAGTCATATAAATGATTTGCATATAGAAAAAGCAGTGGTCCTGGTCTAGAGCCCTGAGGGACTCCTCCTCCTCCACCTCTTCCTCCTCCCTTTGTCCAGATGTGAATAGAAGAACTTCACACAGATTCATGACTCTTTATTGTTTTATTCGCATTAGTGTTCAGATGTTCTGACAGAAGTTCAGTCTGTTTTGTCCTCAGGTCAGTCCAGACTGTATGTCCCCTGACCCTGATGTCCTCTCCTGGACACAGAGTCTGACTGATGAGCCCTGAGCGCCCGGAGACGAGCCTCCTGGTCCCTGAAAGTGTCCAGAGCAGGAGGGACCTGGGGAGGAGGAGGATGAGTTGTATTAGCTATCCTCAGAAAACTCAGAAAAACAGGTGACACTGAGTTTTTGTCGAGTTGTTGTTATCGAATTGTTGTCAAGATGTTGTCAAGCGTTGTTGAGTTATTGTCGAGTTATTGTCGAATTGTTGTCCAGTTGTTGTCAAGGTGTTGTTGTCCTTTGTCAAGTTGTTGTCAAGTTGTTGTCAAGTTGTTGTCAAGTTGTTGTCGAGCTGTTGTTGTCGAGTTGTTGTTGAGTTGATGTCAAGTTGTTGTTGAGTCAAGTTGTCGTCAAGGTGTTATTGTCGAGTTGTTGGCAAGTTGTGGTTGAGTTGTTGTTGAGTTAATTTCAAGTTGTTGTCGAATTGCTGTTGTTGAGTTATTGTCAAGGTGTTTTTGAGTGGTCAAGTTGTTGACAAGTTCTTGTTGTCCAGTTGTTGTCGTCAAGTTGTTGTCAAAGTGTTGTTGTCGAATTGTTGGCAAGTTGTTGTTGACGAGTTGTCAAGTTGTTGTCGAGTTGCTGTTGTTGAGTTGTTGTCGAGTTGTTGTCGAGCTGTTGTTGTTGAGTTGTTGCTGAGTAGAGTTATTGTTGAGTCAAGTTGTTGTCGAGTTGTTGTCAAGTTGTTGTCGAGTTGTTGTCAACTTGTTGTTGAGTTGTCAAGTTGTTGTCAAGTTGTTGTTGTTGAGATGTTTTGACAGCAACAGTGTGTGTGTGTCACCTGTGAGAAGCGTGGCAGTCTGAATGGTGTCTGTGTGACAGGCAGAGCTCTGCTTCTCCTCAGCAGACTGGTCCTGGTGTCTGGAATACAGCCTGGTTTAATCTACACACACACACACACGCACACACACGCAAAACCTTGTAAAGATTAGCTGACAAATCAAGTCATGGTTTTATCTGCTTGCTCTGGAGCTTTCAGCTGTATCACATGATCATCGTCAGCAGGGGATGTGTTGCAGTTGTCATGGAAACATTCAAACTTCTGTATTGTGAGCAGCTGTAGGCGTCTCTCTTCAGTGATGACTGAGTGAACTTCAGCAGCTGATGAAGACTGACACAGCTGAAAGCTCCAGTACAAGTAAGTAAGTAAGTTAATAGTCCTTGAGTGTGTTTCCATGTGTGGATTGTGATGTCATTGGGTGAAATGTATTGACACGTACTAATGTCATATTTCAAAATAAAACTGTATCAATAATCAGAAATCATGTTCATGTGGAGACCACACACTCTCTCTCACACACACACACACACACACACACACACACACACTCACACACACACACACACACACACACACACACACACACACACACTCTCTCTCTCTCACCCTGTGCAGCTCTCTGTGGTTGCTGGTTGGATTCCTGCTCAGCTGTTGGTCGAGCCAGCGGCGAGCGTACTGATGAGAGAGGAGGTCTGACAGCGGAGATGACGCCCTGATGGACAGATCCACCACGTTCATCAATCACTTCAATCAATAATCAACAATCAATTCTGTGTTTTCACTGTCTGACCTTGTTGTGACTCCAAAGGTGATGTCGGGCACCGCCGGGCGCCATGATGCCCCTCCTTCTTGCTGTTTGGGGGCAGGAGGCTTTGTCCTGGCCCCGCCCCCCTGGGCCCGGTACTGACTCAGCTCTTTGGACGTTACCAGACCGGACTTCACGGCTTCTCGGTTCAGAGACACGAAGTCCGGGACGAGCGGTCGCTGTGGAGCAGACTCTCCTCGTCTGGACTGGACCCTCCAACTGGACAGAACTGACACAGCACAGGGACAGGGCTGGAAACTACAACTCCCAGCAGGCTTCACTGCCCTGGCTTCATGGGAGTTGTAGTTGTTGAATGTCAAACTACAAAAGTCTTATTTTTGAAATTGTATTTGTAAGATTAAAGATGCCAAAATAAAAGCAGAGAAATTAAATATAATACATGACTGTCCTCACAAAGATAGACACACCAGAACTGTGTGTGTGTGTGTGAGAGAGTGACAGCAGTGATTGTTGCCTGGAGGGACGTCTCCTTCACACACACACACACACACACACACACACACTCTCTCTCACACACACACACACACACACACACACACACTCTCTCTCACACACACACACACACACACACACACACACTCTCTCTCACACACACACACACACACACACACACACACTCTCTCTCACACACACACACACACACACACACACACACTCTCTCTCACACACACACACACACACACACACACACACTCTCTCTCACACACACACACACACACACACACACACACTCTGACAGCTGACCGCTGCCAAACCACACACACACACACACACACACACTCTCAGACTCTCTCACACACACACACACACACACACACACACACTCTCTCTCACACACACACACACACACACACACACACACTCTCTCTCACACACACACACACACACACACACACACACTCTCTCTCACACACACACACACACACACACACACACACACAGTTGTTCATGTTAGTTTCATTATCATTGTATATGTTTATTATTTATTTATTTATATTGTTGTTTTACCTTCAGCCACGCCCCCATCTCTCAGCGAGCTGCTGTTGGTTCCAAAAGTGAAATCTGGACCAGGAACTGACAAACCTCTGGACCTGGTCTGACCCAGAGACGCCTGCAGGGGGAGAGGCGACTTAGTTTCTTTTATTGTGAAAAACTGATATGACGGAAACTGAAAAGTGAAATGTTGTGATTTGTTTACCTTAATCAGCAGCGGATTGGTCATCATGGAGTCCCTGACCACGCCCACCCTCGGTGATGACATGTTTCCGGTCAGACTGATGATGCTGATGAAGATGAAGGCTGATGATGAAGAGCAGAGTTTCTAACAGGTTAAACACAGCGACAGCGCTGCCTCAAAACGTCACGTCAATAATATTTGTTTTTCTCTGCTGAGCGGCAGACTCAGTTTCCGGTTCTTCAGCACCGTCACATCTGTGCTGCAGTTTACCTGGATACACCTGTGCTACTTTAAACACGGTATTTAGTCGTTGTTTAGCCTACAGATACTCACCTGTGTTACACCGCGTCCTCCGGCCGAGCTGCTCTGTTGCTATGGTAACATGACGCTAATGTTCCGTTCAACCAGAAGTTCAAAGTTTTCAAATTAAAGTTGAACAGAGTGAGACCTCACTGACAGCAGGGACACGTTTAATCTGAAAACGGTGAGCAGCGTTTTGCTCCTGTTTCCGGGTTGAATGACGTGTTTCCTCGGTGTCAGCCAATCAGCAGCGCATACGTAACACAACAGGGTGTTCAATGCACCATCGTCTCCCACTAAATAAACGTTTGTCTACGTTTTGTCTGGTGTCCTGTTAATGCAGCGCAACGATTGGCGAGATGTTCTTTTTATTTATTTATTTATTGAACACGGAACAAACAACAACTCTGAACAATGACATGAACTGTAACACACAAAATCATATTTCAATTGAGAACACTGCAGATCTGAAGCTCAACTAACATTAATTCAAATATGTTTATAAAAATTTGATATTAAAAATCCTTCCATCCATCAGTGCAGAGAAACCTCCTCCTCTTTCTGTCGTCCAGAAATCTCATCCACTGGATTTGAGATTTTAAATCAACTTTAAAAAAGTCACATTTTAGTTTGACTAAACTTACCAACAATTCAGTTAATTAATTAATTAATTAATTAATTAATTTATTTATTTATTTTAAGCAGAAAAGTAGATTTCCTGCCCAGATCAGTTCAGTTCACCTGAAACACCTTGAAGTGTTTTTATGAACCCATACTGAATCCAGTAATGACGTTTTATTAACAATCTTCATAAGAGTCAAAAAGGCTCAACTCAATCAGAATAAACAGAAACAAGTGAGCGGGCAGAAATAAGAATAGGAATACAGGAAGAAAGAAAATGAATGAACAGATAAATATAATAAACTTAATTAACAAGAAAACATAGAAGACACAAATAAACAAAGGGACAAAATAAGAGAACATTCAGGTATTAAAGTGCATAAATATTCATACAGATTTGGGATTTTTTAATATAACAGCACTTCTTATTTTTCATATAATATTATTTCATTTAAAAAGGCATCAATAGGAGGTTTTTCAAGAAACCACATTTATGTATCAAGCATTAATTATTTTTCCCAAACTACATTTTTTAGTTTTCCATTTAGAGACCACATTTTATATTTTTATATGTTAGCATTAGCTGCACAGATATCAATAGTTAGTCAATGTGTGAGTCACATGATCGTGTAGTGTTTTTTTATAGCAGCAGTACAGTGTTATAACTCAGTTCACAACAGTTTTATCCAAATTAAAAATGTTTTTTATTGTGTTACACTCTTACAAACATGAGCATCAGTTTGTGTTTGTTTTAAATGGAGTGAAAACACGTCAGACGAGGACAAACTGTGTTTTCTGAAGAATATTCGCACAGAAAAAATAATTGTCCTGAAGGACTGAGTCTGTTTTTATAATGAAGAGCGTCTCTGAAGTGACTCGACGTACTGAACAAGTTCATGGGACAACTCTGTCACCTGCTGTTGTAAGTCTGTACCTGCACTGGGCAGTAGCCAAAGGATTGTGGGTAATTCTTAAAGCTCATGGGAGGAGTTTAAAGGTGTGAAAGGGTGAATTTCAACCTGAACCATGATCCTAACCTGAACCAATATTTATTTCAATGTAAGAATTCAGATGTTGCAACATAATAAAATACATGAAATTTCACTAATTAACTTTTGCTTTTTTGTCTCAGTAGTATTCTAAAATACAGTGTTTGACAATAATATTATAGTATCATTCACTTACTTAATAATATTCATCAAAGAACAGTTATGTTCTGAGTTTTCTTTTGTGTAAAACATAGAACATAGAACCTACCTCGAGTCAAAATAAGTAAAAATAAACGATAAAATCATAAGAGGTAAATGAAATAATTCCCCAAATAACTCGTTATTAGGCTTTAAAACAAGCAATTATTGTCTGTTGTTGCTATAGGACAAAATCAGCTGCATATTTTTTCTATTTTGAACTCAAATGTTAAAACACGCTGTTGTGTGTCTGTTGTGATCCTGCAGCTGAAAGAACATCATGTTCTTCACACACTGACCTGGACACGAGGTCACTATCGGTCAAACAAACTCACTTTGGAAAAGTTCGGGACAGTTTGAAAGAAATACTGCTCACGGAAAAAACACTTCTCATCTCCAAAACAACTTCTTTCATTGAATGTGTCGTCTGTCTTCCTGTGGGGGCGGGTCTAACTGAGCATGTGCAGTGTCAGTGTCATCACTGTAGCGTGTTTCTGATTGGAGAAATTAGACTTGTTGCAATCGTCCCCGTCTCCCCTACCTCTGTTCCCTCAACGCAACCAAACTGAGAGTGAAAACTAAAGCCAGAAAATCTTTTTGCCCTGAAGGCAACACAGCTGTCACCACGAGCCTGAGCAGCTCTGAGATTTATTTAGACAGGACACATCTCACAGAATCACACAGGTAACACAGGTAACTCCAGGATCCTCTGTCACTCTGCTGTGACACTTCAGGGACTCAACAGGACAGTAGGAGAAGGTTAAACAGACGCCTGAACTGTTCACCTGACTGAGGAATATTAAAAAATATATCATCAATTTAATCATTAACGCAGGAAAACTTCATGATCACACCTCTGTTGTTCTATGAAAGGAGAGCTCCGTGAATAACTCAATGACACCTGAACCGTCGGCCTGCAGGGGGCAGCAAAGAACGCTGCTGCATTCATGGACCATAGCAAAAACGGTGACGCTTGTGGTAAGAAAGAAAAAACAAAAGTTCAATTTGCCAATATTACGAGACAAAAAGATTAAAAAAAGATCTTATTTTGTAAAATGTTTTGAAATAGTGATGAATACCTGGTACAGAGTCCAAAGACCCAGAAATTACATAAGGATTGTTGAGTATTTTTGTTTGAAAAATGACTTTATCAATCAAGTCTGTAAATAGCTGCATGTTATTTTTTTGCTGATTGACTCAGCAATTAATTGATTGATCATTAATCATTTCAGCTCTAGAATTGTAGCACAGAAGAAATGCTGAGTGATTCCTCTTCATGCTGTATATAGAAAAAAAGAGTAACTTTGACCTTTAACTTGAATTTTCTTTGACAAATATAGATCTTTTTTTTTTAAATAGCACTTAATGTTGCAGCTTCTCATTTTCAGAATAATTTCCTTGGGAAAAAAAGATGTTATGTTAGTTTGATTAGTTGTAATTACAGTTGTGTTGAGTTTATCATCAGATGCTGATTGAAAAGAGAAAATGAAGAGAGAAAATACAAAATATGAATTTAATCTGAATTAAATAATCAATGAATAAATTGTATAATAAATCAGTATAATAAATGTAATACAATATTTCACAATCAGATAATTAACATTTTAAGACATTTTAACCAGTTTACAGTGTGAAACCACTTTGTTTTCTGTCTGTTTCTCACCAGACACTGAGATCTTCGAGCTAAACATGAACGCAGCACGGTGGTTACGTCAATCCACGCGTCAGCCTCGTCTTGAGAAAGATCGTCAATTGAAACACGTCTCACTCAGAGGTTAAAACAAAAGCCCTTCCTCCAAACGGACCAAATAAGAGCGTTACCGTAGCAACCCGAACCGATCAGATAAATTGATCATCGTGTTCGGTTCTTTCCTCTGTCTGTGTGTCTGTTGTCGTTGATACAGTAAATGTATACACGGTGTGTTCCCTCGGTTGTGTTAGTTTCTTTGTATCCGGAAAGTTGCGCGCAGTGAGCCGTCTGTCCTTCCTGCTGCTCCGGTAAACACACGTCTGTGTTCGCGGGGCTCCGCTCTCATGTCTCTCCGGCTCTCTCCGCTTGTATTTGGCAGAAATCCTCGAGCCCTGTGACCGCCTCCCTCGGTGTGCCTCTCCCCGCGGACGGCAGGGATGCTTCGGTTCTGGTTCAAAGCGGCGGTCGTCCTCTGGCTCGTCCCCGGGTGTCTGGGAGCCGCAGCCCGGCTGTACACGGAGGAGGACCCGCTGGTGATCCTGAGCAGCAGCAGCTTGAAGTCCACCGTCAGTAACTCGTCCTCGGCCTGGCTGGTCCAGTTCTTCTCCTCCTGGTGCGGACACTGCATCCAGTACTCCAGCACATGGAAGACCCTGGCCCAGGACGTCAAAGGTATTTCATCACACACTCGGTCCGGTTCTGTCTCCGCCGCTGTCCGTTCTCTCTGTATCAGGAACACCAGACTCCATTTACTGCACCGCTGTTTCATCCAGCTCGTGTTGAATGCTGGACTTCCAATGTGAGTCTGTTTGGTGTCTGATTTTTCATTATCCCCTCTTCAGTTCGGCTTTAATAACAATCCAAAAATCAATTCATTAATTACAATAAAATCTCAACAAATCTCGCGAGGCTCGCGCCGCTGAGGTGTTTTAATATGTGTGTAACAGGTGAAAAGTAGCAGGTTTTTGAATGAAGTTCTGACTGTGGGTGGTTCTGTTCGCGAATGGCTCCGTGCTGTGATCTCATTGTAGAGAGAATCTTAATATGACTTTAATACATCAGCTGTGACTGAATCTGTCATGAACGAATAGGTAAACGAGCGCGTGTTTCCAGGCAACAGACAGGTGACAGTCGGGTTCAGGCTGGTCGCTGCTTCACACCTGAATCACCTGTTTACAGATCAAATAACAGATTCGATGAGGATTTTTGCTCCAGGTTGATCAGTGTGATCAGTTACAGAGGTGTGAGGTTAAAGCGGGATCTCAGTCCAGGTGTTACCATGAGCTGGTTCAGCTGGTCAGATGATCAGATGTCACCAACTACACCTGTTCACTTTGATCCAGCAGTCTGTCCGTCTGAAGGATTCCATAGGCCTCTGAGGCAGCGTTTATATTCAGAGGGGGGTGGGGGGTCAGTGGGGCCTCTTAAATAATGTTAATCCAACCATGACAGCTGTTCTTACTAGTTCCTTTCAGATGAAGATTTTACATAGAAAATATATGATGATCTAATAACAGACCAGACCAATCACCTGATCGACAGCAAAGTGATCAACTATTGTGATATCAGTCAGTAGAGTTTAGTTTGTCAGCAACAGACTGATGAGGTCATCACCTGTTCATTGATGACATCACTACACACTGAGCTGGGTCCACTCTGCTGACACTCAGAGAGACGGTCCCATCATTTGTTGATGTTTCCAACACACACACACACACACACACACACACACACACACACACACACACACACACACAGCAACTGGTGGGAATCACTCCCCGTCTTTAGTCTCCATCTGCCTCCATCTGTCCCTGGGGAATAACTCACCCAAAGAACCAGCTGCTGCTCTCTCACACACACACACACACACACACACACACACACACACACACACACACACACACACACACACTCACACACACTCGCTCCCTTTATGTGGACCTGCTGTCAGAGTCAAAGGACGTCTGAGAGACAAAGACCCTGATGCCCCCTGACCCCTGATAGACAGACAGCTGGGAGACAACACACACACACACACACACACACACACACACACACACACACACACACACACACACACACACAGTCCAGGTCTTTGTCAAACGAGGTCCTGGTGAAACATGTGGGTAGGAACCTTCAGCATGTTGTACAGTGTTGCCCGGGGGACACATTGTCTGTCGGGTGCTTGTGTTGAGTGTCCAGATGTGTTCACAGTGAACATACAGACAGGGCACAGTTCTTCTTCTGTGGTCTTTATATAGAAGGAGATCCACTGACTGAAGAACTGAGAACGCTTCTATAGCAATATCCCATAATCCACTGGGAGCAGTGATGTCACAGGAAGGGCATGAAGCTTGTTCTTCATTTCATATTTTAATCGACATTAAAAAGAGGAATTGTAAAAAGAATTCATAAATGAACGATTAATAATCAATCAATACTTCAGGTTTACAGAAACAACATAAAACTCTTATTAAATAAAACATTTATAAATACATTTATTATTCATTCATGAATAAATGATAGAATTTAAAAAACTCTTTGAAAAGACACTTTTTTAAAAGAAAATAAATAACTGGATTCAATTTCCATTTCCATTTTCCAGCTGCTTTCCCTGTTAGCTAATAGATTAGCTTAGCCATGTAGCTTCTCCTGTTAGCCTCTCCATGACACTCGGGACCTTCAGTGCTGGTAAAACCAGGCTAAACAGCAAGCTCTCTGATTGGTTGGAGAGCTAACCAGTTGGCTTTACCAGCAATGAAGGGTAAAAGGAGAAGCTAAATGGCTAAGCTAATCTATTAGCGCACAAGAAAAGCAGCTGGAAAAAGGAAATAGAAATTGAATCCAGTTATTTATTCTCATTTTTAAAATGTCTTTTCAAAGAGTTTTCTACTCTGTTGTTTATTCATGAATTAATAAATGTATTTATAAATGGTTTATTTATTTATTATTATTTATCTGAAGTATTTATTGATTGATTAATCATTTGTTTATAAAACCTGTAATACCTATTTAAATATGAAATTAAGGAAACATTTTACTTCTGTTCGTGTGACATCACTGCTCCTCCATGATAATTGCTATTAAAACAAAAATAGCTAATAGCATAGCTAAGTTATCATTCCACATACACACACACACACACACACACACACACATGCACGGTTTTCCCTCATAAACATCAGGTTCTGCAGGTTGTTAATAACTTACACTTGCTGTGGTTGCTATAGTAACCCCACAACCTGAGGACCCTACAGTACAACCTGGGCTGACCAGGAAGCTGCCTGAACATAACAACATATAACCCAGTCTCGCCCCCCACCCCCCACCCCCCAC
>NW_019174822.1:55910-60910 GCF_002260705.1 Seriola dumerili | reverse complement strand
AGTCGTCCTCTCTGTGTCCAACCTCTGAGTTTTAATGATTGATTACCAGTTATTTCTTCTTCCTCTCCTGATGTTTCTGATGTTAAAGAGGAGCTGCTGTGGACTCAGCCTGTAACCCGGACTCTCCTGGTCATGCTCCTGGTCAGCGTTTTGTTTAGTTTGTATTGTTCTGATTATTTTAATGAGATGTAAATAATCTGCCTGAATAAATCTTGTTGCTGCAGCTCTCACTGACTCTCATGTTTACTGCAGGTTCAGCAACACTGCCCCGAGCCTCTGAGCAAGGCAGCAGCTCAGTGTCAGACTGAGGCTGAAGAGGCTTTGACTCGTCCTCCTGAAACCAGTTCTTTAAAATGTACTGAAGGTAAAGGTGGTGGTCTGACCTTTGACCTCGTCATGTTCATTCATAGTTAATGTAAAGCTCCTCCAGTGTAAATGTCTCTGTCCATGTGTAGTGTGATTATAGATCAGCTCTAGCTTCTATATTAATACTGTGAAAGTATCAAAGCCTCAGTCCACAGAGAAATGCACACAGCCTGTATTCAGAAACTGAGCCTTAAAACCAGCCGTCAGGACTTCTGGAACTTTGTGATGTCACAACAAAGCAGTCACCAAGCCCCGCCCACCTGGACCCACCATCCAAACCTTGCAGGATTTGGTTTCTCTGAGTGTTTTTACCTGAAATCTACTTGATTTTTATTGGATCACTCAGAAAACAGTCAGCCAATCAGAAGAGAGGCTCAGAGCCTCCTCTCTTCTGATTGGCTCACCGACCTGTTGTTACTAGAGCTGCAGAGAGAAGCCTAAGAGAGGAGATGTGAAACTACACTGGGCTGAACCACAAATATATCTTATAGATCAACACTTCAAAATAAAAGAAAATATAGCTTTAAAAAAAGTTTTCTGTGGATTGTTCTGATGTGTCCCTGAGCTGTTTGACAAAACAGGAAATTATAACGTCACAGTAAAACAACTTTTCAAATATGCAGGAACTACAAACTTAGGTCATTTATCAACTAGTCCTGAATATGAAGCTGCAACAAGCATCTCCCTCCAGTAACTGTCTTTCTCTCTAACTCCTTTCAGCACAAATATTAAAACATCTGATGTAACTGGTTTGTTTTTTAAATGGACAAGAATTCTGAAAGAACACATTTAGTTTAAAGATAAAATGTTTTCTGTGAAGACGATCCATAATAATAATGATAATAAGAATAATTAGAGCCCGACTGATACTGGATTTTTTGGTGGATACCGATATATTGGCCGACATATACATATATATATACTGTATATATAATTAGATATAAACACTTGTTAGAAACACTTGTTAGAAAAATATGTAATGAAACCAGGACATTTTACAGTTTAACTATAAACTTTATTTTCCAAAATAACATCAGCATACTGAAACTAACTTCACTGGGAATTGAATAAAATAACTATAAAAATAGATAACTATAAATAAAAAACGTAAGTATATATATATATTTAACTTGAATGAAAACAAAGGATCAAATATAATAAAATGCTGCCTATATAACTTGACTTGACCCGAGTATTTCCACTGCATTATTGCTTCTTGATAAGAGTTTTCATATCAGCACATATGGGAATATATGTACCGATACCGATATATCTGTGATAGACCGATATCGGTCGGGCTCTAATAATAATTATAATAGTACTTTTCAAAACAGTAGTTACAGCATGCTTCACACAGCAACGAACACCAAAGACTTAAAACAATAAAATGTTGTCGGCCTAAAAAGAAATGAAACTGAAGGAGGACTCCTTTTCTGTCTGACTCAGTTTCCCAGCATGCTTCACTGCCGCTCTCTGCCTTTAGAGGGCCGTGAAGAGGCAGGGGCTCAGTCACAGAGACAACACCATCATCCTGATGTTAGCTAATTAGCTGTGAGCACAAAGTCCAGAATGTCAGAACCAGGTTCATTTGGACTAGGATTTGGTTTTGGTGCAGGTCACAGCACTAACGTGAAATCAGACAGGAAGGATGATACAATAACACAACTACACACCAACAATATACTGCACATATATATACTGTACAACACAGACAGAGAGGGAGGATGTGTGTGATGGATCAGATGTTCAGAGTCTGATACTGACAGACCAGTCCAGTACTGATATCAACATCTACAGGGAGACGAGGATCATGTGACTGATGAAAGTGGTAGAGGTGATGGAGGTGATGGATGTGATGGAGGTGATGGAGGGGATGGAGGTGATGGAGGTGATAGAGGTGATGGAGGTGATGGACGTGATGGAGGTGATGGATGGGGTGGAGGCGATGGAGGTGATGGAGGTGATAGAGGTGATGGAGGTGATGGACGTGATGGAGGTGATGGATGGGGTGGAGGCGATGGAGGTGATGGAGGTGATAGAGGTGATGGAGGTGATGGACGTGATGGAGGTGATGGATGGGGTGGAGGCGATGGAGGTGATGGAGGTGATAGAGGTGATGGAGGTGATGGACGTGATGGAGGTGATGGATGGGGTGGAGGCGATGGAGGTGATGGAGGTGATAGAGGTGATGGAGGTGATGGACGTGATGGAGGTGATGGATGGGGTGGAGGCGATGGAGGTGATGGAGGTGATAGAGGTGATGGAGGTGATGGACGTGATGGAGGTGATGGATGGGGTGGAGGCGATGGAGGTGATGGAGGTGATAGAGGTGATGGAGGTGATGGACGTGATGGAGGTGATGGATGGGGTGGAGGCGATGGAGGTGATGGAGGTGATAGAGGTGATGGAGGTGATGGACGTGATGGAGGTGATGGATGGGGTGGAGGCGATGGAGGTGATGGAGGTGATAGAGGTGATGGAGGTGATGGACGTGATGGAGGTGATGGATGGGGTGGAGGCGATGGAGGTGATGGAGGTGATAGAGGTGATGGAGGTGATGGACGTGATGGAGGTGATGGATGGGGTGGAGGCGATGGAGGTGATGGAGGTGATAGAGGTGATGGAGGTGATGGACGTGATGGAGGTGATGGATGGGGTGGAGGCGATGGAGGTGATGGAGGTGATAGAGGTGATGGAGGTGATGGACGTGATGGAGGTGATGGATGGGGTGGAGGCGATGGAGGTGATGGAGGTGATAGAGGTGATGGAGGTGATGGACGTGATGGAGGTGATGGATGGGGTGGAGGCGATGGAGGTGATGGAGGTGATAGAGGTGATGGAGGTGATGGACGTGATGGAGGTGATGGATGGGGTGGAGGCGATGGAGGTGATGGAGGTGATAGAGGTGATGGAGGTGATGGACGTGATGGAGGTGATGGATGGGGTGGAGGCGATGGAGGTGATGGAGGTGATAGAGGTGATGGAGGTGATGGACGTGATGGAGGTGATGGATGGGGTGGAGGCGATGGAGGTGATGGAGGTGATAGAGGTGATGGAGGTGATGGACGTGATGGAGGTGATGGATGGGGTGGAGGCGATGGAGGTGATGGAGGTGATAGAGGTGATGGAGGTGATGGACGTGATGGAGGTGATGGATGGGGTGGAGGCGATGGAGGTGATGGAGGTGATAGAGGTGATGGAGGTGATGGACGTGATGGAGGTGATGGATGGGGTGGAGGCGATGGAGGTGATGGAGGTGATAGAGGTGATGGAGGTGATGGACGTGATGGAGGTGATGGATGGGGTGGAGGCGATGGAGGTGATGGAGGTGATAGAGGTGATGGAGGTGATGGACGTGATGGAGGTGATGGATGGGGTGGAGGCGATGGAGGTGATGGAGGTGATAGAGGTGATGGAGGTGATGGACGTGATGGAGGTGATGGATGGGGTGGAGGCGATGGAGGTGATGGAGGTGATAGAGGTGATGGAGGTGATGGACGTGATGGAGGTGATGGATGGGGTGGAGGCGATGGAGGTGATGGAGGTGATAGAGGTGATGGAGGTGATGGACGTGATGGAGGTGATGGATGGGGTGGAGGCGATGGAGGTGATGGAGGTGATAGAGGTGATGGAGGTGATGGACGTGATGGAGGTGATGGATGGGGTGGAGGCGATGGAGGTGATGGAGGTGATAGAGGTGATGGAGGTGATGGACGTGATGGAGGTGATGGATGGGGTGGAGGCGATGGAGGTGATGGAGGTGATAGAGGTGATGGAGGTGATGGACGTGATGGAGGTGATGGATGGGGTGGAGGCGATGGAGGTGATGGAGGTGATAGAGGTGATGGAGGTGATGGACGTGATGGAGGTGATGGATGGGGTGGAGGCGATGGAGGTGATGGAGGTGATAGAGGTGATGGAGGTGATGGACGTGATGGAGGTGATGGATGGGGTGGAGGCGATGGAGGTGATGGAGGTGATAGAGGTGATGGAGGTGATGGACGTGATGGAGGTGATGGATGGGGTGGAGGCGATGGAGGTGATGGAGGTGATAGAGGTGATGGAGGTGATGGACGTGATGGAGGTGATGGATGGGGTGGAGGCGATGGAGGTGATGGAGGTGATAGAGGTGATGGAGGTGATGGACGTGATGGAGGTGATGGATGGGGTGGAGGCGATGGAGGTGATGGAGGTGATAGAGGTGATGGAGGTGATGGACGTGATGGAGGTGATGGATGGGGTGGAGGCGATGGAGGTGATGGAGGTGATAGAGGTGATGGAGGTGATGGCGGTGATGGAGGTGATGGAGGTGATGGATGTGATGGAGGTAAATAATCAGAATCAGGATGTCCTGACCTCAAACACACACAATCGCACACAAACAGACACACACACACACACACACACACACACACACACACACACACACACACACACACACACAACACAGATACACACACACACAACACACACACACAACACACACCACACACACACAACAGCACACACACACACACACACACCACAACACACACAAAGGCACACACAACCCCACCACTGCTGCTGCTCAGATACTGTACAACGTTCCTTATTTAGCCTCAACACACTCCTCGCCCCTCCCATCCAGACATCCA
>NW_019174822.1:43614-55885 GCF_002260705.1 Seriola dumerili | reverse complement strand
AAGAGAGTAGATAGGTGATGGATGTGATGGAGTGAGGATGTGATGGAGGTGATGGAAGGTGATGGATGTGATGGAGGTGATGGAGGTGATGGAAGGTGATGGATGTGATGGAGGGTGATGGAGGTGATGGAGGTGAGGATGTGATGGAGGTGATGGAGGTGATGGAGGTATGGAGGTGATGGATGTGAATGGAGGTGTGGAGGTGATGGAGGTGAATGGGATGTGATGGAGGTGATGGAGGTGAATGGATGTGATGGAGGTGATGGAGGTGTATGGAGGTGATGGAAGGTGATGGATGTGATGGAGGTGATGGATGTGATGGATGTTGATGGAGGTGGATGGAGGTGGATGGATGTGATGGATGGTGATGGAGGTGATGGATGTGATGGAAATGGTGATGGATGTGATGGAGGTGATGGAGGTGATGGTGTATGGAGGTGATGTCGTGAGGTGATGGAGGATGATGGATGTGATGGAAGGTGATGGAGTGATCTGATGAAGATGCGATGGAGGTGATGGAGGTGATGGAGGTGATGGAGGTGATGGATGTGACTGGATGTGATGGAGGTGATTGGAGGTGATGGATGCTGATGGAGGTGATGGAGGTGATGGATGTGATGGAGGTGTGGGGTTGATGGAGGTTTGAATAGTGATGATGGATGTGTATGGATGTGATGGATGTGATGGAGGTGATGGATGTGAATGTGAGAGTGATGGAAGTGGATGGATGTGATGGAGGTGATGGATGTGATGGAGGTGTAGTGATGGATGTGATGGAGGTGATGGAGGGATGGATTGAGGTGATGGAGTGATGGAGTGATGGAGTGATGGTGATGGTGTGAGGATGATGGATGTGTATGGAAGTGATTGGGGGTGCATGGATGTGTGAGTGATGAGTGGATGTGAGAGGATGTGTATGGAGCGTGATCGGATGTGTGAGTGATGAGGTGAATGGAGGTGATGGCTGTGATGGAGGTAATAATCAGAAATCAGGAATGTCCTGACCTCAAAACACACACAATCGCACACAAACAGACACACACACACACACACACACACGACACACACACCACACACACACACACACACAAAACAACACACAACACACATACACACACACACAACACACACACACAACACACACCACACACACACAAACAGACCACACACACACACACACACACACACACACACACACAACACACAGGTCACACACACACACACACACACACACACACACACTCTGCTGCTCAGATACTGTACACGTCCTTATTTAGCCTCAACACACTCTCCCCCTCCCATCCAACATCCACCCACTGTCTCTGTAATACTGTTTAAATACAGACACCACACCTGTCTCTCTCTCTACCTGTCTCTCTCTGTCTAACTGTTTCTCTTGACCTTTCTACCTGTCTCTCTCTCTACCTGTCTCTCTAACTGCTTCTCTACCTGTCTGTCTCTCTAAATGTCTACCTATCTTTCTCTCTACCTGTTTCTCTTTCTAACTGTTTCTCTCTCTCTCTACCTGTCTCTCTCTCTACTTGTATCTTTCTGTCTATCTGTCTCTCTCTCTAATTGCTTCTTTACTTGTCTCTCTCTCTTACTCTCTCTCTCTTTATACCTGTCTCTCTCTCTAACTGTTTCTCTTTAACTGTACCTGTCTCTCTCTCTCTACATGTCTCTCTCTGTCTAACTGTTTTTCTCTATCTGTCTCTCTCTCTCTCTCTTTCTCTCTTTCTACCTGTCTTTCTCTCTAACCGTTTCTCTTTAACTGTCTACCTGTCTCTCTCTCTACCTGTCTGTTGTCATGTTAGAAACTAAACTGAACTATATGTGATGATGGAAGCTGAGGCTGCAAAAAGCTGCCGCTCTTTTGAGTGTGTGTGTGTGTGTGTGTGTGTGTGTGTGTGTGTGTGTGTGTGTGTGTGTGTGTGTGTCAGCCTGGCACACAGTCGCAGTATGCACGCTATGTACTCGGCATGCCAACTCAGCCTCGGCACTGCAATGCAGCGCTGTGCATTTGGCCAAGTCATGACACACACACACACACACACACACACACACACACACACACACAAACACACACACACACACACACACACACACACACACACACACACACACACACACAGATCAGTGTGTTTTCATGTATGTCTGCCTCTTTAATATTCAACCTTGCAGTGTGTTCTTCCCTATAGCAGATGAGCTGTGTAATGCATGCTCGTCCGCCCCTCTCTCTTAACTCTCTCCCTATGTCTCTCACCCTCTCTCTCTCCCTTTCTCGTCCTCTGCAGGGCACTTAGCCGCATTAGCTCCCTCACTGTCCTCAGATGACTCCTCCTCTTCCTCCCTCCTCCTCCTCCTCGGCTGTCTGCTGTGTCTCTACCTCCCCCCTCCTCACCCACCTCTCCTCCCCCCTCACCCCCCCTCCTGTGACACACCAGACGATGCGTTGACTGAGCGGAGGAGAAGAAGAAGAAAACCTCTCCCAGCCAGCCGTCCTGCCCGCTGCATGGAGGAGAAGCAGAGGAGTAAGAGGAGCAGAGAGGAGGTGAGGAGCTGTCTGTCTGTCTGTTTACCTGTCTGTCTGACGTCCTCCTCTAACTGCATCTGTCTGTCTGTCCGTCTGAAACTGTTTGATTTGTTTCTGTCTCTTTCTATATGTACCTGTCTCTCTCTCTCTGTCTGTCTGTTTACACTGTTGTCTCCCTGCTGCCTGTCTGTATGTCTGTCTGTCTGTCTGTCTCTCTGCTGCAGCTGCACTGTAAACAACAACAACTGAACTGAACTGAACTCTGAAACAGACTGAACTCACATTCACTCTACTAAACTCTACTGGACTCTACTGGACTGGATGCTAGTGGACTATATATGTCTCTATTAGATGGGAGGACACTCTCCTGGTCTCTACTAGATTGTACTATATTGTACTACACTGTATTAGACTGTGCTGCATTAGACTGGACTCTATTTGTATCTACTGTTCTTTACTTGAATCTGTTGTACTTTACTGCATTGAACTAGACTGAACTCAACTCTGCTTGACTGTACTGGACTAAACTGTCCTGGTCAATACTGCACTGGACTGGACTGGACTTTACCAGACTGTACGTAGAGCTACTGGACTCTGTTGCTCTGGACTGGACTGTAAAGGACTTTAATGGTCTGCACTGTACAGGATGCTAGTGGAAGCTATTGGACTGTAATGGGCTCTACCAGGCTGAACTAGACTGTAGTGGAGCTCAGGTCTGATTCAGGATCAGCGGCTCAGCTGTAGTGAACAGGACTCTGTGTGTGTCTGTGGATGTGGGGGGTGGGGGGTGATGCCTGGCTCAGGGACTTGCAGCAGCCTGGTGGGTCTTGGTCTGAATGTGACTGTGAACATATGTTAGACTCTGATGTGGACTGACTCTGATGCACTGGGGAACTTGACCCAGAAACTGGTTTGATGTGGTCTCTGTTCAGGTCTGACTGATGATGTCAAATATGTCAGAGGCTTAAATCAAAAGGTTTTAGGTCAGTGACCTCTGACCTTTTCTCAGAGCTCAGTGTGTGACAGCAGGTGCAGCAGTGACTGAATGAAAATTAACTCTCTCTCTTTACTGTCCATCTCCACACAAGGTAAAACTTATAAAACAAACAGTGACAAAGGAAGCAAACATATCATCACCAGGTCAAATAAGACGAGCTGAGCTGGTAAAAAAGACGTGATAGACTGAACATGTTCCAGGCCCATTACAGCCTTGTGTAAAAGAAGCTGGAGGGTGAGGACGAGCGAGACGAGCTCAGACGGACGTTACACTGAAGGAATCATATTTGAATAGTTTGTTTTTAAATGTTCAACATGAGTTTTATCGTCCATCAAACCAGTTAGTTACTAAAAACATCAGAACTTTGTGCCTTTGTTTTCTGTGTGAAACCATCAGGTTAACACACACACATAAACACCCATGCACGCACACACACACACACACACACACACACACACATGCAGACGGAACTGTGATGACAGTTGCAGACTTACATTACAAACTGTTGCTATGTTAGCTTGAACAAGCTAGCGTTAGCCTAAATGAGCTAACGTTAGCCTAAACAAGCTACCATCTGCCTACACAAACTAAAGTTAGTCTTTGTGGCTGTGGTGTGTGGAGTGTAGCCACAACAGATGTCAGCTGTCAGTTCACAGACAGTGACAGTAACATTTCAGGACATGTTGACGACATGTTGTCAAGGTGAAGTCCTTCGTTCTGTCTCTTAGCTGCTCAGATACGTTCGAGGAGTTTCATCCTCTCGTTCACATGCTCTGACTCTGTTTGCTCACTGGCTTTTGGTTGTCGATAACAACACAGCCACTCTTGTAGGTTATGATGCTGAATCACATCTCCAGTACCTGCAACGTCTAAAGACAAAGTACCGTCATGTTCTCACAATGTTAGCATTGACTTGGAAAATGAAGCATCAACAGTGAAGAACCAGAAGCTGCAGTTCCTCTAACGACCACTAGAGTCTGGCTCCAACAGTGAGTCAGTCCCCATAGACTCCCATGTTAAAATGTCCAACTTTACAGCAGAAATAAACATGTTTACAGCCTGGTACAAAAACTGTTTTAGCCTCTAGAGCTAATTTCCTCCTTCATGACACCTGTTTATATAACTCACCTGTTTACATTTTATTAAGGACTACAGTTATGGAGGATTGAGGGCGTGGCTTCTTTGAGTGACAGGTGGGTGAGCGTATGTTTACCACAAACTGACAAGCACAAAGTCTCAGCTCCACACAGGCCCCTCCTCTTTGACCATATTTGGATTAGCTGGGAGTTAGGGGCGGAGTCAGACACTGCCAAGATAGCGATGGTGCAGCAGCTGACTTCACAGTGGTGGTATCCATCTCTATTTAGAGTCTGTGGTTGAGAGCTTGAGAAAATGGCATCTGAGTAACTTTACTCTCATTTGTCTTTTTGGAGTGTAGAACAAACTTTTAACAAAAGAAGTTTTAGTTTTGACTCTTTGGTAGAAGAGTTCAACATGAGGTTTTCCCAAAGAGGCAAAACTCTTTAATATTTCTCATGGAAAAAAACCCACAAAGGAATCTATTTGTTGAGCGTAACAATCTTTTATTCTTCTGTTGAGTCTTATTAAATATAACTGAAACACTCAGGTTTAGGAACCAGTACTGCACTGTACTGATGAGCTTCCCATGGAGAGCAGATCAGAGTAGAAACATCAAAGCTTTGCGTTCTTGTGAAAAGCAACATTTAGTCTTTTTGACTTTAGAACAAACCTCAGATGAATGAGGAGGTCCAGAGGTCTGACTGGAACCAGGTGTGAAAGATCGTATCATCTGCATAGAGATGAACATCACTGATTCATTAACGTGTAGAGCAGGTGCCTCTATCAACCATCTGTAGAGGTCTTCGCAGGTCCACCTGACCCAGGACCCAAGTCAGAACAAGTCCAAATTCTACTGAGTCTAACTGGGTCGAGTAGGGTCTGCTTTTACTGCCAATCACAATCATAACTACCTGTGGCCGTGTGTCATCACTTACAATAGCAGGAGGATATTTCAGGGGTTTTCCTGATATAATAAATTTAGCAAACTGACCTGTAGCTGACAACACACCTGCCCACCAGAAACCTGGAACCAGGTCACAGTCTCTCAAAAGCAGGATAAGAGCTCAGAGATAAAACTGATCATGAGCAGAGTCACAGTGATGTCATCAGGAGGAGGGGATAAAAAAGTGTTGACTCACCTTGACCACGTGTGTGTGTGTGTGTGTGTGTGTGTGTGTGTGTGTGTGTGTGTGTGTGTGAGTGTGTGTGTGTGTGTGAGTGTGTGTGTGTGTGTGTGTGAGTGTGTGTGTGTGTGTGTGTGTGTGTGTGTGTGTGTGAGTGTGTGTGTGTGTGTGTGTGTGTGTGTGTGTGTGTGTGTGTGTGTGTGTCCATACACGCCAATTCATGACATGTTACATGTGTTGTATGTTAAATGTGAAATGTCACGTGATAAAAACAGGATTCAGTCACTGTTTTCACAGTCAGCTGATCCAGTTTGGAAAATGTGAAGTTTGACTTTTTGTCACATTTTCAACAGTTTTTTTAAATTTATTTTTGTGAAATGTTGTCACATTACCACACATCTTATTCACATTTCTTATCACATTTGATCACTTATTAATGACATTGATCACATGTGAAATGTGTGTCATGTGCCATAATGATTATAAATAAATGACATAATAAAAGGGTCAACACACTGGCTGATGTGTGGTGGAGGTGTCTCAGATGTGATTGGTGTTTTCTCAGTTTGATCTGCAGGTAAACAAGAAGGTGTGACACTGTGACGCTTTAAACCTCCCAACCTCTTTATATTCTAGCTGTTTCCCTGTGCTGAGCTGACCTTGATCCTGATGATCTACAGTCTCCTCCTCCTCCCTACTTCGCTTTGACTCAACATCAGGAGCTGACCCCCCTCTCCTCCCATCTCCTCCAGCCCTGACCTCTGACCTCTGACCTCACTGTTTCTGCCACAACAATATTATGTATCTGAAACATTTTGGAGGAGATATCTGCAGCATCCCCGACACCTAAACACCCCTCCCCTCCCCTCCCCCTCCCCCCTGTGTCAGTCTAACTCTGGCTGGTCAGGAACATCTAGCCACCAGCTAGTCTGAACCTTCAGTCACTTCCTGTCCCACCCTCCTCTGGACCTCCAGCCTCCACCATGGCGGAGGGGCTGCTGCAGGTGGAGATCCCGGACTTTGGCAGCAGCGTGCTGGGCAGCCTGAACGAGCAGCGGCTACTGGGTCACTACTGCGACGTCTCCATCCTGGTGCAGGGTCAGGCCTTCAAGGCGCACCGGGCCGTCCTCGCCGCCTCCTCCCTGTACTTCAGAGACCTGTTCAGCTCTGCGGCTGACTCTTCCTCATCATCCTCTTCCTCCTCCTCCTCCTCCTCCTCCCAGGCGGTGTTCGAGCTGCCGTCCTCAGTAACGCCAACGTGTTTCCAGCAGATTCTGTCGTTCTGCTACACGGGACGCCTCAGCATGGCTGCCAGCGAGCAGCTGGTGCTCATGTACACCGCCGGGTACCTGCAGATCCAGAACATCGTGGAGCGAGGCATGGAGCTGATGATGATGAAGGCCTCATCCTCCTCTTCACCTCTCTGCTGTGACTCACAGGTTGGTTTGACCATGCCTACAGAGCTGTCTATAGACTGAGTTAGTCCAGGTAGACTGAAGTCAACCCTCTAGACTGTGACTGTTTTGGTTGTGCTCCTGTTGGAGTTGTTAGCATTAGCTACAGTCCTTGCTAGCGGTACACAATTGTTTTTTTAAGGGACTTAAACTGTGTTGGTGTAACAAACCCAGGCTCAGGTTATCTTTTTTGTCTGATTTCAATATGAGGCTAGTTTGATATTGTACAGTTCAGGAAATTCAGAAACTGCTGAACAGCTAAGCTAATTCATCTGTCAGACAGTCAACAGTGATTGGCTGCGCTCACAAAGGTCCACTAATGTGTGAGGAAGCACATCTGATAAATTTTCATTTGATTCCAGCTTGCAGAAGCAGCATCTAGTCGACATTAGAAGAACTGCAGCTCAACGCATTTTTTATCTGAGGCTGCTGATTGCTTGGAATCTTCTCTGGCCACACCCCCAGGCCCCTAGGCTCTCAATGCATTAACCAACATGACTGTGTTTATTTCATAAGGCCCAAACTTTGACAAACACTGAACAAACACAGTAAACTCTGAAGATGTCTTTCAGAACAGCAGAATATTTTCGTTGCAGACGACCTCAGCAGACGAGCTCGGGGGCTTCGACACCCCGATGGTCCAGCAGCAGCAACAGCAAAGCACCCCCCAGCTGCAGGAGGCCAGTCCAGACCAGCCGGCCCTGAGCCCAGAGGAGCTGCTGCTCGCTGTCAGCAGGATCAAACAGGAGAGAGCCGACACTCCTCCTGCTGAGGAGAACGGAGCAGGAGCAGCAGGAGCAGGAGAGGAGGCCAGGTGAGGACAAACAAGAGTTAGGTTCAACAGTCATCTCTACTTGTCACCCATTCACTGACCGAGTGTACCAGCTGTGACAGGTTGAATCAAGGACGTATTGTGGTGTGTTACTGTTGTAAGCTGTAAAGTGGTGATGGAGAATGTGGGTCGAGATACAAACAGAACAGGGAGAAATTCAACAGGTCACCAAAGTAAAAACTAGAGTCTCTTCCTCCTCCTCCCCCACTCAGATTAGTTTCAGGTCACAGCCTGTTATAGGAAAAATTAAATATTAGCATGAAATTTTGTCATAATTGCTGCTTGAGTAATGGCTAAAAAATACTTTGTGAGCTCACACTGGACTTTGACATTTGGCCTTTGACCACCAAAATCTAATCAATTTGAGTCCACGTGAACATTTAACCAAATTTAAAGAAATTCCATCAAGGTGTTACTGAGATATCGTGTTCACAAGGCCAAAACCGCATTTTGTGACGTTACCACGAACTTTACCTTTTACCTTTACGCACAAAAATCCAATCAGTTCATCCTTGAGTCCAAGTGAAGGTTTGTGCCAAATTTGAAGAAGTTCCTTCAAGGTGTTACTGAGATACAGTGTCCACCAGAACGAGACAGACGACGATCGTGCACAGACATGTGCGGAAACTACATAAGGAGGCAGCAGCAAGTCAACGAGCTAATGATGCTGATTAATCGTCTCTGTGTGAGATCTGCTGTAAATTACAGACAAAATATTGTTACAGGAGTAGAGCAGCTGCTTTCAGGAATAGATCTGTATGGGGGGGGGGGCAACCGGAGAGGAGTTAGCTAGCTAGTTAGCTGTTAGCAGTGTACTATATTCGCACAACCAATCCAAGCTGCTGCAGTGATGCAGCGTCCAGATGTTGACAGTTGCATGGACACACAGACCGTGGTGGCCGCAGAACATGCTATCTTGTTTGGGGCATCGTGGCCGGAGGGAGGGGCCACCATGACATTCCTATCCTGGTCACAGTGTTATAAACCTCTGTGTGCGTCTCTAGGTCTGATGAGCCTGCGCCTTCAAGCTCTGGCACAGAGACTCTTTATAGATCAACTGAACGTTACATCTGGTCTCATAAATCGTATCACACACTGGATGTCCTCTGTCTCCTCCGTCCTTCTGTCCTCAGAGCGGACATCGCGGGGGACCTGCAGACCTCCAGGAGCAGTGCTCTGTGTTACCTGGGTGCAGGTGGAGGTTTGGTACCAGGGCTGCAGTCCTACCTGCTGGCAGGCGGGGGGCGCTCCAGTCCGGGAGGATCCAGTCTCCCCACGGACTCCCCCCCCTCTCACCCCCCCACTGAGGAGGAGCTGGAGGAGGATTACTACGGCAACACTGTCCACCCTGGACTCTACCAACACATCTACGGACATCCCGCAAACCCCTACAGTAAGTTACCTCATGAACCAGTTGTGACTAAACTAAATCATGAACACAGGACTAAACCTGTTGGTGATCCAGCTGAGTCCAGATCCGTTCTGAGACAAATTCAGACCAGTGACGTGATGAGGTCTGTCATCACCTGACCCTGTTTAGTCCTTTTAAACAAGTTCCTCCAGGAACTAAAGGACCGGAGGAACTGAACTTTATGTCCTTGTCACGCAGAACTGTCTGAGATTACATCACATCTGAAGAACCATAAACTTTAAGAGTGAAACCATGTTTAATGTGAGGCTAAAAACCAACTAAGGTCACATGACTTCAACACCACAGTCACGTGACTTAGACAACACGGTCACATGACTTCAACACCAGGGTCACTTGACTTCAACACCAGGGTCACCTGACTTCAACACGAAGGTCACATGACTTCAACACCTCAAGGTGGTGCTTGGCAACACTATCAGCTGCTCCAATCATTTTAACTCCTACGGCAACGTTGAGTCCTTGAAGCAGTTCAGGAGGTTTAGGACTGGATCTGTGAATCTTTTCCAGATCATCAGTCTGCCTCCAGGTTTTGCTGACCCCTCCCCCCCCCCTCCCCTCTTGTCCCCCTGTTTCTCTTTGGTCCAGTCCAAGAGAAGATGGAGATGCTGCCTCTCCCATTGGCTAACGAGCGTCGGCCCTGCGTGCTGGTTGGTCGAGACAACATGGCTCTACCTGCCAGTCTGATCAGTCAGATCGGGTATCGCTGCCACCCATCGCTCTACACTGAGGGCGACCCGGGGGAGAAGGTGGAACTGGTGGCAGGTAGGACACTCAGAGAAAAAGGACAGTGAGAAAGTTGCATCAGGTACAAGATGTGTTGTCATGGTAACAGGTTCGTTAGGAAGGTCATTAAACACAATCCAGCTGAAGAGCTGAGTTATCATGTCATGTATTCTGACGTGTGTGTGTGTGTGTGTGTGTGTGTGTGTGTGTGCTCAGGTTCAGGTGTGTTCATGACACGAGGTCAGCTGATGAACTGCCACCTGTGTGCTGGAGTCAAACACAAGGTGCTGCTCAGGAGACTGCTGGCCACGTTCTTCGACAGGTGAGCGGAGACTTTCATCAACAGGAACAAATGAAGGAGGTGGTTAGCCTATCTTAGCCTAGCTTAGCATAAAGACTGGAGGCATGTCTGGTTCTTTATATCTCTGAAATGGATATGACAGTTTATGTACCTACAAACCGAAGATATGAAACTAATATACATCCATTTTGTGTTCATCGAAACTGATAATGGTATATCTATCCATTCTGCTTAATATATGAAACCAATGTATATTTTTCATAAATGTAATCATGTACAACAGGAAGCAGTCATCTGACTTTTAAGACATTTAAGAGCTGCAATTATTAGTCCATTAATCAATTACGTTAATCGATTAATTTTAGTCGTTTTGTGTAAAGACCAATCATCAACCTCCAGCCTGAAACATGAAGCTGCAGTTCCTCTAATGACCACTAGAGTCTGGCTCCAACAGTGAGTCAGTCCCCATAGACTCCCATGTTAAAATGTCCAACTTTACAGCAGAAATAAACATGTTTACAGCCTGGTACAGAAACTGTTTTGGTCTCTAGAGCTAATTTCCTCCTTCATGACACCTGTTTATATAACTCACCTGTTTATGTTTTATTAAGGACTAAAGTTATGGAGGATTGAGGGCGTGGCCTCTTTGAGTGACAGGTCAGGACCCTCACTGTTAGCTAGCTGCTCAGCATCACATCAGCTGATTCAAGTCACTGAACGTAGCAGGTATCAGTGTCAGCACTCACCATACCTGGCATGTTAGCTTAGCTTGTTAACTAGCTAATTAGCCAGCAAATGAATTAACTTTGGGTTAGCATTTGAGCAAGATGCCCAAACACCTAGCTGTGCTAATGATGCTAACGGGACCGCATGCTCGCCATAGCTATTAAACCTATTGAACTGAAGTCTCAGGTCCTCACACGCCCCTCCTCTTTGATCATATTTGGATTAGCTGGGAGTTAGGGGGTGGAGTCAGACACTGCCAAGATGGTGACAGTGGAGCAGCTCACTCTGCACTTCAGAAACCTGTGGCGACATCCATCTTTATTTAGTCTGTGTAAGATGTTTCATGGTTCTACATTACAGTAAATTGATTATAAATTGATTATATTTGGATTTTGGACAAAACAAGACATGTAAAGACTTCATAGACTTTTATTGATCAAACGATTAATTGATTAATGGTGGAAAAAACAGGAGATGAATCAATCATAATAATGGTTTGTTGAGATACTGTTAATGTTAAAATGTCAAAGATGTTTCAAAATGAACAAAAAGGAGACAACAACATCGATGGTGTGTCACGCCCAGATGCTCTGACATCATCAGACGTCATGTGACATCATCAGACGTCAGACATCGAGCTGTGTGAAGTATTCCAGAAGCTTCTGACAGTCAGCATCTTCCCTCAGGATCCAGCTGCTGCTTTACATAACTGCTCTGTCACATTGTCTCAGAGAGAGAGAGAGAGAGAGAGAGAGAGAGAGGTAATCTACAGCTTGGTATAGGTGCTGATTGGGTTGTTATGGTATCCATAGAAACACTCTGGCCAATAGCTGTGGGACAGGGATCCGCTCCTCCACCAATGATCCGAGCCGAAAGCCCCTGGACAACCGAGTGTTAAACACTGTCAAACGTAAGACACACACACACACACACACACACACACACACACACACAGTCTGACTCATTCATGTCTTTCTACTGTATTTTGGAACTCCTGAGACATTTCTTTCTTCCTCCCCCTTGTTGTCCTCACCTCTCTCACCCCCCCTACTCCTACCCCCCCCTTCTC
>NW_019174822.1:28345-40913 GCF_002260705.1 Seriola dumerili | reverse complement strand
CACACACACACACACACACACACACACACACACACACACACACACACACACACACACACGCACACACACTGAAAACACATGTAAATATACCATACATTAAAATTTGTGTGTGTACATTGTGTGTGTGTGTGTGTGTATTTTCAGTCTGTGTGTGTGTGTGTGTGTGTGTGTGTGTGTGTGTGTGTAGTGAGCTCTGCAGCCTCTGGGGGGCGCTGACAGGACTGGCACCTGCTCTTCTTCCTCACAGACTGAAATAAAGACGGTCACTCTGACACCAATGCACATATATATATAATTAATATATATATATATATATATGTGCATCTCTTAGCTTCATCTGATTTTTTGTACACAAACATTTCAAAATAATTATGTTTGCATACATACACATTGCTATATATGTGTGTATGTACATATATGTGTGTTTGTGTGTATATATATATATATATATATATATAGAGAGAGAGAGAGAGAGAGAGAGACAAAGAGAGAGAAAGAGAGAGAAAGAGAGAGATCAGAAACTTAACATGTGATTTTACCAGTTCTATAGCTTATAGCTATTATGAAAATATGATTTAAATTCATTTTAATTTTGTTTTGTAACATATTTGAAAACGGTGATTTCTCATTATCTTGAGAGGTAAAAGGAAAAACGAAGCTTCAGTGGTTAAATCACTGAGTGGTTGAAAAGTGACACTGAACTTCTATTTTTGATTTAAAAAAATGCAATTCGATGCACATACAGTAATTCATATTATTCAGCAGGAATATATGAAATATATAGAAGACCATATGTTGGGGTAGATGTCTTCATCCTGTTAGATAATCAGGTTCTATTCTGTTCTGTTCTTTTCCTGTCAGTTGGTGTTTCCCCACCAGATATGTGAAACTCATTATTTTTACAGTATAAAATGGTTAAATATATTTTTAATATTTATCAATATACATTCAATATTAATAAATAAGAAACAAAAGACTGAAGTCTGGTTAAAGAGCAGCTCATGGATCAATCCAATATAATCAATAAATCTATCATCTGTATAAATCTGTTTCATATGTTTGAGTCGTCGTATTCAGACCACACTATCCCTACTAGTCATACTGGTGCATCGGTTTAATGATCAGTTATTGATTGAATTATTTAATTTATCAGTGAATTTATCAGGAATCTGCTGCAGAGCAGATCGGGGTGGATGCTGGGAAACGTAGTGCTAACCCCGGCGCCATTCTGAACCCCGTAAACCTCACAAGCCAATCAGAACATCCCGGGCCTCGTCTCGGCCAGTCACTGCACTTCAAGTACCCCACCGACCAATCACAGCGAACCTTATCCCCCAGCAACAAATCATAGCCCCATAAACGCCTCGCAGCCAATCATAGTGCCCCAACCACCCGGCCGGCCAATCCGATTACAACAACATGCATGATGCCGCTTGCCACTGCGCCTGCGCACACGGTAGACAGCTGATAACTCATCTATTATGCTACTTGGCTAAATAAAAACCTCCCAGAAAGCTGCCCGGAGCCCGCCGCTGGACGCCCCGGAGGACCGAACACAAAGTAAACACGGCTCTCTGACCGGTAGCGGGGGGATTAGCGGGTAAACGGGGCGGGGGTTGGTCTTGGAGGGTGCAGGAGGTGTCGGTGTGTCGGAGCCGCTCGGCGCCTTCAGACAAAGCTCAGCTAACAGGCTAACGGCTCGTTAGCTAGCCAAACACCGCGGTAACATCTGCAAAGATCGGCGTTTTAAACCAACGGATCCGCTCTCTGCGCGGTTCATAGGCGAACTAATGTTCCCACGTCTCCCCCAGCACGCGCGCAGAAACCGCCACAGCCGCTAAAAATACAATTAACGGCCTTTCGTGTCTTCGGTAAGTAGCCTAGCTCGGTTTGTTAGCGACCTAGCTCGTATTTTGCATCGGCTTGCCCGCCATCTTTTTAAAGCGAGATAAATGGGCTGCTCCGTTAGCCCGCAGATCACCGAGCCCGGAGCCGCCGCTGCAGCTGGAGCGGGATTCTGGGTTTAAGTGGCCGGTAAATAACCGACCTGGCGTGTGTGGCAGCGGATGGTGCTGCTGTCGACCCGATCTGTGGAGTTTGTCGGTCACAGTGGTGAGTGTTAGCCGTTAGCTCCTCGTTAGCCGCAGCCGCCGGACTCCGACATCTGTTGATCCCCGCAGGACTCCGCCGAGATCCGGACAGCGGAGGTTTCAGGTGTGTGTGCTGTGCGGCGGCAGGTAGGAGGCTGGCTCTGTTAGTGAACTCTCCGGACTGTTTTCATGCGGTTTGTGGTACTGGTGTGTAACTGCTGCAGGACTCTGAGGACGTGTGTACACACACGAGTCTGGACCAGCACCTGTTGGGATTTAGAGAGAATGTAAGGCCTGAAACAGACCTGGGGCCGGCTGCCCAGTCTTCACTTTACTTGTTATTTTCTGAATGAACTGATTGGTTTGTAAAGTGTCCGAAAAACAGTGAGATTGACCTTTTTACAATGTCCTACAGACCAAGAAGAGTCCTCAAACGTCTCGCTTATGGACCCTCAGATAATCAGTTTACTGTCACATCCTCACACCTGAGGGGAACATAACACCTGTAATGTTTGTTTGAACATTTGATCTGATCCCATGAGTCAAAATAGTTGATTAATTTTCTTTCAAGCAGCTGTTTGACGAAGTGACTGATGTTGCAGCTCCAGTAGAGACACAGTGGAGACACAGCGGAGACAGTAGAGACACAGATGAGACAGTGGAGACACAGTAGACACACAGTGGAGACACAGATGAGACAGTGGAGAGACAGTACAGACACAGATGAGACAGTGGAGACACAGTAGACACACAGTGGAGACACAGATGAGACAGTGGAGAGACAGTAGAGACACAGATGAGGCAGTAGAGAGACAGTGGAGACACAGATGAGACAGTAGAGACAGTAGAGACACAGATGAGACAGTAGAGGCACAGATGAGACAGTAGAGAGACAGATGAGACACAGTAGAGACACAGATGAGACAGTAGAGGCACATTAGAACTGGCTGCTTGAGTTGGTTATGTATTGGCTGAAATAAGGATCAATAAGATTTGCAGTTTGTGAAATGATGATTAGAAGTTAGAGCTGAAAACATTAATTGATCGACAGTCAATCAGTATCTGTTTTGAAAATCAATTAATAATTGACAACGTTTCTCAACTAGAGTGCAGGTTTGCTCGTTAACACCAGTCCAGTGGGAGGATTTTCTTTTTTGTTTGTGTTTGGAGATTTTGGACCACTGATCAGACTGGGGCTGCAACAATCAATTATTTTGATTATTGAATAATTTGGCAATAAATTTCTTTTTGGTTTGGTCAGAAGATGGTGAAAAATGGACGATTATTTTTAATGCTGATTTATTCTGATGTTAAATGTTTTTTTGTTGTTTTTTTTTTTTTTTTTAAAGAAAAAAGCAGATCTGCAACAATTGGTCGATCAATGGATTAGTGGAGTGTCAGGAAAAGACTTGGCAGCTGTTAATGAAGAATATGATGGAGCCTCTGATCAGAAGATCTGTGTCTCTGAGCTGAATTTTTCTGAGGTTTTGGACCGTACGTGAAACATTTTAAGACTAAGTTGTGGTTATTATTTTTCTGCTGTTGACGTTTGACTAAATGAAAAATAATCAGTGATTGATGATGAAAGTGATGATTAGTTGTAGCTGCAATAGACAGTAAAAATCACCAGAAGAAGAAATTTTCACTCTTTGTTTTGTTAAATCTCAGTTTATGAGCTGTGAATATTCTGTGTTTTTGGTTGATAAATACTGTGAACACTTCATCAAAGCAGCTGTCAACCAACTGGGTGGAGCGTAATCTATTAGTGAATTGATTAGTCAATTGACAGGAAGATGAAATGCAAAGACAAGTTGTTTTTAAGATAAAATTAAAAACGTCACTGGTCCTCGAACGTTTCCTGGTTTTCTGATGCTAAAACTAAATCTGGCGTCTGAACCGCCACTCGGACAAAACGAGACACAAAACCAAGTCAACAGTCGCTCCTTAAGGAAGTCATGGCGGGCATTTTCTCAATCAAGTGAATGGCAAAATCATCATCCAGTGTTTCCCACTGGCTGATCTTCCTGGTGGGGGGTGGAGCAGCGTGTGACTGATGTGCAGAAGGTCATGCAGTTTAAAGGGGGAGATGTAACCGTGGTTATTTTCTGTAGCTACAATTTACAGATGTTTCCTAAACGCCTAATGGTGTGACACCAACATGAGTTTTCTAATGGAAGATCTAAACCAGGTGATTTTTATCTACCTTTGAGGGTCTTAATCTACCTGGACAGGTGTGATGTGTATGTTTGTCTCAACCAGCTGGTTCACTAAAGATCACTAAGACTGATTTCATGGTTGAGTCCTGAGGTTCAGAATGATGCTGCAGGGATCAGCTGTGAGTCCAGCTGTGAGTCCAGCTGTGGACCCTGCTCCTGTCTGTCCTGTCAGGTGTTGATGATTGACAGGTGCAGGTGAGCCTCAGTCTGGTGTGTTTGTAGAAACCAGAGGAGCTGGTCAGACTGGTTTGAACATGTCGGTCTGTCAGTCTGGTGTGGACTGTTGGTCCGGCTGAGGTCATCATGACATAACAATAATATTCATGACAATATTATTATTGCTGTCAGTCAGTTCATCTTTACCTTTGATTCAGAGTGTAGGCAGGTGGGAGAGTCTGTGACCATGAATACAAAAGAACACTGGCACCGACTGGACAGTGAAGGCAACACGATGAACTGATAAACAAAAGACATTATCATGTGTGTTCTTAACATGATGTCAATATTTCATGTTGTAAATATCTCAGCATCAGCAATCGTTAGATATCAATATATATTGAGATAAAGCAACCTTTCTGTAAAGTCGATCAAGATAATCTGTATTTTATCAGGTCACGTCCACACGACTACGTTACATTTTAAAACTCATGCTACGTGTCCTCCTCCGTCCTCACTGCTCCGGAGTCTTAGAGCACTGAAAAGTGTTTTCAAAACGCTGCTGGACCAGTTTTGTTTTGAAAACTCTGGGGTTGTGTTTTATTCTGAAAACTCTGGGGTTGTGTTTTTGTTTGAAAACTCTGGGGTTGTGTTTTATTCTGAAAACTCTGGGGTTGTGTTTTATTCTGAAAACTCTGGGGTTGTGTTTTTGTTTGAAAGCTCTGGGGTTGTGTTTTATTCTGAAAACTCTGGGGTTGTATTTTTGTTTGAAAACTCTGGGGTTGTGTTTTATTCTGAAAGCTCTGGGGTTGTGTTTTATTCTGAAAACTCTGGGGTGGAGATGGTTTCTAATACGGAGATAAAACGGCGGTCTTCATTGTTTTCACATTAAAACGTAGTAGTGTGGACGTGGCCTCAGAAAACAATCAAACAAACACGTCTAATGAAACAATTACCAGAGTTCATAAAGTTTGAGAGTCTCCACAGTAGGCCTGGGTGATATGGCCAAAACTGTTATCGCAATAAAAATTTTCATATCGATATTTATCAGGATAAATGCCTCATCGTTATTTCTTTCAAGTGTAAAGGCTGATTTTTGCTTCTGAGTGAAAGTTGAAGGAACCAACAGTTTGTGGTTCTAAACTCAACAAAGTAAATAGAAAAGTAAGTTCTGCAGTGTGATACATGTCACATGATCAGACTGCAACATACATAAACAGACAGAGAAGACGTGCACTGGGTCGTGGCCTGGCGCTGGTCGAGGGTCCACCAACACTCGTTAGGGCCTGTAGCTTCGTACTTCCTGTGTGTGATTGTTTCAGATGATGGGACAGGTTTGTGGAGTTGTCTCTCTTTGTGTCTTTGATGGACCGTGTCTCCGGCACAGTGCGCAGTGCACATTGTTGTTTTTTGTCAGACTGTAAAAAGCCAAAATATCTCCAAACTACTGAAGTTGAGTGTCCTCTCTTGTCGACGATATCTAGCTGCGTTCTGCTTTTCCTGCGGTGACGCTCATTTCACCTTATTTGTTTACTCCGCTCTGACTTCAAGCCCATCAGCCTCTGCGTGATATCATTTCCTGAGTTTATACCTCTCGCCGTGCATCCTAACTTGCGTAATACAGACCTATTCCTGCGACATGATTGGCCGTTTCGTGATTCATTTGTGAGCATGCTATAAGCATTAATTATATCAAACATTTATCAACACTTTTATGTTTTGCGATAATTATTGCTATCGTTTTATTGCCCAGCCCTACTCCACAGGGGAGGAAGGACAGAGGATCCAGAACCAGTTCTGCCAGGATCCATGGGTTCATCAGGAACATCAAAGGTCCTGTAGTTACGAGAGTTAAATGTTGATGTGAGGACAGTTTTATAGACCAACGAACAGAACAATGATGTGATGAATCAGTAGTGACACCATGAGGACCAGGGCTCAGCTGCTGAGGTATCGAGGGGCAGATCCACTACAGACATCACAGTCTGAGACGCTGTCCTGCAGTCGACCTTCATACGGAACTTTAAAGTTTGATTCAGATGTTGAACGTGAATCTTACGTTCCTAAGTGTTTGACTCGCTGATGTGGGAACCAGTTGAGGCGTAGTCAGAAGGAAAACCATGTACCTGGTGTTTTCTGTGGTTAAAACAGGTCTGATATGAAGAGTCGGGTTTGGGGCAGGAGGAAGAATGAGGGTCTTGATGTGTCGTGTAAATAGGAGTGGGCCGAGGACAGACCCCTGAGGCTGCGTCCACACTGCTACTCTCCTCTGTCTCTGTCCAGACTACAACACAACCCCTGAGTTTTCAAAATAAAACACAACCCCGAGTTTTCAAAATAAAACAGATCTAGCTGGGTTTCCAAAAGTCTCGAATACTCTGGAGTGGACAGGAGGCGAAAACGTAGCAAAACAGATGAGATTTAAAATGAAGGCATAGTAGCGTGCACGCAGAGTCACACTCAAACAACTAGACATGGATCTTCTTGGTTAATCCAGCAAGTTACAAACCCGTCGAGTCAAGAAACTTCACTCTGATGCAGAAATGATATAAAAAACCAATATTGCCAAAAAGGATCCAACATACCCTGAAATACTGTTAAACACCAGTTTACCTGAGGCCACTGCTGTGGGTCAACACTGTAGGAAACACACCTGTTCTTCACTTCACCTCCTTTTACAGTTTGTACTTTACATTGGTGGATAATAGAGCGTCTAATGGGTTAGCTAACCCTAACCCTAACCCTGACCTACTTAATAATGCTGCCTTAGATTAAACTCCAGGAAACAGTCACATTCACTGCATGAAAATAATCAGCTCTGCGGCTGAAACTAATGATAATTTTAATTACTGATTAATGTGCCAGTTATTTTCCCAGTTCATTGATTAGTTTGGTCAATAACTGCCCATCACTGAATTCTAAGGTGACGTCTTAAGAAAACCAGGAAATATTCACACCCTAAGAAACTAACCAGAGAATTGACCCTGAACTCATCATCATAAATCCGATGAGCTGATGATTCATTCTCTTAGTCTCAGCTTTGACTTTTTCTCACTTTGTCAGTTTGTGAGTATTTGTGCAGCATACACACAAATATTTGACTCTGAACTGAAACATCAGTGGATTGATCACATGAATTTATGAAATGCATTCAGGATTCAACACTGACCAGAAGAGAACTGAAGCTCAACAAACTGAAATATTTGAATTGATGAATTGAGTATTTGTGAGCGTCAGAACTAACGACCAGTGTCTCTGTCTCTCAGGTCGTGCCATGGGAGTTTGTCTCCTGGGGGGAAACATCGAGCTGAAGCATCAACAGCAACCACGCCTGAACTGAACACACACTAACACACACCTGTGTGCCCACACACACACACACACACACACACCCACACACACACACACACACCCACCCACCCACACCCTCAGACCACAGAGGGAGTTGTTTTCTCACCCTCAGGTCAGACACTGTCGTCCCACGGTGCATTGCTGCGTCACCGTCGTCCACCATGTCGGACGCCCCCGAGGCTGCGCCCCCCAGCCCCCCTCCCCTCACCAACCCGCCCCCCCCTGAGGTCACCAATCCCACCAAACCTGGCAGGTAGGTAACCAGTCATACCTGAGCTGAGCCTAGAGACAGCGATCACTAGTGGAACAGAAACCTGTGACGGGAGGTGAGCTGCAGCGCCACCCTCAGTTCTGTGGCTCTTCTGTGACGTTTGTTTGTGTCCTTCAGAAAAACCAACCAGCTGCAGTACATGCAGAACGTGGTGGTGAAGACTCTGTGGAAACATCAGTTCGCCTGGCCTTTCTACCAACCTGTGGACGCCATAAAGCTCTGCCTGTCGGTGAGTCACTGACCTCAGTCACTACACACACTACACACAGTTACTGCACTCAGTTGTATTTCTTTTGAACAGAAAGGCTAGCTGTTTGCAGTCTTTATGCTAAGCTTAGCCACTTCCATGTTTCCAGGATTACCACAAGGTGATCAAGAACCCAATGGACATGGGAACCATCAAGAAACGTCTGGAGAACAATTATTACTGGAGCGCCAGTGAGGCCATGCAGGACTTCAACACCATGTTCACCAACTGTTACATCTACAACAAGGTACACACAGTCCTGCAGTGACCTCTAGTGACCTCTAGTGACCTGCAGCCTCAAGTGTGTCAGTGGTCAGTGCAGCTGGTCAAGTCTCAGTACAGTCTGATCTGAATGGACAGTACTGAGTTGAAGTGAGAACACGTCCTTTAACCTCAGGCTGTCTCCTGACGGTATTGAACCTGTGTTATGTTTCAGCCGACAGACGACATCGTGCTCATGGCTCAGGCTCTGGAGAAGATCTTCCTTCAGAAAGTGGCTCAGATGCCTCAGGAGGAAGTGGCTCTGCTGCCGCCAGCGCCCAAAGGGAAGAACAAGAGCAAGCAGCCGGCTGCTGCCACCACAGGTACATACTGCTGCCACCACAGGTACATACTGCAGTACTACTGCTGCCACCACAGGTACATACTGCAGTACTACTGCTGCCACCACAGGTACATACTGCTGCCACCACAGGTACATACTGCAACAGGTATTAGTTATATATATTACAGTACTAACAACACGTTCTACAGTACTAATACTGTTACCACATGTACTATACTGTACTAACTATACTACTACGTTCTGTAGTTACTGCTCCATTACATCTCTAGTGTTGCCATAGTAACAAGTCTGACTGTAGTAGTAGGATGTACTAACAGTTCTCTCTCTGTGTCTCAGTGAGTCAACAGGCCGAGTCTTCAGCCTCCCCTCCCCCCTCCTACCCCTCCCCTTCCCCCTCTCAGACCCCTGTTATCTCCACCACGCCCACACCTGTCCAGGCCACGCCCCCCGTCTCTGCCCCGCAGCCCCCGGCAACCATGATGCCATCTGCACAGCCTGTTGTCAAGGTAACCGCCACATGGAGTGAGACAGCGTCACATGATCCAGGATATAAACATAGACAGACACTGACTTTTCTCTCTCTCTCTCTGTCTCTCTCTCTCTCTCTGTCTCTCTCTCTCTCTGTCTCTCTCTCTCTCTGTGTCTCTCTCTCTCTCTCTCTGTCTCTCTCTCTCTCTCTCTCTCTCTCTCTCTCCCCCCATCTATCTCTCTCTCTAACAGAAGAAAGGTGTGAAGAGGAAAGCCGACACCACCACTCCGACCACGTCCGCCATCTCTGCTGGTCGCGCTGACTCTCCGTCTGCTCAGGACTCTAAATCGGCCAAGCTGGGCTCATCCCGCCGCGAGGCCGCCGCCCGCCCCGCTAAGACCCGCCGTGAGACGGGCGAGGAGGTGGCAGGGGGTGAAGTGGGAGGCGGAGGAGGAGGAGCCATGGGGAGGAAGAGTGGGAAGGTGGGCGAGCAGATGAAACATTGTGACGCCATTCTTAAGGAGATGCTGTCGAAGAAACACGCCGCCTACGCCTGGCCGTTCTACAAGCCGGTGGACGCCGAGGCGCTGGAGCTGCACGACTACCATGACATCATCAAACACCCCATGGACCTCAGCACCGTCCGGGTAATGCACACATGACATCATCACGCCTTGAACACACCGCCATGACATCACACACACCATGAGACCAGGTTAAAGCGATCCCAGGTCACATAGGTGTGGGAGGAGTTTAAATCCCATGTAAACTGCTCCAGATCAAAATACAGTGATATCAAACAAGTAGCTTGGTTTGTGTTTTCAGGTCCTCCCCCTCCCTCCTTTAGTCCTTAATAAAATATAAACAGGTGAGTTATATAAACAGGTGAGTTTTATAAACAGGTGTCATGAAGGAGGAAATCAGCTCTAGAGACCAAAACAGTTTCTGTACCAGGCTGTAAACATGTTGATTTCTGCTGTAAAGTTGGACATTTTAACATGGGAGTCTATGGGGACTGACTCACTGTTGGAGCCAGACTCTAGTGGTCGTTAGAGGAACTGCAGCTTCATGTTTCAGGCTGGAGGTTGATGATGATGATGGTCTTCACACACACTCTGACCAGCTGGACTGTCATCGACATGCTGTGGTTAAACAGATGTTTTACGTTATTGGTCATGTGAAGCGTTGACCTTTGACCTTTCTTCAGGTGATGACACTGATGTTTTTTCTTTCATCTCCCCTCCAACAGAAAAAGATGGATAAAGGAGAGTACAACGATCCCCAGAGTTTTGCGACTGACGTCAGGTTAATGTTCTCCAACTGTTACAAGTACAATCCTCCAGACCATGAGGTGGTGGCCATGGCCCGCAAGCTGCAGGTACGTAGAACCTTCATGGCCGCGCAGTTAGCATCTTTTCAGGACTGTTAGTGCAGTTAGCATTTTTTAAGACCTTCCTGGACCTTTAATCCTGGTTCATGATCATCCCTCTGTCTCCTCAGGACGTGTTTGAGATGCGTTTCGCTAAGATCCCAGACGAGGGCCTGGAGACGTCGGTCCCATCTACGACACCATTGGTCAGTAAAAGCACCGCCTCCTCTGACAGCAGCAACAACTCCTCCTCTGACGAATCGTCTGACTCTGAGGAGGAGCGAGCCACGCGATTGGCTGAGCTACAGGAGCAGGTTGGTGCTGCCGAGCAATCACAGGTCAAGAACATCCTGGTTTTCTTCTTTTAATATTGAGATTCAATGAACGTTTAAAAATGATGTGATTTAATGTTTGACATGAAAATATTGATTCTACATATTAATGTGATTTTAACACTGACCAGTGGAAGGCCTTCCTGAATATTGAATGGAGGTGATAGGTATTGATAATTAGTCTATTCCACCAGTTGAAGGCGGTGCACGAGCAGCTGGCCGTCCTGTCCCAGGCTCCGGTCAGCAAGCCAAAGAAGAAGAAAGAAAAGAAAGACAAGGAGAAGAAGAAAGACAAAGACAAAGACAAAGGGAACAAGGGAAAGATGGAGGAAGAGAAGAAGCCGAAGGCTGTCGCCCAACAGCCCAAACCAGCCAATCAGAAGAAGGCGCCGGCCAGGAAAGCCAACAGCACGGTGACCGCCACCAGGTACGATACATCCGTTTCTCTTAGAGCTGCAGGATTATAGATGAATGAATGAGACACGTGACGATCAGGTGACTCATCTTGTTTCCAGGCAACCGAAGAAAGGCAGTAAGACGTTGGGCGGGGGCTCGGCCAACGGAGACGACGGTGAAGAGTCTTCCCTGCCGATGTCGTACGACGAGAAGCGCCAGCTGAGCCTGGACATAAACCGGCTGCCGGGGGAGAAGCTGGGTCGCGTCGTCCACATCATCCAGTCCAGAGAGCCATCACTGAGGGACTCCAACCCCGACGAGATCGAGATTGACTTCGAAACCCTCAAACCCTCCACCCTCCGAGAGCTGGAGCGCTACGTCAAGTCCTGCCTGCAGAAGAAGCAAAGGAAGCTACTGCGTAAGTCCTAGTACCTGCACACTACTGCACACTACTGCACACTACTGCACACTACTGCACACAAACACTGGACGTTGTTAAAGTTCCTGCAGACATTAAATAAAAATTCTCTACTGTGATTCATATTTAGTTTCACGAGTTTTCATCTCCTTTCAATTCCTGATTGAGAAATCTGGATCAGGCCTGAAGCCCCGCCCCCCACCTGCTGGCTCCAGAGACTCAGCCACATGTTTGAGCCTCAGTCAGACCCAGACTCAGATGAGGAGTCTGTTGAGACCAGAACCAGAGACTAGCAGATGGATCAGAATGGTTAGCATAGTTAGCATCTTTTCAGAACGGTTAGCATAGTTAGCATCTTTTCAGAACGGTTAGCATAGTTAGCATCTTTTCAGAACGGTTAGCATAGTTAGCATCTTTTCAGAACGGTTAGCATAGTTAGCATCTTTTCAGAACGGTTAGCATAGTTAGCATCTTTTCAGAACAGTTAGCATAATAAGCATCTTTTCAGAATTGTTAGCATAGTTAGCATCTTTTCAGAACGGTTAGCATAGTTAGCATCTTTTCAGAATGGTTAGCATAGTTAGCATCTTTTCAGAACGGTTAGCATAGTTAGCATCTTTTCAGAACAGTTAGCATAGTTAGCATCTTTTCAGAACAGTTAGTGTAGTTAGCATTATGTGCGAACAGT
>NW_019174822.1:27109-28320 GCF_002260705.1 Seriola dumerili | reverse complement strand
CCACCCCCCACCCCCCACCCCCTTTAGAGAAGGCAGCAGGAGGCGGGGCCTCAGGAGGCGGGGCTAGTCGTTTGAGTGGCAGCTCTTCTTCCTCCTCTGATGACAGCTCCTCAACAGGAACCTCCTCTTCCTCCGACACAGACTGAACACACACACACACACTGATCGCACACACAGAGGTTTATCCACTCTATACACAATTTAATGTCGCAGGAATTTAACAACTCCATGTTTTGTGTGCAGTAGGTGAGTAGTGTGCAGTTTAGTGTCAGTAGTGTGCAGGTACTATGGACGCTCCTCACGCAGCTAGCTCCTTTGTTCTTTCTTCTGCAGGCGGACTGACGTAGCGCTCCAGCTCTCGCAGAGGGTGGGGGTTTTGGAGGGTTTCATAGTCAAACCATCTCGATCTCGCGGGGTTGGAGTCCCTCAGTGATGGCTCTCTGGACTGGAATGATGTGGACGACCGACCACAGCTTCCCCCGGCACGCCGGTTTATGTCCCAGGCTTTCAGCTTGGCGCTTCTCCGTCGTACGACATTCGGCAGGAGAAGACTCTTCACCGTCGTCTTCCGTTGGCCGAGCCCCGATCACGCGCCCAACGTCTTATGCCCTTTCTCGGTTGCCTTGGAAACAAGCATGAGTCACCTGATCGTCTCACGTGTCTTCATTCATATTCATACTATAATCCTGCAGCTCGATTAAGAGAAACGGATGTATCTACCTGGTGGCGGTACCGTGCTGCTTGGCTTTCCTGCCGGCGCCTTCTTCTGATTGGCTGGTTGTGGCTGTTGGGCGACCAGCCTTTCGGCTCTTCTCTTCCTACCATCTTTTCCCTTGTTCCTTTTGTCTTTGTCTTTGTCTTTCTTTTTCTCCTTGTCTTTCCTTTCTTTTCTTCTTCTTTGGCCTTGCTGAACCGGAGCCTGGACCAGGACGCCAGACTGCTCTGTTGGCACCGCCTTTCAACTGGTGCGAATAGACTAATTATCAATACCTATCACCTCAGTCCCATCAATATTCAGGAAGGCTTCCACTGGTCAGTGTTTAAAATCACATTAATACTGTAGAATCAATATTTTCCATGTTCAAACATTAAATCACATCATTTTTTAAACGTCTCATCTGAATCTCCAATATTAAAAGAAGAAAACCAGGATGTTCTTGACCTGTGATTGCTCCCGGCCAGCACCACTCTGCTCCTGTAGATCTCTCTCT
>NW_019174822.1:17537-27084 GCF_002260705.1 Seriola dumerili | reverse complement strand
TAAAAATTCTCTACTGTGATTCATATTTAGTTTCACGAGTTTTCATCTCCTTTCAATTCCTGATTGAGAAATCTGGATCAGGCCTGAAGCCCCGCCCCCCACCTGCTGGCTCCAGAGACTCAGCCACATGTTTGAGCCTCAGTCAGACCCAGACTCAGATGAGGAGTCTGTTGAGACCAGAACCAGAGACTAGCAGATGGATCAGAATGGTTAGCATAGTTAGCATCTTTTCAGAACAGTTAGCATAATAAGCATCTTTTCAGAATTGTTAGCATAGTTAGCATCTTTTCAGAACGGTTAGCATAGTTAGCATCTTTTCAGAATGGTTAGCATAGTTAGCATCTTTTCAGAACGGTTAGCATAGTTAGCATCTTTTCAGAACAGTTAGCATAGTTAGCATCTTTTCAGAACAGTTAGTGTAGTTAGCATTATGTGCGAACAGTGAGGATCTTTTCAGGATGATTAGCGTAGTTAGCATCTTTACAGTGCTGTTAGCATCTTTTCTGGACAGTCAGCGTAGTTAGCATATTTTCAGAAGGGTTAGCATAGTGGCTTTGGCTGAACATGGCCTTGTATCCAATGAGGTGGGGCCCTCTGGGGTTGGAGGCGGGGTCAGCAGGTGGTTCAACATAAACTCTTAGATACAACCTTTTATTTTGGAGCATCTGTTTATTAACACACATCCCCCGCCCCCTCTCCCCCCCACCCCCCCCCCCCACCCCTTAGAGAAGGCAGGAGGAGCGGGCCTCAGGAGGCGGGGCTAGTCGTTTGAGTGCAGCTCTTCTTCCTCCTCTGATGACAGCTCCTCAACAGGAACTCCTCTTCCTCCGACACAGACTGAACACACACACACACACTGATCGCACATCACAGAGAGACTTATAACACACACACCACACACACACACTACCTAACACCAACACACACACACACACACACACACACACACAGACAGACACAGGAACTCGATCTATACAGTTAACATGCAAACACAGATTGACACACACATCATGTAAACTTCCATCCTGAACAGACACACAAAGACAGAGACTCACACTCTGAACTTCTTACCACACACACACACACACACACACACACACACACACACACACACACACATATGAACCACACACACACGCCCAGACTTGGAGACTGTATGTAAATAGGCTGACCTGTTTTTTAGCTCCTAGTGTTGTTTTTTTTTTTTTTTTTTTTTTTTTGTTTTTTTTTTTTTTTTGTTTTGTTTTGTTTTGTTTTGTTTTGGTTTTTTTTGTTTCCTGGAGGAATGCAGAGACAGAGTAGACGAAGAAGAAACAACAACTCAGCGAGAGGAGAAGAAGAGGAGGAGGGAGTTCTTCTCTGAACACTGGAGCCTCGCTGCCACGGAGAGAAGGAAAATCACTGAGGCTTTCTTCTTCTTCGTCTTCTTGGATGGCCGGCTGTGACCCCTGACCTCTGAACACATTCCAGCAGCATCTATAGAGCATCATGGAGAGGAGGAGGAGGAGGAAGAGGAGGAGGAAGAGGAGGAGGAGGCGGCGATCTCAGTGGGTTTCAGACATGGATTGTTTTGGAGGCGGAGCTGTCAGCAGGAGAGCAGAAACTGAACAGTTCATGTTCCTCAGATTTTAGTTTTCAGGGTGGAGACGCCTGTGAGAGTTCAGAGCATCATGGGACACTGAACCACACGGGACGTGGTCTACAGGACCGATCAGGGTCTCAGGACAGACTAGTTCTCATCAGGTCTGCAGTCTGTGATCACTGTTTAACGCCAGCTGCTGATGAATCATGTTAAAGTGTCCGAGCTGAGAGAGCAGGAAGAGTCTGACCCCAGAGACCACAGACCAGAGACCAGAGACCAGAGACCACAGACCACAGACCAGAGACCACAGACCAGAGACCACAGACCACAGACCAGAGACCACAGACCACAGACCACAGACCAGAGACCACAGACCAGAGACCACAGACCACAGACCAGAGACCACAGACCAGAGACCACAGACCACAGACCAGAGACCAGAGACCAGAGACCAGAGACCAGAGACCAGAGACCAGAGACCACAGACCACAGACCAGAGACCAGAGACCACAGACCACAGACCACAGACCAGAGACCAGAGACCACAGACCAGAGACCACAGACCAGAGACCACAGACCAGAGACCACAGATACCACAGACCAGAGACCACAGACCAGAAACCACAGACAACAGACCAGAGACCAGAGACCAGAGACCAGAGACCACAGACCAGAGACCACAGACCAGAGACCACAGACCACAGACCACAGACCACAGACCACAGACCAGAGACCACAGACCAGAGACCAGAGACCACAGACCAGAGACCAGAGACCAGAGACCACAGACCAGAGACCACAGGCCAGAGACCACAGACAACAGACCACAGACAACAGACCACAGACCACAGACCAGAGACCACGGACCACGGACAACGGACCACGGACCAGAGACAACAGACAACAGACCAGAGACAACAGACCAGAGACCACAGACCAGAGACCAGAGACCAGAGACCAGAGACCAGAGACAACAGACCAGAGACCAGAGACAACAGACCAGAGACCAGAGACCAGAGACCACAGACCACAGACCACAGACCACAGACCACAGACCAGAGACAACAGACCACAGACTGTTAATGTCTCATGAACACAAAGAAATCATTTGTTCAGAACCAGGTCAGAGGTCATACTGAGTCAGCTGTTGGTGGTTGTCATGGCAACCTGAATGTGTGAATGATTTTTGTCTGAATTTGAGGATGATTCAGGAGACATGTTCTCACAGATGTCTCCAGACCAGGACTCAGACTCTCAGTAACAGGGGACTGATGGTGGACAGGTGTCTCTCTGCAGTGAGTCTCAGGTGTGTGCAGGTGTGTTTTAAAACCAGCAGCTGATTGGTCGTCCACTGAAACCAGGTCCAGGTCTGTGTTTTTAGAGCCAAACCCTCTGAGACCAAACCTGTCCTCTGCTGGTCCTGCAGCCCAAACCCACAACCTACTGTCCGCCCTGGGGTCAACACTGGGAGGGTGGGGCCACCGGACCCTGAACCCCCCCATCCCTCATCCCTCATCCAGCGCCGGCTCTGTCAGCAGAGACGAGACAGACTTTTTTTTTTAACACTACATTTGCTTCATTTCTGTTTATTTGATTTTCAGGTTGTGTGCTGAACTTGTTTGTGTCTTATAAGGTTCTCTATATAAAATGTCTTTGTACCGCTGTCCTGATCCAGACCCCCCCTCCACCCCCGCCAAAACAAAACCACTCATACTGTAACTGCCCCCCCCCTCGTTAATGTTTTAACGATTCTTCATTTAGTAAAGAACAAAGAGTCAGAGTCTGGGAGCTTCTGTAGACCAGGACCCAGAGTTCTGGTTCAGTCTGCTGCGGCCCGGTTGGTCTCCCATGAGCCCACAGCACCTGTAAAATCACATTTTAAAGGATTTCTCAGTTTTTTTTAGAAATGATTTTTAGTCTTTGAAACATCTGAAATTTAAAGGAAGTCTGGGTCAGGTCACAAAGATTCCACTCTGTTTTCATTTTACACACGAAGAAGAATGAAGCAAGAAAAATGAAACGGGTCAAAGTTCAGCGTTCAGCTCCAGTTTTAGATTTTACAATCACTTCATTGAACCTGGTTTCAGTGACGTGTGTTCTGATTGGCGGCAACAGAGCTGAATCACCTGGATCCTTCACACCTGTTTCTTCTTCATGGCCTCTAGACCTCCACCTGTAGACCTGTGGTTGAAAGCTCCACAGCCCTTTAATGAACCTTAGTCTCCTCGTCAGCTGACCCCAGTCCAACTCCGACCCTCCTCAGGAGGTGTCCTCACCTTTCCAAGGCGTTTGATACGACCTCACAGCAGCAGGTCTGTGGTCCGGACTGGTCTCTGGTCCGGACTGGTCTCTGGTCTGGACTGGTCTCTGGTCCGGACTGGTCTCTGGTCTGGACTGGGTCACAGTGGTGTTAGAGTTCAGTCCAGGACCTGAGGAGGACTTTGTCTTGTGGGTCCAGGTTGAACTAAAGGGAAGACGAACCTCAGCCGTCTGATGCTCTGCTTTGATTGGTCGGTTGTGATGGACAGTGACATCACAGGTGTGCTGCTGTGGTGATGTCAGAGCACTGCGTCTCTGAAACCTCAGAAATGTTTCCTCCTGCAGGAACTTTTCCAACTCTCTGACTGATCATGAACGCATCACTGTTTTTTGGGGGGGGGGGCTCAGTCTGTTACTAACCTCAGTGCTGCTGCTGATCAGATCAATCAGATTAAATCATGTGACTCACCTGTCCGTCTGTCTGCTGTTCAAACTGTGATGTCATCAAATTTGACCTTTGACCTCTGCAGGTCAATGTGATAGATAGCTGTCATGTGTTTGTGTGGGCGGAGCCAATAGGAGCCCCTTCTTCAGGAACGTTCCTGTCTCGTTCAGCTGAACCTGCACACACGTTTCTGATCAATACACATTATTGATCAGAGCGATCGCAGATTGAGCAGGGTTCATATATGATGGCATTCATATATATATATATATATATATATATATAGAAAGCAGCAGCTGTGTTTCTATTGGCTCTCATCTGAGACTCCACCCACACAGGAAACACACTGTTGGTGTTTTGAATTTGTGGTTCAGTTTCCAACAGAAGTGGAGGGAGGAGGAGTCAGGAGACAGGACACACCTGTCTGTCTGCTGGTTCCGGTGGTGTGTCTGACCTCGGCTGCTGATGTCTGGCGCAGATGTGGTCCAGTACCAGGCAGCGACAGCAGACGCAGAGATCATGTGTGTTTACCTGTACAGGATGAGACAAATACTTTTTCACCTGCAGACAGCTGACCAATCAGCTGCTGGTTGGTGGAGCTCGTTAGGACTTAAAATATTTGACCCTGATTGATTATTGATTAATGATCTGTTCAGGTTCAGCGAGACGGAGAAGTCAGAAATGATGATTGATGGATGATTCATTGATCTTATCATTGATGAATCTGATTGAGTTTGTTTCCGTGGAGCGTCAGATCTCAGACCAGGTGTGCAGGTGGAGGTGGGTGTGGTCAGTCGTTACCATGTGACCTTCAGCTGATTCGTCATCTGAAACCAGACATTCAGTTTTCTTTTGGACATTTTTCAGACTACAACCAACCAATCATCAACAAATCAATAAGGATGTTTCCCCCGGTCGGTCAGACAGACAGACAGACAGTTGGACAGCTTGTTGCCACAGTAACCCTCCTCTGTTTGTTTTTAGTTGATGGTCGAGCTTTGATGCTAATAGTTAATTTTTGTATTTTAATAAGAAAAAGGAAAAAAGTGATTTTATGTATTTGCATGCACTCCGGCCGTACGTTCTTCTTCCGTATGTTGAGCACTGTATAGTAGCTGTATAGTAGCTGTCTGAGGTTTAGACCCAACTCCGCTCGATAGAGTAGAGACGCAGAGAGAGAGAGAGAGAGAGAGGACGAACGAACCAACAAACCAACAAGTGAATTATTTGATGTAATTACTGATATGGGATCCTTATTTTCTGAGTTCCTTTGTTTTCATAAATAAACACATAAACCGACTGAGTGACTCGGCTCTCATTCACTCACTCACTCACCTTCATCCTGTCACCCTGACATCACATGACTAACACCTTCACCTGACGGACGCTCCGCTCTCACACGTCAAACCTGCAGTTTGATCAGAGTCAACACGTGAAAACATTCAGGTGAGTCAAATCACTTCAACAGCTCCACTTAAAATGTCCCTAATGTCACTGTACAGACAGCTGATCACCAGCTGATCACCAGCTGATCACGACCATCAGACGAAGTGGAAAACTAGAGTCCCCTCCTCCACTCAGACTAGCTCCAGGTCACTTCCTGTTTATCCAGAGTCATAGAAAATATTAAATATGATATCTGTGAAGTCTTCAGTAATGGCTGAAGTGTTTTGTGAGGTCACACTGACCTTTGACCAATCAGTTCATCTAATTTGAGTTCAGGTGAATGTTTGAGCCAAATCTGAAGAAGTTCCATCAGGTGTTTCTGAGATATCGTGTCCACGAGAATGAGACGGACGGACAACCTGACAACAAAATGGCCGCCGCTCTGACTGAAAACGCAGCTAAAGACGGAACAAGAGTCTAACAGCTGAGACCCAGGGGTCAGTTGCACAAAACACCTTAAGAGTTTCCTTAAAATGTTCACTGAAGTATTTCAGGTTTTCTCCTGATCTTAGTCTTCTACTTAAGGAATCACTAAAGTCAGTTCAGACCTTAGAGACCAAACGAAGGAAGAACACCTCAGGTGCCCCGGACTGTATCTGACCTCAACGTGTTCATGGTGAGAAATGAAGAGTTTGAACCTGATGGAGCCTCAACCAGAGGAATTGATTTATTTATTTAGTTCTATAGATGTGATCGGCATCCGTTTGTATGTTAATGATCACTCTGTGGTTTGATGCTTCAGGATCTTTCCAGTTGATTATTGGTGAAGTACTAACTGTCGATCGATCAGCTGTGTGTGTCTGTTGGATCAAATTTATAATTTATTTTTATGATGTGTTTTTCGTCTGTTCCTCCACTGACCTGTTTGGTTTTCTTTCCTCTTTTTCTTCTGGTGGACTTTGTGAGACGAGACAGGTGAGATGTTCATCGCTATCACAAGCTGGTCTCCATGGGAACATTTTCCTGCTGTAAAATCTTTCACTGCTGCAAATGCCTTGAAGTTTTTCCTTTTTAAGAGATTCTGTGCAACACCCTTAAGTAAGTCCCTCAGCTAAGGAGAAATTGAACTTTGAGTGTCAAAACTACTGCACTGTTTTGTGCAACTGTACTGAGGTCGCTGCAATGCATTCTGGTCTCTAGTCCTGTAAATATACAAGATTCTCTCTTTACATAAATCATTAACTGGAAATGATACCAGACGACAGGATGAAAGCCACCATTAACGTCCGTCAGCAGCAGATGAGGAAGGTTCAGACTGGAGACACTAACGACTTCTTCAAGGTCGTTAACTGACGCCGGAGCTGTGAGAGTCCAGAGGCTCAGACAGCTGATAAAACTTCATCTTACAGTGATGTCGGCTCCTGAGTCTGAGAACAGAGATGTAAGCTGAAGTTCAGAGTCAGCTGATCATCTAACAGGTGAGCGTGTGCATGTGTACAGAGGTGAAGAGGATGGATATTATCAGTGGCTCCCAACACTCCACAAGGTCATGAAGAAGAAACACCTTCTGTTAAAACAGATTTTATATGAATGTTACTCTAATCTGTGAAACAGTTTCTGGTCTGTGATTAAAAAAGAAAATCAAGTGAAAAGTCTCACAATTTAAACTCATTTAGTTCACCATCCAGGAAAACAGGAAAGAACATCTGTTTCAAACTGGGCAGATGTTTCAACAACAAAGAACCAGATCGGAGTTTGTTTATCAGGAAACCTCCCTGTAACACTCCGGGGGACAACTGACACTCAGAGCACATTTTATTTTAATGATGATGGTCGAACATACGCCCAGCATCTTCATTGGCTGAACGCAGCTTTAATATGAGAAATAAAAACAACGAAAGAAAATTTTAAAGATCATTTTGTTAGAAGACTTTTAGAAACATTATTTATATATGTACACATTGTTTTATAATTACATTGTTTTACCAATTTGTTCAGTTTTGTTAATAATCTGTTGGCCCACTCGCAGGACCCTCACAGACCACCAGAGGGCCCCGGACCACAGGGTGGGGAACCGCTGCTCTAAAGCTCAGTCTGAATCTCAGTGTTTAAACCGGTCTGTTGTGGTCCGGGTCTCTGTTCCCACTCTACATGACACTGCAGATCCTGGACCGGCCTTCAGCATCCTCCAGGCCCCTCTTGTCCCGGACTAGCACGGCCTGGTTTCCATAGCTGCTGTACCAGGTGGACTGGCTGCGGTTCAGGAACGTGGAGGGGGGGGCCACCTGCAGCTCCTGCTGCTGCTGCTGCCAGATCAGCAGGGACGTGTCCCGGTACCGCAGCTGGGCATAAGACTCCGACAAAGCCTTTTCTGCCAGGGGGGGGCGACCAGGACCAGGAGAACCAGGACCAGGTTCCTCTATAGCCGGTGGATCACAGTCTGACATGTTGGTGTCAGCGCTCCATAAACCAGACAGGTGAAGAGGGAAATGTTCCAGCCCGGTCTGGACCAGCTCAGGTCCGGGTCTCTCTCAGTCATGTTCAAACACCTGGTGAGTCTAAATCCTCAGCAGAACCTGAAGGAACAGAACGGGTCAGGGTTTAAACTGAATCCACTATAAAGACTCAGGTATCAGGTCTGTGAGAACCAGACCACAGAATCCTGGTGACATCACTTCCTCCTCAGACCTGGACCTGGTCCCACAGACTCACTGCCCCCCTCAGAACATTAAAGTAGTTCATTAATAATGTGAATATTTAAGAACAATAATAATCAGCAGTGTTTCCTGTAGGAGTTTTTTCAGCTGCTGAACCACGAGGGGCTTGGCTCGGCACAGCTCGGGTCGCTCTCATGTGCACCCCAATGACAGGTCCACTGTCAGGTGACTGACTCACCTTTGACCCTTTATGAACATCACACTAACATTTCTAACCACAGACCTGAAACCTCAGGACGTACTGATGGTTCTGGTTCTGGTGCAGGAACCTGGCAACACAAAGGTTCTTATTAAGGTCCTATACCTGATCAATGGAGCATCAGTCCATGATTGATTAATTAATTGCAGCTTTGATAATGACTCAGTCAATCGTCTGGTAATCTGCAGTGACCCGGGTTGACTCCGTGTTATCTGTAGGAATGTCCACACTCACGTTGCTTTAGTCCGAGTTAAACTTCAGGACGAGCCGGTTCTGGTCCCTCCCGGTTCCCGTAGATTATACGCTGTTTTTTTCGGTAGTGCTGTTAAATTACCGGAGACTTTCCGTTCACACAGACAGAGGAGCTAACAGCTGTTAGCTGCCTGTAGCTAACCTTCCACACTGCTGAGTTTAACTCTGAAGGCGGCTAATCCTGCTGTTAGCTGTGTTAGCTACGTTAGCTCCTCAGATCAATTTTAACGGGGCGATGACGTCACTACTGAACCGTTAAAAACATCAGAGCTCAACATTTCTTCACGACATTTCTTCTCTTTCCTCTGACAGATTACCCGCTGCTAGCATCGTTAGCATCTGAAGCCGCTGCTGCATCCAATAGCAACGGTGTGTCCGCAATCCTGTCCGGGTAGGAACTAATGACACAGAGACACTGTTCTGCACTACCCTGGTCTTTGACGGTCCTGAGCCTCTTTTTTTGCTTTATTTCCCTCTCTATTTAAATACAAACAATCCGGCATATCAGTTCTTAAATAAAAGTAAAAGATAAAAATTCAACAAAAAAGACGAAACATAATTTTTAAAAAGAACAAACATACATCACAAATAATAAATTAAAAAAGGACAAATAATAAATTAAATGGGAGCCGTAGTTTCTGGATGCTAAAGAAAAATCTTTCACTTTGACCTGTTGGATTAAATAACTTAATATCTAAATAAACAAA
>NW_019174822.1:16375-17512 GCF_002260705.1 Seriola dumerili | reverse complement strand
AAAAAAAAAAAAAAAAATACAAACAATCCGGCATATCAGTTCTTAAATAAAAGTAAAAGATAAAAAGACGAAACATAATTTTTAAAAAGAACAAACATAAAGGACAAATAATAAATTAAATGGGAGCCGTAGTTTCTGGATGCTAAAGAAAAATCTTTCACTTTGACCTGTTGGATTAAATAACTTAATATCTAAATAAACAAATACGAAGAAATTATAAAGTAAAATCAACATATTTTTTGAATCAGAGATTTTGAAGAGGGTGGGGCTGGAGGGGGAATCTGGATATGACTTCATGGCTTTAGCTCTCTAAAATCCTGCTACAGCCCTAAAATAAGAACATACTGTGTGTGTGTGTGTGTGTCTGGGGGGGGGGGGGGGGTCTGTATTTAGCCTGGACTGGGTCCAGTCTGGACCAGTCCAGCAGGATGATATTCTATATGGAGGTGTGTCTGTGGAGCTGCAGCTGAGTCACACTGAGATTACCGTGGAGATCTCCTACCATTCAGTCCAGAAACACTGGAACCTGTATTTCCCACAATGCACCAGGACAGGCTCCCTGCTGGTCAACAGACACATCTTGTTTGTTTTCAAGAGGTTTTTGATGATTGGAGTTTCAAACATTCCTCTGTACTGAGTTCACATGGCTCGGTGGACCCAGTCCCAACACAACGGATCCACATCTGGACCGGCTCTGGGACAAGCTCTGGGACCACCTCCGGGACCAAGTCCGGGATCAGGTCAGGCACTTTGAAAACCTCTGGTTTAAATCAAGATTTCGCCGCAACAGACAGAAGGACACTCAGTCACGGTGGACCTCACAGCTTTAACAGGCCTCAGGCTTTTCTCTACAGAGACAGAACTACAACAGTGCTGGTCCTGTCCTCTCCTCAGTCCACCTGGAACCCAGTCCACCTGCAGACACGTCCAGACGTCCAGCATCACTGTGTCAGAGAGGGATGTCTGACCATTGAGGGGTCCATGAGGAGGAGAGCAGACTCCCCCAGTCTGTGAACCCGTCTGTAACTGAGAGACAGTGGAACACCACATCAGCCCACTTACTGACTGTACAGACTGTTCAGTGTTTTCCAGCCTCTCTCTCTCTTCTTTCTCTCTCTCTCTCTCTGCCGCCACCCC
>NW_019174822.1:0-15084 GCF_002260705.1 Seriola dumerili | reverse complement strand
CCTCCCGCCCCCCCCCCCCCCCCCCCCCCTCTGAACAGCTGACAGCAGAAGAAGAAGGCCAGCTGATCTATTTATAGCAGAGTCCCTCAGAGTCTCAGACCCGATCTGTCACAGTCCTGCGGTCCTCCAGACCTTCGTCATGCCCGGCAGCCAGGCCCGGTCCCGGGCCAGAGACCGGAACAACGTCCTGAACCGGCCCGAGTTCATGTCCCTGAACCAGCCCCCCCGCAGGGAACAGGGGCCAGGGGAGGGGCGGGGGGGCGGTGGTCCGAAGAGAGCCACGTTCAGACAGCAGAGTCAGCAGGAGGACACAGGACTGAGGTAAGACTCAGAGGCTCCGCCCACTGACATCACAGCTCACATTTAGAGTCCAAACAGACCCGGGTCTCTGGTCCTGGTCCTAGTCCAAACTCCCAGCAGAAACTGGTTCCACTTCAGGTTTCAGGTAGAGCAGGTCACATGTTTCAGCCGGTATCAATGAGACCATGTGACCATGTGACCATGAGAACAGGTTCCCTCCTCCTGGTCTAGGAGTCTCAGTCTGTCCACAGATCTGGTCCTGTAGTGGTTTTCACCTGAGCTAAACACTGACTCAGAGCTGGGACCACCTCTGTCCTGTCTGTCTGTCCTCAGGGGGTCCAGGGACTCCTCAGAGGGGGGTCCAGCAGCTGATGGGGGGGTGAAGGACGGGTCTCGTTGGCCGGAGCAGGACTGCATGCAGCTGAACCCGTCATTTCGAGGCATTGCCATCAACTCTCTGCTCGCCATCGACATCAGCCTGTCGAAGCGCCTGGGTGTGTGTGCCCGGCCCCACGGCCCCGGGGCCCCGCTCCGCTCCATGGTGACCCTGCTGGCCCTCAGCGGACATGCCCTGCCGTGGCTTTTCGGGACTCTGATCTGTCTGTGGAGGAGCAATACACTGGCCGGACAGGAAGTCCTGGTCAACCTGCTGCTGGGTGAGACACCGGGACCAGGACCAGGTTCTTGATTCCATTAAGGAAAACTAATCCTTGAATAAAGTGTTATTATGATCTGAGAGGAAGCGCTGACACCTGCAGGTAAAATCAGGTGTAGTGATATCATCAAATGAAATGTAAGCAAACCAGAACAGAAACAGTAGAAATCATTTTAGGATAAACTGTGAACAAGAAGATGAATTATCTGAACACATTCATAATAAGGGTTACAGCAAGTTAGCTCATATTAGCATGTCTACTGTAGCCATCACTAATGAAAACAGACATGTAACATTATGACCCATCAAGTTACTGACACATGGAGAAGAAAAACCAGTTCAGGTCCAGACTGGAGCCTTTAGCAGCTCATAGGGTTCTCCTCTCATAAACCAGACCAGTATCAGCTCCATGGTCGGACTGGGACAGAAATTCAGTCTCTGGGACTGGCCGTACCAATGACACTGATGGAGCCATTACCCCTCAGTCCAGAGGGGGCGTGGCTTTGTTCTCTGCTCAGGACGCCATTACTCCACTATATCTTTACATAGAAAGTAGTTTTTTGCTGCTTTGTTAATGTTTAAAATCTAATTGACAGAAACTTTAAAGTGTCAGACTGCAGAGAGGAGAGAGAGGAAAGAGGAGTAGTTGAGGTCTCATTAAATGTTCATTTATTATCATGAAATATTGATTAGTTTAGTTATTGATTAGTTGAGTTTAGAACAGTGTGTGGATCATTATTTCTCCTCATGTTATTCTGAGCTCTGTGATGAAGAAGAGAGCAACAGCTTCATCTCTGTCAGGATCCTGTAGCATTTAAAGAATCTGTGTTCAGTTCAAATGAAGCTCTAATAGTTATTATGTTTTAAAACCATCCTGTAGGAATGGTGACTCTGTGTTTCCAGGGATCTGATTGGTCAGTAGTTTGGCTGTTGACAGGTTTTGATCTGATCCAGAGCAGGATAGGAGTTCAGCCTCAGTTACCACGGTGATTTACCTGTTAACAAGAGGACCACCGTTGTAGGACGGAAAATATCAAAGTATTTTTGGTGCAAAACAGCTGAGCACCTGTGACAGTGGAATTAGTAGTTGTATAAAATAGACACGTGTATCAGTAAATTTGAAATCACAGAGAAAAAATGCTCAAGGAATCGTACTCCACAATGTGGCACAAAACACATTCACACACCTGTATTAAATAATGTGAAGTCATGGACAAAATTCTCATGTCTGCAAATCAGAATATGAATTCATGCAATGAGAGTTTTGACCTCAAATTTACTGATACACATATATCTATTTTATACAACTACTTATTCCCCTATCACAAGTGCTCAGTTGTTTTGCACCAAAAGTACAGACCTCTGATAGATGAGTGGTTACTGAGCATGACCCCTCCCCACTCTCTCTCCCTGCTCTAAAATACAGGCATTAAATGACCCAAAAACAAATTTAAAGGACTTAAATGTAAGTTTTACTAATGCTACATAGCTAACGTTAGCATTAGCAGCTGTTTACTTACCAGTATAGAAGAAACATTGTGAGCTTAGCATCAAACTTCATTCCTTTACTCACCAACAGCCAATGCTAACAATGCTAACTTCTTTTTCTTCTGCTGAAGTTAGCATGCTAACCAACTGACCCCGGCCCATCTCATCACTGTCTCCAGTCTGAAGACGTAGCTGCTCAGAGAACACGTTATAACCTGTTGACTTGTAAACACGATGGCTGAAGCTCAAGACTGAATAGCTTCTAATGCTAATGTTAGCTATGTAACATTAGCAAAAACTTGAACATAACTCCCTTAAAGGAGTGAGACACGTCTGATGAGTCTGGACCCTCAGACCTGTTCAGTCCTGGTTTTAACACCTGTCTCAGGTGTGGACTCACTGAGATCTGATCCCTGTGTCTGTGTCCAGCTCTGATCCTGGATTTGATGACAGTCGCCGGGATGCAGAAGTTGGTCAAACGCAGAGGACCCTGGGATTTCCCTCCAGGGCTTTTGGACTACATCGCCATGGATACATATTCTTTCCCAGCAGCCCACGCCAGCCGAGCCGTCATGGTGTCCAAGTTCCTGCTGAACCACCTGGTGCTGGCGGTCAGTGGATTTGTCCTCATTATTCACCTGTACAGTCCCGTCCATTCCTACCTGTCCAGTCCAGTCCTACCTGTCCCGTCCTGGCCAGTCTTACCTGTGTAGTTCTGTCCTACCTGTCCCGTCCTGGCCAGTCTTACCTGTGCAGTTCTGTCCTACCTGTCCCGTCCCATCCAGTCCTGTCCTACCTGTCCTGTCCAGTCCTACCTGTTCTGTCCAATACAATAATATAAAGTAAGAACTCTTCAAAGAGCAGATGAGTCACTTTATGTTTTTAGTCCAGCTGAACTAATGATTTTTTTTATTTATGACTTTATAAACTAAATGTATTAATTATTAAAAATAGTTATTTTTTGTTGAATGATGCTCTCAATTATTGTTTTATTTACCCCCCCCCCCTTTTGTTGCAACAAAGAATGGGCATATTTAATTTGTCACATATTTAATTTGTGATGCACACGAGCCACCTGTATAGTGGGCGTGGTTAATAAAAAGTCCTCCTGCACGCAGCTGAGGCTAGTTGTTGCAGTGTGAGTGCTATGCCAAGCAGCAGAGCGTCTCTCGTTTTTCTTTTACGCTTTCTTTTGCTCCATGTTCGGTTCTGTCGCGGTTCACAACGCAAAGCCGCTGTACAGGATGCTCTGTCAACAATTTTAATTGAAGTCAGTTTGATAAATGATAAAGTATTTAACATGTGTCAGACGTTTCAACATTAAATAAAAAAATAAAGTTTGAAACACTTTGAATTGATTATTGATCTGGTTTTATTCACTGAACTGAATTTATGAACCAACCTCAAATTTAATCTTCTTCATGACAGATTTGATCTCAGTTCAACTGTCCATCAGTTTAGATGAAGTGCCACCGCTCACTCAGTGATCACTCATGGTACTGCACCAAAATCATTTCCCTGTGACCACAACCAACCAACCAACCACTGATGGTGGGAGTGGTCAGAGGTGACCCACCAGAGGGGACGGAGAAACAACCAAACCTCAGACCTGGTTTAAAGACCCGGATCACTGTAGTTTGGTCTGGATGAGTTAGTCCTGATCAGTTGTTCTCTTGTTGTCCTCCAGGTGCCCCTGAGGATCCTGCTCTACCTGTGGGCCTTCCTGGTGGGCGTGTCTCGGGTGCTGCTGGGTAAACATCACCTGTCGGATGTAGGATGTGGATTTGCTCTCGGCTTCCTGCACTTCACTCTGGTGGAGTCTGTTTGGCTGGACTCTGCTACCTGCCAGACCCTCATCTCCATTGGCACGCTCCGCTGGATTCTGCTGGTTTAGAACCAGTTCCTGCTGGTTTATACTGGTTCAGATTGGAATAAGACCAGTTTGGACTGGTTTTTGACTAGTCCTTTTAGATTCTTCTACCTACCAGATCCTCACGTCCATCAGCATGCTGTGCTGGACTCCACCGGTTTAGACTGGACACTACACTTTTTTAAACTGGTTTGGACCAGTATGAACTGGTCTGTACTGGGTTGGATTGGTGTAAGACTGCTAAAATAATCCTGTCTCAGTCCAGTGTGGACTGGTCTGAACTGGTCCTACTAAATTCTGGTTCCTGGCAGATTTCACCTTCAACAGCAAGCTGGACCCGACTTGTTTGGACTGATTTAGAAAACTTTAAGGCTGCTGTAGTCCACCTGGGACTGGACTGGTTTGATCTGGACTGGACTGGTCCTGCTGTGCTGTGTTTCCTCACAGACACATTAAGATTTCTGCAGGAACCTGTTCAGAGTCCTGATCCCGATGTCCCTGCTTCAGGCTGTGGTTTGGTTGATTTGGTTGCCTGAAGGACTTGGTCTCTGACGTGGTTTTAGTTTAGAATCTGAGTGTGTGTGTCAGGTGTGTGTTGCTGGTATTGGTGTCTCAGGTACTGAACAGAACCGGTCTCAGGACCATCCTGTTTTCAGGGCTCTCACTGAGCAGTTCCTCAAAAACAAAATGACGATTTAATCAGTTTGATGTTTGTTTGTTTGTTTGTTTGTTTCCCACGAGTCTGGTCCAGGTATCTAACATCTTTTATTCTCCTGTGGTTGTCATGGCAACAAAAACAAAGATACGTCTGAGGCGACAGCTCATTCTTGACCTTTGGCAAAACAATCTTCACTCAAGGTCAACTTACTGTTTCCAGAGCTTTTGCCCACGTCTGTCAGTCTTAATCAGTGAATCTTTTTTTCGTCTGTCCATGTTTGAATATAAAAACTAAACTGATGAAACTTTGAAGAATTGAAGAGTTTGTTGTCATGTTAAAAAACAACAACAACAAACAACAACAAAAACAAGCTGAACTCATGAAGAAAACATCGTCACATTAACGTTATTTTATTTTCCTCTGAACACTTTTTTTGACTAAAACCAAAATGTCTTCACTTGATTTAAACCAAAACCAGAATCTGGTTCAGATGTGAACCAGTCTCACAGGAACTCAGATCTGGACCAGGAACCAGTGGGAGCTTTGATCTCATGATCACAGGTAACTCGTTTATGGTGGCAGGCTGAAAGCTCTGGAAAAAGCTAGTAAGTGTCCCTTTGGTGAAGCTGATTTTGTCAGTTTAAATCATTTATTTTATTTTTTCAGCTGCTTGTGTTTAAACAGATTGATGGGAAAATGTGATTATAATAATATATATAATATTGATTATTATAATATAATATTGACTGACATCACTCAGGTGTTGTTAAAAAAATGAACATCTGGGTTTGACTGTTTGCTTCAAGTGTGATCAGCTGATGTGGTGATGATGTAAAATCAGCTGTTTTCTGATGGAACTTGACCTGAACTCAGATCTATGCATCTGTTTTAATGAACTGAATAAAAACTGTTTTTACTCCACAGTAACTCAATCTCACTTTGTCCTATTTTACACATGAATATGATGTGTTCACTCTCTCCTGTTTCTTTAGGTTTCACTCAGTTTCATCAGTTGGTGTAAGAGTTGTTTGTATTTTCGGTTACAATAAGACGACCCTTATAAAAGACTAAACAACTAAATTATGAACGTATAAACAGTTATTATTATTATTGTTATTATTATTATTATTACGTTTTTATGATATTTTGATGCCATACTATACTTTTTTTTACTTTTGATGACGTTATAACGTTTTTGATGCCTTATTTATACTAGGACATTTCTATGATATATGATGTTTTTGACTTTTCATGCCTCATTTTACTATGATGATATATGACTTTTTATACAATTTAATCTTCATGACTTTCTACGACTTTTTACATATACAATGATGATTTTATGACTTTTGATGTCTAACTATACTATGACAATTTCTTGACTTTTTATACAATTTCATATCCATGAATTTTCATAACTTGCTATACAATGACGTTTTTGTGTCTTTTTATGCCTTACTATAATATGATGATATCTGACTTTTTATTCAATTTTGTCCTGGTCCTGGTCCTGTTATTCCTGTTCCTGTTAGTCCAGGTCCTGTTGGTCCTGGTCCTGGTCCTGTTATTCCTGTACCTGGTCCTTTTAGTCCTGGTCCTCTTAGTCCAGTTCCAGATCTAGGTCCAGGTTCTGGTTCTGGTTCTAGTTCCGGTTAGTCCTAAACCTGGCCCTGTTATTCCTGTTCCTGTTAGTCTTGTTCCTGCTGGTCCTGTGTATTTCTGTTCCTGTTAGTCCAGGTCCTGTTGGTCCTGGGCCTGGTGCTATGCTGTGACTTTTTACTGACTTTTTTTGCCTTACTATACTATAACTTTATATGGCTTACTATGCGTTTACTTTTTTATTTCATTTTATGCCTTACTATCCTACAAGTGTATATGACTTACTATGCTGTGGCTATTTTTATGACTTTTCATTCCTTACTATACTGTGACGTTTTTATGACTTTTTGTCCCTTAATATTCTATGACGTTTTTATGACTTTTTATGCCTTACTATACTTTGACTTGTTATGCCTTACTATACTATGACTTTTTATGACTTTTTATGCCTTACTCTACTATGACCTTTTTATGACTTTTTATGCCTTACTATACTATGAACTTTTTATGACTTTTTATGCCTTACTGTACTATGACATTTTTATGACTTTTTATGCCTTACTAAAATATGACGTTTTATGCCTCGCTTTACTGTAATTTTTTAAAAACTTTTATACCTTACTATACAATGACGTTTTTTTGACTTTTTATGCCTTACTATAATATGACATTTTTATGACTTTTTAGGCCTGACTATACTATGAGGTTTTTATGACTTTATGCCTTACAATATTATGACGTTTATATGACTTTTTATGCCTCATTATACTATGATGTTTTTTGACTTTTTGTGCCTTACTATACTATGATGTTTTTATGACTTTTTATGCCTTACTGTACTATAACGTTTTTATGACTTTTTATGCCTTACTATACTATGATGTTTTTATGACTTTTTATGCCTTACTATACTATGACAGTTTATGCCTTACTATACTATGACTTTTTATGACTTTTTATGCCTCACTATACTGTGATTTTTTTAAAACTTTTATACCTTACTATAAGATGACGTTTTTTTTTAACTTTTTATGTCTTACTATAATATGACATTTTTATGAATTTTTAGGCCTGACTATACTATGAGGTTTATGCCTTACTGTACTATGACTTTTTTTTTGACTTTTTATGCCTTACTATACTGTGACTTTTTATGACTTTTTATGCCTGACTATAATATGAAGTTTTTTTTTGACTTTTTATACCTTACTATACTATGACCTTTTTATGACTTTTTATGCCTTACTATATTGTGACTTTTTATGCCTTACTATGCTATGACATTTTTATGACTTTTTATGCCTTACTATAAGATGACGTTTTTATGACTTTTTATCCCTCACTATGCGATGACGTTTTTATGACTTTTCATGCCTTGCTATATTGTGACTTTTTATGACTTTTTATGCCTTACTATGCTATGACATTTTTATGACTTTTTATACCTTACTAAACTATGACTTTTTATGCCTTACTATACAATGACGTTTTTATGACTTTTTGTGCCTTACTATACTGTGACATTTTATGCCTTACTATACTATGACTTTTTATGACTTTTTATGCCTTAATATACTATGAAGTTTTTTTCTGACTTTTTATGCCTTACTATACTATGACCTTTGAATGACTTTTTATGCCTTACTATACTATGACTTTTTATGCCTTACTATACTGTGACATTTTATGACTTTTTATGCCTTACTATGCTATGACATTTTCATGACTTTTTATAATTTTCTATACTATGACGTTTTCTGCTTTACTATACTGTGACGTTTTATGCCTTACTATACTATGACTTTTCACGCCTTACTATAATATGACATTTTTATGACTTTTCATGCCTTACTATACTATGACTTTTTATGCCTTACTATACGATGACGTTTTTATGACTTTTTATGCCTTACTATACTATGAAGTTTTTTTTTACTTTTTATGCCTTACTATACTATGACATTTTTATGACTGTTTATGCCTTACTATACGATGACTTTTTATGCCTTACTATATTATGACTTTTTATGACTTTTTATGACTTACTATGCGATGACGTTTTTATGACTTTTTATGCCTTACTATACTATGACTTTTCATGCCTTACTATACTATGACTTTTCATGCCTTACTATACTATGACTTTTCATGCCTTACTATACTATGACTTTTCATGCCTTACTATACTATGACTTTTCATGCCTTACTATACTATGACTTTTCATGCCTTACTATACTATGACTTTTCATGCCTTACTATACTATGACTTTTCATGCCTTACTATACTATGACTTTTCATGCCTTACTATACTATGACTTTTCATGCCTTACTATACTATGACTTTTCATGCCTTACTATACTATGACTTTTCATGCCTTACTATACTATGACTTTTCATGCCTTACTATACTATGACTTTTCATGCCTTACTATACTATGACTTTTCATGCCTTACTATACTATGACTTTTCATGCCTTACTATACTATGACTTTTCATGCCTTACTATACTATGACTTTTCATGCCTTACTATACTATGACTTTTCATGCCTTACTATACTATGACTTTTCATGCCTTACTATACTATGACTTTTCATGCCTTACTATACTATGACTTTTCATGCCTTACTATACTATGACTTTTCATGCCTTACTATACTATGACTTTTCATGCCTTACTATACTATGACTTTTCATGCCTTACTATACTATGACTTTTCATGCCTTACTATACTATGACTTTTCATGCCTTACTATACTATGACTTTTCATGCCTTACTATACTATGACTTTTCATGCCTTACTATACTATGACTTTTCATGCCTTACTATACTATGACTTTTCATGCCTTACTATACTATGACTTTTCATGCCTTACTATACTATGACTTTTCATGCCTTACTATACTATGACTTTTCATGCCTTACTATACTATGACTTTTCATGCCTTACTATACTATGACTTTTCATGCCTTACTATACTATGACTTTTCATGCCTTACTATACTATGACTTTTCATGCCTTACTATACTATGACTTTTCATGCCTTACTATACTATGACTTTTCATGCCTTACTATACTATGACTTTTCATGCCTTACTATACTATGACTTTTCATGCCTTACTATACTATGACTTTTCATGCCTTACTATACTATGACTTTTCATGCCTTACTATACTATGACTTTTCATGCCTTACTATACTATGACTTTTCATGCCTTACTATACTATGACTTTTCATGCCTTACTATACTATGACTTTTCATGCCTTACTATACTATGACTTTTCATGCCTTACTATACTATGACTTTTCATGCCTTACTATACTATGACTTTTCATGCCTTACTATACTATGACTTTTCATGCCTTACTATACTATGACTTTTCATGCCTTACTATACTATGACTTTTCATGCCTTACTATACTATGACTTTTCATGCCTTACTATACTATGACTTTTCATGCCTTACTATACTATGACTTTTCATGCCTTACTATACTATGACTTTTCATGCCTTACTATACTATGACTTTTCATGCCTTACTATACTATGACTTTTCATGCCTTACTATACTATGACTTTTCATGCCTTACTATACTATGACTTTTCATGCCTTACTATACTATGACTTTTCATGCCTTACTATACTATGACTTTTCATGCCTTACTATACTATGACTTTTCATGCCTTACTATACTATGACTTTTCATGCCTTACTATACTATGACTTTTCATGCCTTACTATACTATGACTTTTCATGCCTTACTATACTATGACTTTTCATGCCTTACTATACTATGACTTTTCATGCCTTACTATACTATGACTTTTCATGCCTTACTATACTATGACTTTTCATGCCTTACTATACTATGACTTTTCATGCCTTACTATACTATGACTTTTCATGCCTTACTATACTATGACTTTTCATGCCTTACTATACTATGACTTTTCATGCCTTACTATACTATGACTTTTCATGCCTTACTATACTATGACTTTTCATGCCTTACTATACTATGACTTTTCATGCCTTACTATACTATGACTTTTCATGCCTTACTATACTATGACTTTTCATGCCTTACTATACTATGACTTTTCATGCCTTACTATACTATGACTTTTCATGCCTTACTATACTATGACTTTTCATGCCTTACTATACTATGACTTTTCATGCCTTACTATACTATGACTTTTCATGCCTTACTATACTATGACTTTTCATGCCTTACTATACTATGACTTTTCATGCCTTACTATACTATGACTTTTCATGCCTTACTATACTATGACTTTTCATGCCTTACTATACTATGACTTTTCATGCCTTACTATACTATGACTTTTCATGCCTTACTATACTATGACTTTTCATGCCTTACTATACTATGACTTTTCATGCCTTACTATACTATGACTTTTCATGCCTTACTATACTATGACTTTTCATGCCTTACTATACTATGACTTTTCATGCCTTACTATACTATGACTTTTCATGCCTTACTATACTATGACTTTTCATGCCTTACTATACTATGACTTTTCATGCCTTACTATACTATGACTTTTCATGCCTTACTATACTATGACTTTTCATGCCTTACTATACTATGACTTTTCATGCCTTACTATACTATGACTTTTCATGCCTTACTATACTATGACTTTTCATGCCTTACTATACTATGACTTTTCATGCCTTACTATACTATGACTTTTCATGCCTTACTATACTATGACTTTTCATGCCTTACTATACTATGACTTTTCATGCCTTACTATACTATGACTTTTCATGCCTTACTATACTATGACTTTTCATGCCTTACTATACTATGACTTTTCATGCCTTACTATACTATGACTTTTCATGCCTTACTATACTATGACTTTTCATGCCTTACTATACTATGACTTTTCATGCCTTACTATACTATGACTTTTCATGCCTTACTATACTATGACTTTTCATGCCTTACTATACTATGACTTTTCATGCCTTACTATACTATGACTTTTCATGCCTTACTATACTATGACTTTTCATGCCTTACTATACTATGACTTTTCATGCCTTACTATACTATGACTTTTCATGCCTTACTATACTATGACTTTTCATGCCTTACTATACTATGACTTTTCATGCCTTACTATACTATGACTTTTCATGCCTTACTATACTATGACTTTTCATGCCTTACTATACTATGACTTTTCATGCCTTACTATACTATGACTTTTCATGCCTTACTATACTATGACTTTTCATGCCTTACTATACTATGACTTTTCATGCCTTACTATACTATGACTTTTCATGCCTTACTATACTATGACTTTTCATGCCTTACTATACTATGACTTTTCATGCCTTACTATACTATGACTTTTCATGCCTTACTATACTATGACTTTTCATGCCTTACTATACTATGACTTTTCATGCCTTACTATACTATGACTTTTCATGCCTTACTATACTATGACTTTTCATGCCTTACTATACTATGACTTTTCATGCCTTACTATACTATGACTTTTCATGCCTTACTATACTATGACTTTTCATGCCTTACTATACTATGACTTTTCATGCCTTACTATACTATGACTTTTCATGCCTTACTATACTATGACTTTTCATGCCTTACTATACTATGACTTTTCATGCCTTACTATACTATGACTTTTCATGCCTTACTATACTATGACTTTTCATGCCTTACTATACTATGACTTTTCATGCCTTACTATACTATGACTTTTCATGCCTTACTATACTATGACTTTTCATGCCTTACTATACTATGACTTTTCATGCCTTACTATACTATGACTTTTCATGCCTTACTATACTATGACTTTTCATGCCTTACTATACTATGACTTTTCATGCCTTACTATACTATGACTTTTCATGCCTTACTATACTATGACTTTTCATGCCTTACTATACTATGACTTTTCATGCCTTACTATACTATGACTTTTCATGCCTTACTATACTATGACTTTTCATGCCTTACTATACTATGACTTTTCATGCCTTACTATACTATGACTTTTCATGCCTTACTATACTATGACTTTTCATGCCTTACTATACTATGACTTTTCATGCCTTACTATACTATGACTTTTCATGCCTTACTATACTATGACTTTTCATGCCTTACTATACTATGACTTTTCATGCCTTACTATACTATGACTTTTCATGCCTTACTATACTATGACTTTTCATGCCTTACTATACTATGACTTTTCATGCCTTACTATACTATGACTTTTCATGCCTTACTATACTATGACTTTTCATGCCTTACTATACTATGACTTTTCATGCCTTACTATACTATGACTTTTCATGCCTTACTATACTATGACTTTTCATGCCTTACTATACTATGACTTTTCATGCCTTACTATACTATGACTTTTCATGCCTTACTATACTATGACTTTTCATGCCTTACTATACTATGACTTTTCATGCCTTACTATACTATGACTTTTCATGCCTTACTATACTATGACTTTTCATGCCTTACTATACTATGACTTTTCATGCCTTACTATACTATGACTTTTCATGCCTTACTATACTATGACTTTTCATGCCTTACTATACTATGACTTTTCATGCCTTACTATACTATGACTTTTCATGCCTTACTATACTATGACTTTTCATGCCTTACTATACTATGACTTTTCATGCCTTACTATACTATGACTTTTCATGCCTTACTATACTATGACATTTTTATGACTTTGTATGCCTTACTATACTGTGACATTTTTATGACTTTTTATATCTTTCGATACTATGATGTTTTATGCCTTACTATACTGTCACGTTTTATGCCTTACTATACTATGACATATTTATGACTTTGTACGCCTTACTATACTATGACTTTTTATGCCTTACTATATTATGAAGTTTTTTTTTACTTTTTATGCCTTACTATACTATGACTTTTTATGCCTTACTATACTATGACTTTTTATGCCTTACTATACTATGACGTTTTTATGAATTGTATGCCTTACTATACTATGACTTTTTATGCCTTACTATACTATGACATTTTTATGACTTTTTATGCCTTTCTATACTATGACATATTTATGACTTTGTACGCCATACTATACTTTGACTTTTTATGCCTTACTATATTATGAAGTTTTTTTTTACTTTTTATGCCTTACTATACTATGACCTTTTTATGACTTTTCATGCCTTACTATACTATGACGTTTTATGCCTTACTATACTATGACGTTTTTATGACTTTTTATTTCTTACTATACTATGACTTTTTATGCCTTACTATACTATGACGTTTTTATGACTTTTTATCCCTTACTATACGATGACGTTTTTATGACTTTTTATGCCTTACTAAAGTATGACATTTTTATGACTTTGTATGCCTTAATATACTATGACGTTTTTATGACTTTTTATGCCTTACTATACTATGAAATTTTTATTACATTTTATGCCTTGCTATACGATGACTTTTTATGCCTTAGTATACAATGTTGTTTTATGACTTTTTATGCCTTACTGTACGATGACGTTTGTATGACTTTTTATGCCTTACTATACTATGAAATTTTTATGACTTTTTATGCCTTATTATACTATGACATTTTTATTACTTTGTATGCCTTACTATACTTTGACATTTTTATGACTTTGTACGCCATACTATACTATGACTTTTTATGCCTTACTATACTATGAAGTTTTTTTTTACTTTTTATATCTTACTATACTATGACCTTTTTATGACGTTTTATGCCTTACTATACTATGACTTTTTGTGCCTTACTATACTGTGACATTTTATGACTTTTTATGCCTTATTATACTGTGACGTTTTTATTGCTTTTAATGCCTTACTATACTGTGATGTTTTTATGACTTTTTATGCCTTACTATACTATGACTTTTTATGCCTTATTATACTATGACATTTTTATGACTTTTTATGGCTTAATATACTATGACGTTTTTATGACTTTTTATTTCTTACTATACTATGACTTTTTATGCCCTATTATAATGTGACTTTTTATGACTTTTTATGCCTTACTATACTATGATGTTTTTATGACTTTTTATGCCTTGCTATACTATGACATATTTATGACTTTGTACACCATACTATACTATGACTTTTTATGCCTTACTATACTATGACATTTTATGACTTTTTATGCCTTACTATAGTATGACGTTTTTATTGCTTTTAATGNCTATACGATGACGTTTATATGACTTTTTATGCCTTACTATACTATGACTTTTTATGCTTTACTATACTGTGACATTTTATGACTTTTTATGCCTTACTATAGTATGACGTTTTTATTGCTTTTAATGCCTTACTATACTATGACATTTTTATGACGTTTTATGCATTGCTATATTATGACTTTTTATGCCTTAGTATACGATGACGTTTTTA
>NW_019174821.1:0-184 GCF_002260705.1 Seriola dumerili | reverse complement strand
CCCTGTTAATGTTACTGCAACTCAACACTTCCTGTAGTCATCCTCAGCATGTCAGTGGACAGTCAGCCTTTATTTCTGAACAGGGCTTTTATTGTCTCATTTCCGGTTGCTGGTGTCTCTGTTGCTCACATGCTATTCAGATCTGCTTTAGCAGTTACCGATGACTTCTCTCTCTCCCTCCCTC
>NW_019174820.1:1589830-1594905 GCF_002260705.1 Seriola dumerili | reverse complement strand
TTTTTTCGCACCGTGTCGATCACCACTCGAGCTTTGTCCACCCGTGTGTTCTGTGTTACAACACACTCCAGTTCACCATCAGTTATCACCCCACGCTCCAGGAGTTTATCCAGCAGCTTACGGAGAACAGGTTCAGACACTCTGTCGATGAACTGTGTCCGAACAGACTTCAGCTTCTTTTCTGCTGGGACACGAGAAGTCCCTGCTGGGACACTAGAAGTCCCTGCTGGGACACTCGAAGTCCCTGCTGGGACACTAGGAGTCCATCCTAGGAAACTAGATGTCCCTGCTGGGACACTCTGGGTCCCTGCTGGGACACTAGGAGTCCATGCTGGGACACTAGGAGTCCCTGCTGGGACATGAGATGTCCCTGCTGGGACACTTGAAGTCCCTGCTGGGACACTTGAAGTCCATCTTGGGAAACTAGGAGTCCATGCTGGATCAGGACCTATAAGATGAACAAGAAAAGTATGTGTTAAATTTACAGTATAGTGTATGAGTGGGTGCATATACAGTATATGTTACTGCCACTAGTAAAGAGGGTAACTGAGTAGATATAATTATCCTCCTTATTTTCCAACACTGACTTTGATCAATGTTACTTTTAGCTTCTTCACACAAAGCTCTTCAGTCCGACTTCTTTTGTGTCACAGGTCAAAGTTCACAACCATTTTTCATTGATTTTATACATTTGATTTTATACTGACTCCCATTAACACTGGTTACACAGTGGACTGTGGAATAAAAGCAGAACTGAAGATGATCTCTGGCAGAACCAGAATAAAGGCATCGTGGATCAATCACTAACTATTCTCTCCTGTCCTGTTCTACTATCAGGTGGACTGATGCTGCAGGTGGATGAAGACTTTACCAGTCAGGTCAAACTCGTGCTTCCAGACATCTGCATCCGTTTGGTCTCGGACCGTTACAGTCGCTTGTTCTGTGTTTGCAGGCAGCCGGATCTCAAACGTTGGGTGGTAGTTTGGTCCAAAATGCAGATCAAACTCTGCTTTCTGAAAAGCAGTAGCACCAGCGTCAGTGTCCCGACAGTTTCCACAGTATCAGCGTGTTTCTAAACCTTTTATTTCACATACTCACCTCAGGCTGTACTTTCTGGGCCGTCGGACAGTGAGCGGGTAATCTTCAGATCTTTATATTGAGTTTGCATTGGGAAAGGCGCGCCGGATGTACACAGACATATGGCTGTTTTCTGCTCACCTTAAGAGACATGAGAACATGTTAGTTAGACGATCTATCCTCAGTTGAGCCCGACTGATAAATCCACACTTTCATATTGTCTCTTATACGTTCTAGCTTTCTGACAATCCTTGAGATGTGATGTTCATCCAGTTCTTGTCCATCTTTGTTAAATGACCCGGTTCTTTGGAAACGTAGAACAATATCTGATTGATGCTGATGAGTCTGGGCTCAGAGTGAAGCTGTAACACGTCTTTACCTCTTCCAGAGGGACGTTGCTCGGCAGGAGAAGCACATTGAGGTTCTGCCTCTGTGTCTTTGGGTTTGGTGGTCGGAGGAACAGCAAAACTTGGCCGCTAATAGGGTGCACGTTGTTCCAAAACCTCCATAAAACCTCCGAAACCCAGGTTAGGCCAAAGGCAGAGAGATGAGGGACTTTGACGATCACATGAGTGTCTGTGATCTCCAGCGGGTCGATGACGCTCATCCCATCATCGGTGATGTGGACAACAGACAGCAGATCTTCAGAGAGCAGAGCTGTGGAAACACACACACATTCATCATCTGTTTCCCCGACGACAGCCTCATCACAAAGGTAAAGATCATTTTATTCAATGTTTAGTTGAGGTGTCAGGATTCAATCTGACTTTCCATTTCAAGGTCACGATCCGATTCAATTTTCAATTTCAACAATTCCTTTCAGCACCGACGTAAAGATCAATAACAATCATTGGTTTTATGCCCTGACAACTGTCGATTACATTTCCAAATTCTTCTTGGAACAGAGGCTACATGGTATCAAGTGTGATATCACAACCACTTTTGTTTGGAAAGTCCAACACTAAGGTCATGTGGTCAAATTTAAATAAGTTCTTTTAAATGATAATAATTTATTTCACCAGTCAACTGGGAACAAACTGTGAACATGAAAACAAAGATAAGTCACAGAGCGTATCCCTCCGCCATCTAGTGACTCTTCCTGTAACTGCACTCTTCACATCAAACAACAGCAGCTGCCAAAATACAAACTGTGGTTTTCTTGTCAATGACACATTCGTCGAATCTTTAATCCAGTTTAATATGTGTTGAATTCAACATATTTATTACCATTTACTGTGATTTATTCAGCTTCTCTTTGGCTATTGTTTGTTTTGTTGAAGCATCAGAGGAGGTGGAACAAGAGAGGGATGATGAGACAGACAGCAGGGAATTAAATATACATTTAACCGTAGATGGAGGCTGCTCCTCAAGCCCCACGGCTGCTGCTGGATCTCAGTTACAAGGTTTCCAGACTGTGGCCTCATGTTCAAACATCAAGCAGCTATGGCACGACAGAGATCACATATCTGATACTATCAACATAATATTAAACATCATGTACTTTTATCAATATAAAATCTATATGAAATACCAAATGTCTGGTTTATATAATGGGAGACGTGTGACTTGGGCTGTAGTAGACTGTGCAGCCTACAGGGGGCGCTACCAGGACTATTAGTAATTATTAGACTAGTCATTTACTCACCATCCTTAGTTTCACAGTGTGGGAGGTGGAGCTGACGGACAGCATCCTCGGGACACTGGATATCGAACAGTGGCCCTGCAGCCGTCTTGCCGGCAGATTTGAGGAGAGTCTCATCCCATTGGACGATCCTGTAGAGCAGCTCCGCCTCCTGAGCCATCACAAACACCAGTCCAGTAGAAGTACACTGGAACCCGCCCGGACCAGGACACCTGAACCTGCAGGACACAGAAGACTGAATGAGCACGGACCGGACCGGACCGGACCAGACCAGACCGGACCGGACCGGACCAGACCAGACCAGACCAGACCAGATGGGACCGGACCAGACCAGACCAGACCGGACCAGACCAGACCGGACCAGACCAGACCAGACCAGACCAGACCAGACAACAAACAGGAAGGACCCACAGAGAGGTTTAAACACGATATGATTGTGTAATACAACAGTAACACTTTGGTCACTGAAGGAGAGAAGACAAGAGGCATCCATGACGCCACCAACTCTGCAGAAAGCCGTGAAGAAGAGGGAAAACAGTGTTTGCTGATTTTATTATGCGATTACCTGTATGACACTTGTGTAGATGCAATTTTCAGTTCAGGTGTGAAGCTTGATGGAGGCTGTGATTCACAAAGAAACAACATCAAACAACATCATTAGCAGAAATAAACAAAGATATTCTCACACAGTCCACACTGAACTGAATGAAGTCATTATTTACAGACGACATCCGAGCGGTTTGAAGCAGCAGATTCTGCAGATACGAAAGATATTAAAGACATCAAGTACATAAATATATTTGGACTCAATGGCCACAGTGTTTTAGTTCCCTCCACTGTGACTGGAGATAAAACAATTCATTCACCTGCTTCATGTGGTGTTGATGTGAAAAGTCTCTGTTCATCATCTTTTCTCTCCACGCCCTCAGAAATACATAATCCCAGTTGTTTTGAAAAATCAAATACTATTAAATATGAAATGTCTCATTGTCGTTAAAATAAAATTATAACGATGGCGTATAATGACAGAATTTAAGGGACAATGAGAAAGTGGAACTCTGATCAGGATACGGTGGTTTTTCTCACCTTCATCAGCTTCGTGTCGTCCTCAGACACGTCCAGCTTTGTCTCTGTTGTGTTCGTGTCCAGTTTGACATCAGAGTCACCTGATGGGAGGAGAAGTCACAGATCTGAGTCAGACATGAAGTCGGAGGATGTGAGCAGCTCAAAGCCTCCTGTCATCACGTTCCTCTCAGACGCTCCTGGTTTTCTATTGGCTGTGCATCAGCATGAGCTGACGAGTCCAAATATCTGTTACTGAGTCAACGACAGGGACGTGCTTGCTGTTTGTAGCTGCCTTTATTCAGTGAAATTCATCAGCTGCAGCCACATGTTGTTTTTGTAAACACTCTGATAAACAGCAGCGGCACGGTAGAGAGTCAAATCTGAAGAGACTGGAGTGTGAGCTTCTCCTCCACGGCAGCAGTTAGTTTCTTTTAGGTATCTGTGTCTTGTTCAGGCATCAGTTGCACCGACACACACAGTTTATTTAATGTTTGTGGATCACAGGCCTGCAGCGACACTTTGGCTTCAGGTCTGTTATCTCTGTAAACAACACATATGTTCCCTCTAACACACAGGACATTATTAAAAAAGTCTTGATCAGAATCATCTGTCAACAGTGTTTCTTACCTTTATGTAACGATGACGGGCCCTCTGAGAGCAGATCTCCTTTTTCAGCAGCAGGCTGCACACTCACTGACAATATTTAGAAAGCATGAAAATCATTTGATTAAAATTTGAAATTAATTATTATTAATTATCTTTGAAATTAAAATTTCTTTTGTCTTTAGTTTAAAAACAATTTTACAGAAAGCGGGAGACCTCAGCGCTCACCAGGGTAACGATGGAGAAACCTGGATGGGAGTGATTGGGAGGAACTGCCTGCCTGATCTGAACCCAAGTGATGTTTTGTTGTTGGACTATAAGGTGATTTATTAGTTACTACCACGTTTAAAGATTCTGATCATGAAACTCTGCTTCCAAACAAAGTCTGTTAATGTTCCTCCAAGTCCAGCTGACCATGTGGCACATACTGCTGTCAGCTGAAACATTTATATGCACATAAATTCTGTCCATCAAAATCATTATTATATTATTTTACTATTTGTAGTGTTGAGCCGGTTCGCGCTGGGCCCGGGCCTTGGCCCATGGGGCCCGGCCGGGNGCTGTCAGCTGAAACATTTATATGCACATAAATTCTGTCCATCAAAATCATTATTATATTATTTTACTATTTGTAGTGTTGAGCCGGTTCGGGCTGGGCCCGGGCCTTGGCCCATGGGGCCCGGCCGGG
>NW_019174820.1:1526115-1589805 GCF_002260705.1 Seriola dumerili | reverse complement strand
TTATCACCCCTCGCCTCCAGGAGTTTATCCAGCAGCTTACGGAGAACAGGTTCAGACACTCTGTCGATGAACTTTGTCGAACAGACTTCAGCTTCTTTTCTGCTGGGACACGAGAAGTCCCTGCTGGGACACTCGAAGTCCACCTGGACCTTGAGTCCTGCTGGGCACTAGGAGTCCCTTGTTGAGGCACTAGGAGTCCCTGCTGGGACACTAGGAGTCATTCCTAGGAAACTAGATGTCCCTGCTGGACACTCTGGGTCCCAGCTGGGACACTAGATGTCCATCCTAGGAAACTAGATGTCCCTGCTGGGACACTAGGAGTCCATGCTGGATCAGGACCTATAAGATGAACAAGAAAAAGTATGTGTTAAATTTACAGTATAGTGTATGAGTGGGTGCATATACAGTATAATGTTTACTGCCACTAGTAAACAGGGTAACTGAGTAGATATAATTATCCTCCTTATTTTCCAACACTGACTTTGATCAATGTTACTTTTAGCTTCTTCCACAAAGCTCTTCAGTCCGACTTCTTTTGTGTCACAGGTCAAAGTTCACAACCATTTTTTCATTGATTTTATACATTTGATTTTATACTGACTCCATTAACACTGGTTACACAGTGGACTGTGAAATAAAAGCAGAACTGAAGATGATCTCTGGCAGAACCAGAATAAAGGCATCGTGGATCAATCACTAACTATCTCTCCTGTCCTGTCTACTATCAGGTGGACTGATGCTGCAGGTGGATGAAACTTTACCAGTCAGGTTTCAAACTCTGCTCCAGACATCTGCATTTGTTTGGTCTCCGACCGTTACAGTCGCTTGTTCTGTGTTTGCAGGCAGCCGGATCTCAAACGTGGGTGGTAGTTTGGTCCAAAATGCAGATCAAACTCTGCTTTCTGAAAAGCAGTAGCACCAGCGTCAGTGTCCCGACAGTATCCACAGTAAACTACAAGTTTGATGAATTTTATCAGCATGTTACTAACCTTTTATTTCACATACTCACCTCAGGCTGTACTTTCTGGGCCGTCGGACACTGTGAGCGGTGTAATTTCGATCTTTAATGAGTTTGCATTTGGGAAGGCGCCGGGATGTACACAGACATCGGCTGTTTTCTGCTCACCTTAAGAGACATGAGAACATGTTAGTTAGACGATCTATCCTCAGTTGAGCCCGACTGATAAATCCACACTTTCATATTGTCTCTTATACGTTCTAGCTTTCTGACAATCCTTGAGATGTGATGTTCATTCCAGTTCTTGTCCATCTTTGTTAAATGACCCGGTTCTTTGGAAACGTAGAACAATTATCTGATTGATGCTGATGAGTCTGGGCTCAGAGTGAAGCTGTAACACGTCTTTACCTCTTCCAGAGGACGTTGCTCGGCAGGAGAAGCACATTGAGGTTCTGCCTCTGTGTCTTTGGGTTTGGTGGTCGGAAAACAGCAAAACTTTGGCCGCTAATAGGTGCACGTTGTTCCAAAACCTCCATAAAAACCTCCGAAACCCAGGTTAGGCCAAAGGCAGAGAGATGAGGACTTTGACGATCACATGAGTGTCTGTGATCTCCAGCGGTTCGAGGACGCTCATTCCGTCATCGGTGATGTGGACAACAGACAGCAGATCTTCAGAGAGCAGAGCTGTGAAAACACCACACACATTCATCATCTGTTTTCCCGACGACAGCCTCATCACAAAGGTAGAGATCATTTTATTCGATGTTTAGTTGAGGTGTCAGGATTCAATCTGACTTTCCATTTCAAGGTCACGATCCGATTCAATTTTCAATTTCAACAATTCCTTTCAGCACCGACGTAAAGATCAATAACAATCATTGGTTTTATTGCCCTGACAACTGTCGATTACATTTCCAAATTCTTCTTGGAACAGAGGCTACATGGTATCAAGTGTTGATATCACAACCACTTTTGTTTGGAAAGTCCAACACTAAGGTCATGTGGTCAAATTTAAATAAGTTCTTTTAAATGATAATAATTTATTTCACCAGTCAACTGGGAACAAACTGTGAACATGAAAACAAAGATAAGTCACAGAGCGTATCCCTCCGCCATCTAGTGACTCTTCCTGTAACTGCACTCTTCACATCAAACAACAGCAGCTGCCAAAATACAAACTGTGGGTTTTCTTGTCAATGACACATTCGTCGAATCTTTAATCCAGTTTAATATGTAATTGAATTCAAACATATTTATTACCATTTACTGTGATTTATTCAGCTTCTCTTTGGCTATTGTTTTGTTTGTTGAAGCATCAGAGGAGGTGGAAACAAGAGAGGGATGATTGAGACAGACAGCAGGGAATTAAATATACATTTAACCGTAGATGGAGGCTGCTCCTCAAGCCCCACGGCTGCTGCTGGATCTCAGTTACAAGGTTTCCAGAACTGTGGGCCTCATGTTCAAACATCAAGCAGCTATGGCACGACAGAGATCACATAACTGATACTATCAACATAATATTAAACATCATGTACTTTTATCAATATAAAATCTATATGAAATACCAAATGTCTGGTTTATATAATTGGAGACGTGTGACTTGGGCTGTAGTAGACTGTGCAGCCTACAGGGGGCGCTACCAGGACTATTAGTAATTATTAGACATGTCATTTACTCACCATCCTTAGTTTCACAGTGTGGGAGTGGAGCTGACGGACAGCATCCTCGGGACACTGGATATCGAACAGTGGCCCTGCAGCCGTCTTGCCCGCAGAATTTGAGGAGAGTCTCATCCCATTGGACGATCCTGTAGAGCAGCTCCGCCTCCTGAGCCATCACAAACACCAGTCCAGTAGAAGTACACTGGAAACCCGCCCGGACCAGGACACCTGAACCTGCAGGACACAGAAGGCTGAATGAGCACGGACCGGACCAGACAGGACCGGACCAGACCAGACCGGACCAGACCAGACCAGACCAGTCCAGACCGGACCGGACCGGACCGGACCGGACCGGACCGGACCAGACCAGTCCGGACCAGACCAGTCCGGACCGGACGCCGGATCCGGACAAGAAACAGGAAGGACCCACAGAGAGGTTTAAACACGATATGATTGTGTAATACAACAGTAACACTTTGGTCACTGAAGGAGAGAAGACAAGAGGCATCCATGACGCCACCAACTCTGCAGAAAGCCGTGAAGAAGAGGGAAAACAGTGTTTGCTGATTTTATTATGCGATTACCTGTATGACACTTGTGTAGATGGCAGTTTTCAGTTCAGGCGTGAAGCTTGATGAGGCTGTGATTCACAAAGAAACAACATCAAACAACATCATTACCAGAAATAAACAAAGATATTCTCACACATGTCCACACTGAACTGAATGAAGTCATTATTTACAGACGACATCCGAGCGGTTTGAAGCAGCAGATTCTGCAGATACGAAAGATATTAAAGACATCAAGTACATAAATATATTTGGACTCAATGGCCACAGTGTTTTAGTTCCCTCCACTGTGACTGGAGATAAAACAATTCATTTCACCTGCCTTCATGTGGTGTTGATGTTGAAAAGTCTCTGCTTCATCATCTTTTCTCTCCACGCCCTCAGAAATACATAATCCCAGTTGTTTTGAAAAATCAAATACTATTAAATATGAAATGTCTCATTGTCGTTAAAATAAAATTATAACGATGGCGTATAAATGACAGAATTTAAGGACAATGAGAAAGTTGAACTCTGATCAGGATACGGTGGTTTTTCTCACCTTCATCAGCTTCGTGTCGTCCTCAGACACGTCCAGCTTTGTCTCTGTTTGTGTTCGTGTCCAGTTTGACATCAGAGTCACCTGATGGGAGGAGAAGTCACAGATCTGAGTCAGACAATGAAGTCGGAGGATGTGAGCAGCTCAAAGCCTCCTGTCATCACGTTCCTCTCAGACGCTCCTGGTTTCTATTGGCTGTGCATCAGCATGAGCTGACGAGTCCAAATATCTGTTACTGAGTCAAACGACAGGGACGTGCTTGCTGTTGTAGCTTGCCTTTATCAGTGAAATTCATCAGCTGCAGCCACATGTTGTTTTTGTAAACACTCTGATAAACAGCAGCGCGCACGGTAGAGAGTCAAATCTGAAGAGACTGGAGTGTGAGCTTCTCCTCCACGGCAGCAGTTAGTTTCTTTTAGGTATCTGTGTCTTGTTCAGGCATCAGTTGCACCGACACCACACATTTATTTAATGTTTGTGGATCACAGGCCTGCAGCGCACACTTTGGCTTCAGGTCTGTTATCTCTGTAAACAACACATATGTTTCCTCTAACACACAGGACATTATTAAAAAGTCTTGATCAGAATCATCTGTCAACAGTGTTTCTTACCTTTATGTAACGATGACGGGCCCTCTGAGAGCAGATCTCCTTTTTCAGCAGCAGGCTGCACACTCACTGACAATATTTAGAAAGCATGAAAATCATTTGATTAAAATTTGAAATTAATTATTATTAATTATCTTTGAAATTAAAATTTCTTTTTGTTTAGTTTAAAAACAATTTTACAGAAAGCGGGAGACCTCAGCGCTCACCAGGGGTAACGATGGAGAAACCTGGATGGGAGTGATTGGGAGGAACTGCCTGCCTGATCTGAACCCAAGTGATGTTTTGTTGTTGGACTATAAGGTGATTTATTAGTTACTACCACGTTTTAAAGATTCTGATCATGAAACTCTGCTTCCAAACAAAGTCTGTTAATGTTCCTCCAAGTCCAGCTGACCATGTGGCACATACTGCTGTCAGCTGAAACATTTATATGCACATAATTCTGTCCATCAAAATCATTATTATATTATTTTTACTATTTGTTAGTGTTGAGCCGGTTCGCGCTGGGCCCGTGCCTTGGCCCATGGGGCCGGCCGGGCCCAGCCCGAACCGGCCTACATGGGTTCGTCTCCAGTGGGCTCACCACCTGCAGGAAGAGTCAGCGGGATCCGGTGCAGTGTGGATTGGGCAGCAGACCAAGGCGGGGGCCTTGGTGGTCCGATCCTCGGTTACGGAAACTGGTTTTTGGAACATGGAACGTCACTTCTCTTGGCGGGAAGGAGCGGGAGCTTGTGGAAGAGGTTGAGCGATACCGGCTAGATATAGTCAGCCTCACCTCGACACATAGCGTCGGCTCCGGAACCAAGTCCTTGAGAGGGCTGCGTCTCTCCTCTTTGCTGGAGTGCTCCGGGTGAGAGGCAGAGGGCCGGGGTGGGCTTTTTGGTGTCCCCCAGGCTCTCTGCCTGTATGTTGGAGTTTACCCAGTGGACGAAAGGGTTGCGTCCCTGCGCCTTCGGGTCGGGGATCGGGTTCTGACTGTTGTCGGTGCCTATGCACCGAAACAGCAGTTCAGACTACCCGCCCTTTTTGGAGTCCTTGGGACGGGTGCTGGAAAGTGCCCCGAAAGGGGACTCCATTGTCCTATTGGGAGACTTCAACGCTCACGTGGGCAATGACAGCGTGACCTGGAAGGGTGTGGTGGGGAGGAACGGCCTGCCCGATCTGAACCCAGACGGCGTTCAGTTATTGGACTTCTATGCTAGTCACAGCTTGGCCATAACTAACACCATGTTCAAAACATAAGGATGTCCATAGGTGCACTTGGCACCAGGACACCCCAGGTCGGCAGGTCTATGATCGACTTTGTAGTCGTATCATCAGACCTGTGGCCGCATGTTTTGGACACTCCGGTAAAGAGAGGAGCAGAGTTGTCAACCGACACCACCTGGTTGATGAGTTGGATCAGATGGCGGGGAAGACGCCGCGCAGACCTGGCAGGCCCAAACGGGTTGTGAGGGTCTGCTGGGAAAGCCTGGCGGAAAGAACCCGTCAAGATGATTTTCAACGCACACCTCCGGCAGAGTTTCGATCGCGTTCCGAGGGCAGTGAGGGAACATTGAGTCCGAATGGGCCTTGTCCGCTCTGCTGTTGTTGAGGCGGCTGTTGCGAGCTGCGGCCGCAAGGTAGCTGGGGCCAGTTGTGGCGGTAACCCCCGTACCCGCTGGTGGACACCAGGGGTGGTGGAAGCCGTCAGGCTGAAGAAGGAGGCCTACAGGCTGTGGTTGGCCTGTGGGTCTCAGGAATCACAGCTGACTGGTACCGGCCGCCAAGTGAGTGCAGCCGCAGCAGTTGCTGAGGCAAAAACTCGGTCGTGGGAGGAGTTCGGTGAGACAATGGAGGAAGACTACCGAATCGGCTCCAAAAAGGTTCTGGCAAACCGTCCGGCGCCTCAGGGGGGGAAGGCGGCAACTCGCTCACACTGTTTACAGTGGGGGTGGGAGCTGCTGACGTCAACTGAGGATTTAGTCGGACGGTGGAAGAATACTTTGAGGAGCTCCTCAATCCCACCAACACGTATTCCATGGAGGAAACAGAAGCCAAGAGACCTGGGGATGGATGGTCTAATCTCCGGGGCAGAAGTCGCCGAGGTATGAAACAAACTGCGCGGTGGCGGAGCCCTGGGGGTTGATGAGAATCGCCCTGGGTATCTCAAGGCTCTGGATGTTGTAGGGCTGTCTTGGTTGACACGCCTCTGCAACATTGCGTGGACATCGGGCGGCAGTGCCTTTGGAGCGTTCAAACCGGGTGGTGGTCCCCATCTTTTAAAAAGGGTGACCCAGAGGGTGTGTTTCCAACTACCAGGGAATTACACTCCTCAGCCTCCCTGGTAAAGCGTCTATGCCAGGGTACTGGAAAAGAGGGTCCGGTCGATAGTTGAACCTCAGATCGAGGAGGAGCAATGTGGTTTTCGTCCTGGGCGTGGAACTGTGACCAGCTCTTACCCTCGCTAGGTGTGGGAGGGAGCATGGAGTTTGCCAATCCAGTCCACATGTTTTGTGGATCTGGAGAAAGCTCATGACCGTGTCCCAGAGGCTCCTTGTGGGGGCACTCCGGGAGTATGGGTGGATGGCCCCTTGTTAGTGGCCATTAAATCCCTGTACCAAAGGATGTGATCTGGTTCGCGTAGGCGGCAGTAAGTCGGACCTGTTCCCAGTGGGGTTGGACTCCGCCAGGGCTGCCCTTTGTCACGCGTTCTGTTCATAACTTTTATGGACAGAATTTCTAGACGCAGCCGGGTGGTGGAGGGGTTTGGGTTCGGTGGCGGGAGGATCTCGTCTCTGCTTTTTGCAGATGATGGGGTCCTCTTAGCGTCATCGAACGCCGACCTTCAGCTCTCACTTGGGCGGTTCGCGGCCGAGTGTGGAAGCGGCTGGATGAAGATCGCACCTCCAAGTCTGAGGCCATGGTTCTCAGCCGGAAACGGGTGGATTGCCTGCTCCGGGTCAGGGGGGAGGCTCTGCCTCGGGTGGAGGAGTTTAAGTATCTCGGGATCTTGTTCACGAGTGAGGGTAGGATGGAGCGGGAGATCGACAGGCGATTGGGGCGGCGTCAGCAGTGATGCGGGCGCTGAAACCGGTCCCGTTGTGGGGAAGAGAGAGCTAAGCCGGAAGACAAAGCTCTCGATTTACCGGTCGATCAACGTTCCACATCCTCACCTATGGTCATGAGCTTTGGGTAATGACCGAAAGAACGAGATCGCGAATACAAGCGACCGAAATGAGTTTTCCTCCGCAGGGTGGCCGGGCTCAGCCTTAGAGATAGGGTGAGGAGCTCGGTCATCCGGAGGGACTCGGAGTAGAGCCGCTGCTCCTCCATGTCGAGAGGAGCCAGTTGAGGTGGTTCGGGCATCTGGTGAGGATGCCTCCTGGACGCCTCCCCAGGGAGGTGTTTCGGGTATGTCCCACCGGGAGGAGGCCTCGGGCCGACCAAGCGACACGCTGGAGGGATTATATCTCTCGGCTGGCCTTGGAACGCCTCGGGATTCTCCCGGAGGAGCTGGTGAAAGTTGCTGAGGAGAGGGCCGTCTGGACCTCTTTGCTGAGGCTGCTGCCCCGCGACCCGGATCCGGATAAGCGGGAGACGACGAAGACGAAGATGAAGACGAAGACGAAGTGTTGATCCATAAGAAGATATAAAAACCATCGCAGTGTAGTTTTACATCTCCTCTCTCAGGCTTCTCTCTGCAGCTCTAGTAACAACAGGTCTGTGAGCCAATCAGAAGAGAGGAGGCTCTGAGCCTCTCTTCTGATTGGCTGACTGTTTTCTGAGTGATCCAATAAAAATATAGCAGATTTCAGGTAAAAACACTCAGAAAAACCAAATCCTGCAAGGTTTGGATGGTGGGTCCAGGTGGGCGGGGCTTGGTGACTGCTTTGTTGTGACATCACAAAGTTCCAGAAGTCCTGACGGCTGGTTTTAAGGCTCAGTTTCTGAATACAGGCTGTGTGCATGTCTCTGTGGACTGAGGCTTTGATACTTTCACAGTATTAATATAGAACCTAAAGCTGATCTATAATCACACTACACATGGACAACAGACAGATGAAGAGCAGACACTTGCAGTACTCACAGGCTTTGTCTGTGGAAGCTTTAATCTCTCTGCCGTTGACTCTGCAGGAACAAACACAACAACATCAGTTACAAAGTTTTGTTTGAGTTAGCTTTACTAATCCTAGCGGTGATAATCACGGTTCCATGGTAACCAGCCCTGAAACAGGTTAGACTTAAAGCATCAGATCAAAAATGTATAAACACGCTGCCTCTCAACCAATCAGATCTCTAGAAAACTAAAAGACACCACTTCTACTAGAGGACTCTTTTTCCAACCTCTTGTAATTTGCTTTTTATTTTGTATACATTGCCTTATATGTAAATACAGTCAGATGGTATTGTTGATATCTGGCTCGTCATCAGGTGACTTCATTCGTCATTGGATGTGAGTGAATATTCATCTGACTTCATGAGACAGATTGATATGTGATTGGCTGACTGTTCTCTCTCTGTCTTTCTGTCCAATCCTGAAGCCTGTCACCGTTCTCCTCTCACAGCTTCACTGAGAAGGATGGAGGTTTACAGGAAACATTGGATCTTTGCTCTGATACTGAGTTTACTACAACACTGCAGAGAGCAGCATGGACTGACTCCACCCCCCCACCCCACCCCCCACACTGACCTCAGAGTCTCCAGTCTACAGTCTGGACTCTCCACAAGATCAAACAGCTCCTTCACTCCTGAATCCTGCAGCTTGTTGTGACTCAGGTCCAGTTCTCTCAGATGGGAGGGGTTGGACTTCAGAGCTGAGGCCAGAGAAGAACAGCTGATCTCTGACAACATGCAGAACTTCAACCTGGACAAAGATTAAAACATAGAGATTGAAATCAATTATAATCAATCAGATATGTCCCAATCAATGAGTCCTTATGGCAGCAACCCAGGTATGACCCTTGGGTACATGTAATCCCCCTCTCTCCCCTAACTTACCCATGTCTCTCTCACTGTCACTATCATAATAAAGGCAGAAATGTCCAAAAAACAAATTAAAAAAACATATTCATTAAATCAAAGTGAATGATTCAAGTTCTGTGTGAAGATAAATCAGCTTCAGTTGTGGATTAAAGATATAAGATCTACAACAGTAACAGTCAGTGAACTGACCTCAGAGTCTCCAGTCTACAGTCTGGACTCTCCAGAAAACCACACAGCTCCTTCACTCCTGAATCCTGCAGGTTGTTGTAGCTCAGGTCCAGGAGTCTCAGAAGGGAGGGGTTGGACTTCAGAGCTGAGACCAGAGAAGAACAGCTGATCTCTGACAAACTGCAGTTCATCAATCTGAATAAAGAATAAAAAGAAGTAGATAAAATGATTGATAATAGATCAGATATGTCCTTCTTCTATGTGAAGATAAATCAGCTTCAGTTGTTGATTAAAGATATAAGATCTACAACAGTAACAGTCAGTGAACTGACCTCAGAGTCTCCAGTCTACAGTCTGGACTCTCCAGAAAACCACACAGACCCTTCACTCCTGAATCCTGCAGGTCCCAGTTTCCACTCAGGTCCAGGTGTCTCAGATGGGAGGGGTTGGACTTCAGAGCTGAGGCCAGAGAAGAACAGCTGATCTCTGATAACATGCAGAACCTCAGTCTGAATAAAGAATAAAACATGTAAATAAAAAAATGAGTAGAGTGACTTTGTCATACAATATTATAAAATTTACAGTTAACGTAGATATACACGAAATTCTCATTCTATTTCAATCTTCCTGACTGTAAGAGACGGTATGTAATACCCATACCAACGAAGTCAGGAAGTATCCACACTCACCGTGCCATGGTTGCAGACTCAAGAAGCACGTAAGGAGCACATTAACCCTGCAGAAGTGGGCAAAGGTACAGGAGGAAGCCCAAGCAGCAGCAGCAGCAGCAGCACAGATGTTACTCAAGGGAGCCCAGGAGGTGGAGACACTCCTAGTCGGGCAACCTGGAGGCCCCTGAGCCTGTACGCCCGTGAGATGGTATCAACAACCCAGATTGAGAGCCTCTGTTTGGCAGAACCCTTCCTGTGCCCACCATAACAGACAAACAGTGCATCTGACTTACAGAGCCCAGCTGACACATCTATGTAACATCTGACAGCCTGAACGGGACAAAGCAGTCTGACATCTGTGGGGCAAAGACAGCCAAACCGATTGATATGAAAAGCTGAAAGCCTCTTCAAAAGTAATGTGGGGGTGGGCCACATGGAAAACCCCCAGACCCATCAGAGTTCCAACTTCAACAATCCTTGGCAATGAACAAGCCATGAAGCTCACCAACAAGCTTTGCTTTGCAACAGCGAGGAGAAAGGCAGTCTTACCAGACAGCCGGTTCCCGGGGCTCAAACAGTGGGGAACATAGAGATTCTAGGACAATAGGCAAATCCCATGAAGGCACCCGTACAGCATGTGGGGGCCACAACCGGAGAGCACCCTTCAGAAAATGACTCACCAGAGGATGTGACCCCACAGTCCAATTGTCCACCACAACATGCTGAGGCGAGATGGCAGCAACGTACACATTGAGGCAGAAACCAACAGACCCATATTCATCAACATTTGAGCAAAACAAACACAGAGCAACACTCTGGGTCCACATCTTGATCCGTGCACCAACAGAGCACTAGTGCCCGAGCAGTAAGTACAGTCTGGATCACACAAACTCAATAGTGCGCCTGGTCCTTTAAAGGGCCAAACATGCAGCCAAAGGTGCATGGGCAGCATCCAGACAACCATGATACGGCCGACTGAATGGCTTGCTTAACTGTGGAAAGACCAGCCTCAGCATCCTTCAGGGAGTGTGCTCCTAACCTGTGTGAATTACAGAGGAGATAGGGGACTCCCGTTCTGGTTCCTCCTGCTCTAGTTCTTCCCCATCAGAAAAGAGACTCCCTAATGCCACAATAGACAGGTCAAGGTAAAAAGCCCACAGCCAATACAGCGCACACTAGTAACCTGCCCGCAATGAGGGGAGACAGTAGGCAGTAACAAGGAACATCCACCGGGGAAATAAAGATGTTTACTTCCCCGGAAAAGTCAAACATTTTGCGGTCCTAGTTCCGACAAAACTTGGGAAATGAGCATCGGCTATGAAGCCTCTAGAGGAAACGTTGCTCCAACCAATAGGTTGCGAGGCTACTGGCATAGGCGGTAAGCATTGATGCTAGTTCATGCTAACAGCTTACACCACCTGCGTGAAGATGAAAAGGAGCCGACTGCTGGGTGACACGCCTCTTTATCAGGGTGCTTGTGTCACCGAGGTCACACGTGACTTTGTTGGTATTATGTCTTGACTTCTTGAGCTATCGTGTTGCATATCCAGCTATTACACACCGTCTCTGGTGGTCAGGACGAATGAAATAGAAACTGACCCTAACAACTAACAGTGGACATTTTCTACAGTTCATTTAGAAAAGAAATTTAGAAGTCGTCTGACTGAGAGAAACACGAGTGTGAGTTCTGACGATTTAACTGAGGGGAACAGACATTATTCATGACAACTGAAGAATCATTCTCAGTCTGAGAGAAGAACAACTGGAAACACGAGACAACAACTATTTAAAATGTCATTCATTACATCAAAGTGAATGATTCAAGTTATTTGTCAATATAAATTAGGTTCAGTTGTGGGAAAAAGATGAACTGACCTCAAAGTCTCCAGTCTACAGTCTGGACTCTCCAGAAAACCACACAGGCCCTTCACTGCTGAATCCTGCAGGTTGTTGTCGCTCAGGTCCAGTTCTCTCAGATGGGAGGGGTTGGACTTCAGAGCTGAGGCCAGAGAAGAACAGCTGATCTCTGACAACCTGCAGCGCTTCAATCTGAATAAAGAATAAAAGATGTAGATAAAATCATTAATAATCAATCAGATAATTCCTAATAAACGATCTTTGGTAAAAATGAGTAGAGAGACAGACAAACTGACCTCAGAGTCTCCAGTCTACAGTTTGGACTCTCCAGTCCAGCAGACAGCTCCTTCACTCCTGAATCCTTCAGGTTGTTTCCAGTCAGGTCCAGTTCTCTCAGATGGGAGGGGTTGGACTTCAGAGCTGAGGCCACAACTTCACAGTGAGTCTCTGAGAGTCCACAATAAGAAAGTCTGTGATGAGAGAAAATATAAAATGTATTAGGATAAAATCAGATTGAATTTGTAATAAAAATACAGTGGATGCATATGATGACACAACATGATGATGTGATGAACATCTGCTCTTCACATCTGGGGTTCAGCTCATCTTCTCTCACTGTGTTTGACATGAAACAATAATCCTCATCACTCTCTCAGACCTGCAGAGTTTTAATGTGAATCTTTGTTTTGCAGATGAAGGAGGGAAAATGATGTCACATTTATTCCTCATCATGTGATTCACATTCGCATTTAAAACACTGAAAATGGTAAAAAATAAAAATAAAAAGGTAATAAACAAATATTTCATTATCTAAATGCTTCTGAAAGAGACTTTGTGACACCTGTACTGTCACACCAGAGGATGTTCCAGCCTTCTATGTCAGTTATTAACCTTGCTATTCCTTGCTAACCTGTCATTAGCAGTTAGGAAGACACATAAGCGTAGGCATGCATTGTGTTTCTACCTATTCTCCATCATCTGTAAACTTCTTCTACCATCTGAATCTGTGGTAGCCCCTAGAACCACATGGTAAAAAGTTGTGACATTTGGTACACAGAGTCAAGACACTCCCATAATGCTTTTCACGGTTTTCAAGTTTTATGTCCGTGCCTCAAGTGCTCTAGCGGCACCAACAGGTCAAAGTTGACTTTTGAACCATACGCCCGATTTTCAGCAATTTTAATTGAATTCCTTGGATCAAGCCAAGTTCAATGCATCGTACGATGTCAATTTCCACCATATTGGATTTTTTTGCTACTTCACTAAATAGGCACAGATGATCTTCAGACCAAACCTCACAAAAGTTATCACATGGATTTTTGATTTTGCAAAGCCTTCATCTGTCACAGGCAATTCGAAAATTGCAGCGAAGCATCAGGAGGTAGCTCCAGAAACCTGGTGTCCTTTGGCACTTTGCACTGCAATACGGAAATTTGCATTTCCCTCTCCCTTTTTGATCGTGTGTCAGGGGTGCCAAACAACAAATCAAGTCATATCTCTGCCAACCTTTAATCAAATTTCCCTAATCTGGACTCACCGAGCCTTTCTGCAGTTCCTCACAGCTGGGATCAGTCTTCGTTGTCCCTTCAATGATGTCTTGTACTTCTCCAAGTCCAACTCCTCCAGAACCTCCTCTGACATCTGCAGCATGTAGGCCAGAGCTGAGCAGTGGATCTCAGAGAGTCTCTTCTCTGATCTGTTCTCTGACTTCAGGAACTCTTGGATCTCCTGATGAACTGAGTGATCCTTCATCTCCATCAGACAGTGGAAGATGTTGATGCTTCTGTCAGGAGAGATATCATCTCTGTTCATCTTCTTCAGGTTGTTGATGGCTCTCTGGATGGTTTCTGGACTGTTCTCTGTCTGACCCAGCAGACCTCCTAAGAGTCTCTGGTTGGACTCCAGAGAGAGGCCATGAAGGAAGCGGACAAACAGGTCCAGGTGACCATTTTTACTTTTGAGGGATTTCTCCATGGCTGCCCTCAGGAAGACATCCAGGGTTAAATCAACATGTTGTTTCCCCAGGAAGTTCTCCAGGACCTCTGTCTTCCTGTTGGTGTAACAGTGGAACATGAAGACTGCAGCCAGAAACTCCTGAACGCTCAGATGAACAAAGCAGTAGACTGTTTTCTGGAAGATCACACTCTCTCTTCTGAAGATCTCAGTACAAAGTCCTGAGTACACCGAGGCCTCTGTGACATCGAGACCACACTGCTCCAGGTCTTCTTGGTAGAACATGATGTTTCCTTTCTCCAGATGTTCAAACGCCAGCCTCCCCAGCTTCAGAAGAACTTCCCCGTCAGCCTCCGTCAGCTCCTGTGGACTCGTCTCACGTCCCTCATGGTACTTGTTCTTCTTCCTCTGTGTCTGAACCAGCAGGAAGTGTGAGAACAGGTCAGTCAGGGTCTGGGGCAGCTCTCCTCTCTGGTCTGTGGTCAACATGTGCTCCAGAACTGTAGCAGTGATCCAGCAGAAGACTGGGACTTGACACATGATGTGGAGGCTCCTGGACGTCTTGATGTGTGAGATGATTCTGCTGGACAGCTCTTCATCACTGGATCTCCTCCTGAAGTACTCCTCCTTCTGGGCGTCAGTGAAGCCTCGTACTTCTGTTACCCTGTCCACACATGTAGGAGGGATCTGATTGGCCGCCGCAGGTCTGGAAGTTATCCAGACGAGAGCCGAGGGAAGCAGATTCCCCCTGATGAGGTTTGTCAGCAGCTCGTTGACTGATGACTCCTGTGTGACATCAGACACAACCTCCCTGTTGTTGAAATCCAGTGACAGTCTGCTTTCATCCAGGCCGTCAAAGATGAACAGAACTTTACAGACAGCGAGCTGCTCTGCTGTGACCTTCTGTAATGTTGGATGGAAAACATGGAGCAGCCTGAGAAGACTGTACTGCTGATCTCTGATCAGGTTCAGCTCCCTGAACGAAAGCAGAACCAGCAGACTGACATCTTGGTTCTCCAAGCCCTCTGCCCAGTCCAGAGAGAACTTCTGCACTGAGAAGGTTTTTCCAACGCCAGCGACGCCGTTGGTCAGAACCACTCTGATGGGTCTCTGCTGGTCAGGTAAGACTTTAAAGATGTCGTGGCACCTGATTGGAGCGTCATGGAGGGTCTCCATCTTGGAAGTTGTCTCCAGCTGCCTCACCTCATGTTGGGTATTAACCTCTTCACTCTGTCCCTCTGTGATGTGGAGCTCAGTGTAGATCCTGTTGAGGAGGGTTCCACTTCCTGTTCCATCAGTTCCTTCAGTCACATGTTCACATCTGCTCCTCAGACTGATCTTATGTTGATGTAAAACCTCCTGCAGACCACTATCTGCTGAAAGAGAAGAGACAACGTCAGACTGAAGAAAGACAATCTGAGAATCTGATGATTATTTTCATCAGCTGCAGAAAAACTAAAGACAAACAGAGAAAAGGTTTTAATGTTGTGGTATTTATAATCATCTTAAAGGTCGATGCTGTGTGATGTAACAAATGACTCTGTATAAAACAACAGGTCCTGGTTTCAGAAATGATGACATCATCATACAGATGTTCAGTCTCACTTTGTTCAGTGCTGGTCTGACTGGCTGTCTGCAGTCCAGGTCTTGTTCTGGGTCTTTGTCCACACTGGGGACAGGAGGAGTCTCCTGAAGAACCAGACTGGTCCCAGTATGAGGTGAAGCACTGTCTGCAGAACCAGTGTCCACAGCTGGTAGAGACTGGATCCTTCAGGACGTCCTGACACAGAGCACAGCTGGACAGCTGCTCCTCCACAGAGACACCTCTCCTCTTCTCTCTGTGAACATGAATACATTTCTTTTTAAATAAAAAAGCTTTCAGTTATTATTCTTAGGGCTGGGTGATATGACTTCAAATCAATACCATGATTATTTAATCTTGATTACTATTACTGAAGGATTACTTTGGCACTTATTGGTCTCTCTCTTTTTATGAGCCATGCTCTTAATATTCGGCAATGTGATTGTGTTTGTGTTCTACAAGTTGGTTGTGTTATTTTATCTCGTTATCCATGTTGCAGTGACCAATGTCTGGTGGTCGTGACTGATCAGGATCAGGGGGTGAGGTGTGTGTCTGTATCATCGTTTCCAAAAGTCTCTGTTTCTGTCAGTCCAGACTAAAACACAAACCCGGAGTTTTCAAACTAAAATGGGTCCAGCAGCGTTTCTAAAAGTCTTCATTTTAGGGACTTGAAAACTCCGGAGTAGTGTGGACAACTAAAGTAACGTTTGAACTCGTGTCATCCATATCGCCAGCTTCGCTTTGAGTGATGGCGGACTAACGTAACATGGACGGGGGGGAGGCGCGTAAATGAAAACAAGGTTGTATTTTTCTTAAGGGGACAGTTCATCAGCGCAGGCATTGAGGAAAGTATGAACCGACATGAGCAAGATTAAGTCGGTGAGAGGTTCTAATGGTCGGTTTTGATACTTTTCGGTTAATTGCCCTCATTATTATAACAAAAAGATTTTAACAACACTGTCTAGATCAGGGGTGTCCAAACTACGGCCCGCGGGCCAACTGTGGCCCGCGGTCCAGTTTTTATTGGCCCGCAGCAAATTCTGAAAATATAATTGAATATGACCCGCACAAGAAGCTTGAGCTCAACTCTGTTGCACTTCTCAGTTTCAACACTAGATGGAGCCAGCCACGGAAACGGTGCTTCTCCACTAAACAAAATTAAGCAAAGAAAAACTTTTACCGCGAGTCACCAGAAATGGCGGCACCGAAGAAACGCAAAATAGCAAGTGAGTGTAGAAGATTTCAAACACGGTGGGAAAATGAATATTTCTTCAAGAAATCAACGGAAAGTTGTCTGTTTGATTTGCAATGAAGATGTTGCTGTGATGAAAGAGTATAATGTCCGTCGGCACTATGAGACCAAACATCAGAGCTACACATTGTACACCGGGTGCCCGAACGAATACAGAAAGTCAAGCAAATGGCAGCTAGCCTGCAAGCTCAACAACAGTTTTTTTTTCGTGCTAACAAAATACAGGAAAACGCCCACAACAGCAAGCTATGAAGTCGCTGAACTTATTGCCCAGCACGGCAAACGCTCTCAGACGGTGATTTCATAAAGCAGTGCCTCATGAAAGTCACGAAATAATGTGCCCGGAAAAAGTGCAGGATTTCAACAACGATGAGCTTATCCAGAAATACAGTGGTGCGGAGAATCGAGGACTTGTCAGCTAACTTGAAACTTCAGCTGAGAGACAAAGCTTGTGCTTTTGATTTTTACTCGATAGCATGCGATGAGAGCACAGATGCCACAGACACGCGCAGCTGTTCATTTTTTTGCGGGGACTAGATGATAATTTTTGCTGTACGGAGGAGCTGCTTGATATGATGAGCCTAAAAGGTACAACAACGGGTAGAGATATTTTTGAAGCTGTGTCAGAGGCAGTTGAAAAGATGGAGCTTAAATGGGACAAGCTCTGTGGAGTAACAAGATGGAGCTCCGGCATGACGGGCGAGCGCGAAGGAATGGCATCGATGGTGTGCGCCAAGGTAAAAGAGAGCAGAAGGGGCTGTTAGGATGCACTGTATAATCCACCAAGAAGCACTGATGTGCCAAGATGTCCAGCTGGGCGATGTGATGAACACTGTTGTAAAAACTGTCAACATAATTCGAGCCTAGAGGACTGTACCACAGAGCATTTCAAGCTTTCCTCTCTGTGTGAGTCTGATAACGGATTACTTCTCCACCTCGGAGTAAGCGTTTGCAATACTAGCGTCGCGCTCTGTACTGCAGCGGTTTTATTCAACTGAGGTCAGAAAATCTACCAGTTTTTTGAAGAGAAGGGCCGACCTCTTCATGAAATGAGTGATCCTCCTGTGGCTGGCTAGACCCTGGCATTTTTAGTTGATCTTACTCATCATCTGAATACACTGAACAAGAACCTACAAGGCAAAGAACAGCTGGTGCCACACCTGTATGCGCACATGAAAGCCTTCTGTGTAAAGCTCCGCCTGTTTGAGACACAACTACGAAGCTTTAATGCTGCACACTTCCCTGCACTGTCTGAAATCAAGTCTGCTTTTCCAAAGACCGACCTTTCTGCTAAAAAGGAGAAATATGTGTCTGTGATTGCATCTCTCGTGACAGAATTCAACCAGCATTTCCAAGATTTTTCTGTCATTGAAAAACAAATCAAGCTGTTCTTGACCGCCTTCCTGGTGGATGCAGAAGAAGTGGAAGAGAGTCTGCAGTTAGAACTGATTTAAATGCAATGTGATGATTCTCTGAAGAGTCAACATCAGCTTCCCTCCCTCCCTGACTTCTATCAGAGTTTGGATAATGCCAAGTTTCCTCTGATGAGACGCCACGCAAAAAGAATGATGAGCCTGTTCGGCTCAACATACATATGTGAACAAACATTTTCTCTGTTAAATCAGAACAAAAGCAGACTGAGAACCAGAATGACTGATAGCCATCTCTGTGAAGTCCTTCGTGTCTCAACCACCAAACTTTCTCCTGACATGTCAGCCATCCTTCAATCCAAAGGACAGCATCACTGCTCCCACTGAGTGCAATGTTCTTCACATTATAGGTGAATTAGAAATACACACAGTATTCATGGGCCAATATGTCACCTCTAGTGTGTGGCCCGGCCCTTTGTTTATTTTTCTGTATTTGGCCCTCACTAAAAAAACTTTGGACACCCCTGGTCTAGATAATTCAATTACAAGTCACTCATTGACCGTTTGCTGAACCCCTCGCAACTGATCATAGCTTAGCAAGTGTAACTAGACATGTCAGGCCAGTGAAGCTTTGAATTTCTCCAGTTGGTGAGGGTGAGTTCACGGGGCTGTAGAAAGAGAGATACTCGTGTTTAAATAGGTGTATGGCCGTGTGTGTTTTATTACCTTTGCAAAACCAAAAAGACAAGAGCAAAGTTTAAGAACTGGATTAAACAGTGGGATCATGTTCTCTAGATTTTAACAACAAATCTTGGCTGCCCTGCTTTACTGCCACAGAGGAAATACATACCTGATGTTTGGAAATGAGTCCAGTGTCTCCCAATGTCTTTACTTCAGAGACTGAATCATCTGTCAAACTGCTGAGAATTACTACCGTCAGCTGTCATGGCTCAGTAAGGACGAAGGACTTGTAAACACAACTCGTAGACTCAGGTAAAGCTTTAAACAGTACACCTTTACTTAAAGTTTGCAGACACACACACGGGCCGTTGTAAATTGTGCTGCTCTAATTAAAGCAGTCAACAAGCGTGATGTCACGTGGTGTTATATTTAACGTGCTGCCACGGTTGACACAAAAGAGGAATACAATGGTCTACAAGCAACAGCACAGTCAAGTTTAACCCCCAGACGAACTTTCATACTTCAGTAAAACTTTAAAAAAAACCCGTCGACTGCCCCACCTGGAAACAGCGGAAAGATACAGAATCGCATCTGAACTGAAAGGAGATGGTGCAGTCCAGGTGAGCTGGCTCATCTATACATGTACGTTTACAAGTTGTTTCAGTTTGCTGAGGACGAACACCGAAACAACGCCGCCGTGATCCTGAGAAAGTCTGTTGAATACTTTCTCCCGTGGAGAAACGTTTTCACCTCTACGTGCAGCGCTCTGGAGACACCTTTTCTTCAGAGCTAGCTTCAGAGATTTATGTACGTTTTATATCTTCTACTACTCAGCTCATTCTCAGGTTGGAGCTGCAGGCTGTCAACATAAAAACTAACACTGAATTTTTTCTCACAGAAAAGTCTCAGTTCAGCCTTTGACTTTCAACTAAAAGCCAAAACGATTTAGATTTGAAAAGAGATTAGGGATTGTGTCCTGCACACAGTAGAAACAGTGTCTTACTTTTTCCCTGAGGGTCCTGGTTCATTACTGAAGGCTGGAGGATTGAACTCTTTGGACCAGTCACTCTTCATAGACATACGACCGGATACTGGAGACTCTGATCTCTTCTCTTTCTCCAAATTACTCATCTTCAGTCAGTCCGAGAGGTAAACCTGTAACACTGGAGACAGACACACACAGAATAACCATTATTAGTGGCAGGTTTGTAAACTTCTGAATAAGAGGGGGCAGAAGGAGCACAGATTCAAAGTGGGGCACATTTGAGAAATGAGTAGAATGTGTTAAGACTGAAGGCCAAAGCCCTGGTTCTTAAATTGACATTGTTAATAGTCACACTGTTTCCTGGCATTAATTAATCAAAAGTCATCTCTGTTCCTCAAAAATGACATATATAGAAGTTTTCCATGATAAAATCCCTTCATGGCCTTCAAAGGGCTTGGCAGTGTAACGCGACACCTCTGCCTCATTTAATATTTGCTGAATTATGGATATGCAAATTAGCCCCGCCTCTATCTCCACCCATCCCTCAGTCGCTTGCCTGCAGCTGCGACTCTGCACACACACCTGTGCTTGTTTTCTGTTTTGTTAGCTGCTGTACACTACACAATGGAAAATGGTGATACAGGAGTAATTCAAACATACATGTGTGAAGAAGAGCAAATTGTACACGGTCGCCTTCAAGTTGATTTATGAGAATGGTAATTGATCTTATGCATCGCTCTCTACAAGGTGGGAAATGTAGCAGTAATGGATAACATGAGCCTGTGGATTGACTACATTATCAAACAGCTAACGATGTGTTGCTAATGTTACATGAATATTGGTCCTAATGACCAGCTCTGACTGACCTACCTTAGCTTGCAAAATACCAACAATTAACCACACCTAGCTTCTCTGATACCTTTCATTATGCATTGGCGAAACGAGAGCTATCAGAAGTCTGCTACGTCAAAACGACATGGAAAGCCCCCACAAACACAAAGCAGAACCACAAACACAGCCTCACCCCCTTCAGTCAGGTCTGTTTGCATTGTATGAATAATTTGTCTATTGTTCATATCAGCAAAAGCTGTGTGAATATAAACAGTGAAAACTGGTTTAGAAAAAAAAACAAACGTTCATTTGCTGTTTGAGCAACTGGTTTTAAAACACAGCCTCTAACAGAGGAGAGTTTATCACATTAAATAACTACATAATAACTATTACAGCTTCATTTGAACTGAACACAGATTTTTTTAATCTGACAGGATTCCTGACAGTGATGATGCTTTAACTCTCTTCTTCATCACTGCAGCTCAGAATAACACGAATCTGTGACCAGAAAGGGAAATAAAAACTAAACCTCTGATGTCTTTGATTACAATGATCAACAACAATGATCCGGACACTGTTCAATATTTTATGATTATAAATGAACGTTTCAGTCAGACAGACTCATCAGACATGAACTACTTCTCTCTGCTCTGACATTACTTTAGTAAGCTTTTAGTAAGAAACTCAACAATAATTGCTTATTTACAATATATCATTAGTCTGACTTAAATCAATCTCTTCCAGTTAGTTTACATTTCACCTTGTTGAATTTTGGACTTGTTGAAGCCTCTATAGCCGGATTTTCCTGCAGGTATCAGCGTTTCCTCTCATATTAAGAACTTTTCTCATGGTTCTGATGATGTTGCAATAATAAACTCCACCGCCTTTTTCACATGATCATGTCCGGACCCGGATACGTAAACTCAGGTTAACTTTACCTGTTAATAAACAGCGTCGTAGTACATGTTATCCGGGACGGTATGTTAGGTGTAGCGAAGCCAGATAACGAATATATGTAATATATAGGTTTCGTAGTACAGGTATTGGATGTGTATGTAGGCTTGGTGAGTCCGACTGTCACTAACAGAAACCAGATGTTTCCCGGGTCTCTGAGCCGCCTGTCTTCACTGTGCTCGGTCTGTCCGCCTGTCCACGCGCTCACAGCCCGGTCACTTTAACATGTAACGTGTTGGAAGTAACATGGAAACAACTCACCAGCTTCTTCACTGCCTCGTTCCCCTTGTTCCTGTTCCGTGTTGTGCCGAGCCCCACCTACCGCCCTCGCAGGAGCTCGCACACCGCAGGCGGGAAACTAGCGGACACTGATGATTTCAAAGTCCTGTTGACAAACGTCTCATCTTCTTTGTCCGGTTCAAGGTTGAAAAACATTTTAGCTTATTGAGATAAAAGTAGAAACTTTAGAAAAATACTAAAACCGAACTTACAAAACAAACTAAACTAAACTAAATAAAGGAAATTTCTTTAGTTTTAGTCTTTGTTAATTTGGCATTAGTTCACATATTTATTGAGGCTGAGATGTCTTCATCTCCTCCACCACCACCGTTTTATTTGGGAGGCTGCCTGGCTCTTCACCTTTTCCACGTTCAAATTCAGCTCTAATATCCGGAGCCTCTTCACATTTCTTTGGTCATAAATTTCTCCTTTGCTTCTCTGCTCCTTTCATTTTCTCTTTCTCCTGAGGCTTTTCTTTTTTAAGTCGTTCTTGTTGGTGACTCAGCATTTTGACTTGTTAGCTGGTCAGTTCGATTCAGTGTTGCGTGTGTGCGTGTGTGGGGGTATTTCGATGAGCGGTTTATGAGTGGGCTGCTCCGACGTTGCCATCTTGTCAGTGCCTGGCTCCGCCTAACTCCCAGATAATCCAGAAAGGGGCAAACACCTGATGCTTGTGTGGAGCTGGGACTTCGGTGCATGACGGTTTATTAACTGTTAGTAATGATTCCAGTAAATCATGACAGAAAACCTTCAACATGGACGACATCTGAACGACTGAGCTTCTTCGTGACTTCTTCACCCAGAAGTCTCCAGAATAAACTGAGATTGTCCAGTTTGCACAGAGCCATTAAACCTAAAACAAGTACAAGTCAATGTAATTGTCTGTCGCTCAGTAGTTTCCAGTTCTTACAGCAGAGATAGGTAAACACCTCACAAACAAACATTTCACCGTCTATAAATAGGTATGAAGGTTTTCCTGAGTTTTGAATCATTACGTTTCAACATCTGAAGTTTAGAGCAAAGTGTTTCTGACAGTGAGTTCAAATAATACCTGTCAGACTCAGATATGAAACCTTTATTTTGAAGGTCATGTGTGTTGATGACAGAGTACAGAGCTGCAGACCACTGACATGTCTGAATGTTATATCCATAAATGTAAGGTGTTAAAAACTAAACCCTCTTTTTGTACTTTTAAGAAGGAAGCAGAGTCCTGTATCAGAACATTATCTACTTCATGTACAAGAAAAGCTGTGAAAACCTTCAATTTGTGCTCCAAATTTAAAATATTAATATAATTCTTTAATGTTTTTTGACGTATTCTTTACTGTACCACTTTCAGTTTGTATTTGATTGTGTCAAACACTGTATATAAACAGTGGAGCTGTGTATACTTGATTGATGCTCTCACCTGGGTTTGTCTTTACTTCTCTACGTCTGCAGCAACAGCCTTTACAGCAGCAGTCGGTGTCTGTGGACTTTCTCAGCCCTGGGTTTTACCTCGCAGGCTGCACTCAGCCTCTGATTGGTGGAGGTTGTTCTGGCTCCATCCAACCAGAAAGGAAGACCTGAGACTCTACTGCCTCCTTCACTGTGTTTTCATTGTGATTAAATAAAGTTACATTTGAATTTACAGTGAATTATTATTCTGCTATAAAAACAGGTGAACTAAACGTGAGTCAGAGATCAGGCTGTAAGAACAGGAAGTAAATATAAACACATTATTAACCATAAAGGATGATTTAAAGTGCACTTAATTTAATCAATAAATTAAAGCAATGATACTTGTTGACTCTACATTATAATGGACAGCCTGTCTGAAAACAACAGTCACATGTCTATTTACTCACTGACAGAGCTGTTGGTCACAACGTTAATGAAGAGATGGAGGATAACAACAACATGTTCCTCCTACAATAATATCTCCTAAAGTTCAGCTGAAGAACACGAGGCTTCAACCGTCTGAGTCAAACTCATCTTCAGAGTTAAAGTCATTTTACACTGAAAGTCCCTCTTTGTGAAGCTCAGACTGTTGAGAGCAACACAAACAGGAAGTGTGTGTTTCAGCACTGAGAGTCATCTCCACTTCTTCTGATTCCTCTGTCAGTCACTGCTGGATGAAGCTCTCCTCTCCTCTTCCCTCTCTGTAGACAGATCACCTCCAGCTGTAGAGAAGAAGAAGAAGAGCAGAGATGATGAATCTCAGAGACTTCAGCAGCTGTCAGTCAGTGATGCAGCAGGGACTTCAGTCCTGTTCAGACCAGATGTGCAGCAGCTGTGTAGCGTAGCCTGCTTCCTCTCAGCTCTCATGTTAACGTGTTGGAGTGAACACTGAGCTGGAAGCTCACAGACCTGAAAATATTCAAACCAAACCTCTGGACAGATGTTAAAGGTCCTACTTGTCTGGACAGAGATCGTCCAATCACAGGCCACGGCTCACACAGTGTGAACTCCTGACTGGTAAAACTGCTCAGAAACACTCATTGTCACGTCCTTGAGGTGAGTAGGGGTAAAGGGTGGACCCAAATGCGGAGATGGTAGCCGTGTCAAAGAATTTATTCCAAGAAAAACCACAGTCCAAACATGAGTCGCCAAAACACACATTTAACCTCACAACCTACAAACAAACAATGATACCACAAGGACAAGACAGAACAAGGGCTCTTAAAAAGGAACAGAACTGATTAACAATGGAGAACAGGTGGGGAATCAGACACAGGTGGGACACATCAGGGATGATTAACAAAAGGAAGCAAAACTAGAACTCAGACACTGGGGTGACATGACTATCAAAACAAAACAGGAAGTGCACAGGGAAACAGAGCACAAGACAGGGAAGACTAAACTAACCAGAACACCCAAACCAGAAAACACTCAAAACCCAGAACAGAAACCCAAAACACAGAAAACCCAACCAAGAAAGTCCAATAACCAAAAACCTGGAGCCTCCAGGCTGAGACCATGACACTCATGAGTTATTTTTCCCTCCACTGACATCAGCTGTGTCACTGGAGGGAAAGTTGGATCAGATCCTCATCACTGGATCCCAGCACACACAAAACAAACTCTGCCCCCTGCTGGTTCTCTAGTGGAACATGTGACGCCTGTTGTAAGGAAACTTCCTGTAAGATCTGAGCAGCAGGAAGCTCGTGTCGTTTGATCATCTTAGAAATATTAAAAACTGTACGACGTATATTGCAGCTTGTAAAGACAGAGATCGTCCTGCACAAGTTGTTTTATTCACTAAACTGTTTCCATCTTTTTAAACCTGATGATTTTTGGACTTTTTATAAGGAACGTTTTATTTTTTCTTGTCAAGACGTGAAGATTTTAAATAGTTAATTATTATTATTATTATTATTATTATTATTGTTGTTATAACGTGTTGTAATCAGAGTTGATGATGGAGCATGCTCTTATTTTGTAAGGTCCAGATGTTGACAGGAAGCGGTTCCAGCAGAAACACCGGTCTGATCACAGTTGCCGTGGTGATCAGTGATGAAGACTGGCTTCAGTGTGTTCTCTTCAGGTGGGCTGATGAAGAGCATCAGTCAGAACCAGTCTCCATCATCTCCTCCTGGACCTTCACACAGGAACATTACTGCTCTGAGATCAGTCTGAGATTAGAGCCAGTGACTGTGAGTCTTCATCAGACTGATCTCAGAGCAGCGACAGATCAAACTGTCTCTGTTCATCTGTGAGGCTGTCAGCTGTTATCAGCTTTACTTCCTGTCCACATCAACACAACGACAACAGACGTCTTCACATCAACTCAGACACATGATCACAACAAGCTTCTGGTCTGCCTCTGATTGGCTGACTGTTCTCTCTCTGTCTCTCTGTCCAATCCTGAAGCCTGTCACCGTTCTCCTCTCACAGCTTCACTGAGAAGGATGGAGGTTTACAGGAAACACTGGATCTTTGCTCTGATACTGAGTTTACTACAACACTGCAGAGAGCAGCATGGACTGACTCCACCCCCCCACCCCCACCCCCAACCCCCACCCCCCACCCCACAACACACACACACACACACACACACACACTGACCTCAGAGTCTCCAGTCTACAGTCTGGACTCTCCATGAGATCATGCAGCTCCTTCACTCCTGAATCCTGCAGCTTGTTGAGTCTCAGGTCCAGTTCTCTCAGATGGGAGGGGTTGGACTTCAGAGCTGAGGCCAGAGAAGAACAGCTGATCTTTGACAAACTGCAGTTCTTCAATCTGAATAAAGAATAAAAGAAGTAGATAAAATGATTGATAATGGATCAGATATGTCCTAATCAATGATCTTTGTCTAAAATGAGTAGAGGGACTTCATCATCACATCATCCAAATGTCAGCACAACATTCATACACCTCTTCATGTCAACACAGATTCATCAGATGCTGCTGACCTCAGAACAGTCTGTCAATACAGAATCAATATCTGATCAGACATGTTGGACAAACAAGAACACACACAAACTGAAGAATCATTCTCAGTCTGAGAGAAGAGCAACTGGAAACATGAGACAAAAAAAACATTTAAAATGTTGTTCATTCATTAAATCAAAGTGAATGATTCAAGTTCTGTGTGAAGATAAATCAGCTTCAGTTGTGGGATAAAGATATAAGATCTACAACAGTAACAGTCAGTGAACTGACCTCAGAGTCTCCAGTCTACAGTCTGGACTCTCCAGAAAACCACACAGACCCTTCACTGCTGGATCCTGCAGCTTGTTGAGACTCAGGTCCAGGTGTTTCAGGTGGGAGGGGTTGGACTTCAGAGCTGAGGTCAGAGAAGAACAGCTGATCTCTGACAAACTGCAGCTCCACAATCTGAATAAAGAATAAAAAGTGAGTTTCAGAGACAAAGTTGCTGCTTGGAAGCGTTCAGTGTTTCATCATCTGTTCAGAGCTGAAGAAGGTTTAGAAAGTAGAAGTTTAGAAAATGAAAGTCAAACACCTGAACCAACAGGAAGCAGGTTCAAACAGTCAAATACAAAGAGTGAAAACAGCTTTCATTGATACGACTGAAATGGATCAAAGTTTAAAGATCCAAATGTCAAATGTCTTGATTGGCCCTGGTCTCAGGAAATCCAAAACTAAACACATTAGAGTTACATGGGTACGGTGAACTAGATGGGGGCGGGTTAAGGACTCTCCGATCACCAACATGTAAAGTTGCAAAACTAAAACCAGATGTCGGCGTTGAAGTATTTCCAAGGCGCAGGTCGCGTGCAGACCCGGAGAAGCCCCCCCACATGATGATGACGGCATTGCAGGTGACCCGCCGCCAAGCCTCGACAATTTGTTTGCAGAAATTGCTAAAATGAGCACCACATTGCTGGGAGTGGCGACAGATGTCACAACTATTAAGCAGACTACAACGGAGCTGAAAACCACAGTGACGGCGATGCAGGAGGAATTGGCGGAAGCTGAAACAAGCATTATGGGCCTCGAGGAGGCCTCAGAGAGGCAAGCTAACGGATGCTACGTGGGACCTCATTCAAGCTCTGGAAAATCACATTAAAAGCTCCAGTCAGTGAACTGACCTCAGAGTCTCCAGTCTACAGTTTGGACTCTCCAGTCCAGCAGACAGAAGCTTCACTCCTGAATCCTGCAGGTCGTTGTAGTTCAGGTCCAGTTCTCTCAGATGGGAGGGGTTGGACTTCAGAGCTGAGGCCACGACTTCACAGTGAGTCTCTGAGAGTCGACAACCACTAAGTCTGTGATGAGAGAAAATATAAGATCTGTTAGAATAAATTCAGATTGAATTTGTAATACAAATACAGTGGATGCATATGATGACATAACATGATGATGTGATGAACATCTGCTCTTCACATCTGGGGTTCAGCTCATCTTCTCTCACTGTGTTTGACATGAAACAATAATCCTCATCACTCTCTCAGACCTGCAGAGTTTTAATGTGAATCTTTGTTTTGCAGATGAAGGAGGGAAAATGACGTCACATTTATTCTTCATCATGTGATTTGATCCAGAGTCAGAATGAAGACATGTTGTTCAGAAGAACATTTTTATTGTCCACTGTTTTTAAACTGACTCCAGAACATTTCTTCTGAGTTCAGCTCAGTGAACAATTCAATCTAATCTGTGTTTGCTGCATGGTTTTCACAGACTGTCATCAGGAAACATGACGTTGACCTTTGGTGTGTATAAGAAGACTGAATCCTCCATTCTGCTCTGATATACTCAGACCTGTGTTCCTGTCTGAAGCTGAACATTTCCTGATACGACTCCTCTACAGCAACAAGAGAGAAAACACCTGTGACTTTCTGTCTCATTGAACACAATATATGGAAAGACTTTAAAGCTCCACCATGACACTGAAAAGACTGTTCAATAATCAATAAATCACACTCTTGATCAGTTCAATACACTCAGGTTTAAATCTCCACTCTTGGTCTGGTGTGACCAGTAGTTTATGGAGGCTCATGTTAATGTGTGTGAACTTTAAATAGATGATGTTGGTAAATGACAGGACTGAGTCACTTCACTGATGATGACTTCTCTCTACCTGTGCAGCTGTTACATTATGTTTGATCATGAACCATTATCCCATCAGTGTTTGTTGTCACCACAGCTGCTGCTGTTCAGAGAAACTCACACACTCACTGTGGAGAATTAAACAGTGGAAAGTAGCAGCTTTAATTAGAGCAGACTGTTTTTGTGTCATGTGATTTAAAGGGAGGGAGGCTCCCCCGAACATCCTCCATGCTCATCATGACTTCAGTCATCTCTGGAAAATGATTCAGGTCTTAGACAAACTTCACTAAACACCTGCTAGAACCTGCTCATCACAACTTTACTGTGTCTGTGCTTCACTTCTTTCTAACTCTTCAGACTCCGCCCACACTGACTCAGGTGAGCTCACCTGAGGACATTTATCAGACTGCACACAGCTCCCTCTGGAGACACTAAAGGTTCATGTGCAGTCGTACTAACCAACACCTGGAAACACCTGGAAACACACTGAGGTGTAAGATCAGTGGAGTCCTGCTTTAATTTGTTTCATCAGGTTTGAATAAAACCAAAAGTCAAAACAACACAGAACAAATAAATGAAGCATCTAATAATTAATACAAATAAACAAAATAACTGTTTTAATTCATTTAACAGCAACAATCACAACCAACTGAAGAATCTACATGTTGGAGCTCACAGCTTTTACAACACCTCCAGAAAAAAACACAACTTCATGAGAAGAAATGAAAACTGTGTTTATCTGAACTTGATTCAACCACTAATCTAATCCACTGATCAATAATTATAATGATCATGTCTGGACTCACCCAGCCTTTCTGCAGTTCCTCACAGCTGGGATCAGTCTCCGTCGTCCCTCCAATGATGTGTTGTACTTCTTCAGGTCCAACTCCTCCAGAACCTCCTCTGACATCTGCAGCATGTAGGCCAGAGCTGAGCAGTGGATCTCAGAGAGTCTCTTCTCTGATCTGTTCTCTGACTTCAGGAACTCTTGGATCTCCTGATGAACTGAGTGATCCTTCATCTCCATCAGACAGTGGAAGATGTTGATGCTTCTGTCAGGAGAGATATCATCTCTGTTCATCTTCTTCAGGTTGTTGATGGCTCTCTGGATGGTTTCTGGACTGTTCTCTGTCTGACCCAGCAGACCTCCTAAGAGTCTCTGGTTGGACTCCAGAGAGAGGCCATGAAGGAAGCGGACAAACAGGTCCAGGTGACCATTTTTACTTTTGAGGGATTTCTCCATGGCTGCCCTCAGGAAGACATCCAGGGTTAAATCAACATGTTGTTTCCCCAGGAAGTTCTCCAGGACCTCTGTCTTCCTGTTGGTGTAACAGTGGAACATGTAGACTGCAGCCAGAAACTCCTGAACGCTCAGATGAACAAAGCAGTAGACTGTTTTCTGGAAGATCACACTCTCTCTTCTGAAGATCTCAGTACAAAGTCCTGAGTACACCGAGGCCTCTGTGACATCGAGACCACACTGCTCCAGGTCTTCTTGGTAGAACATGATGTTTCCTTTCTCCAGATGTTCAAACGCCAGCCTCCCCAGCTTCAGAAGAACTTCCCCGTCAGCCTCCGTCAGCTCCTGTGGACTCGTCTCACGTCCCTCATGGTACTTGTTCTTCTTCCTCTGTGTCTGAACCAGCAGGAAGTGTGAGAACAGGTCAGTCAGGGTCTGGGGCAGCTCTCCTCTCTGGTCTGTGGTCAACATGTGCTCCAGAACTGTAGCAGTGATCCAGCAGAAGACTGGGACTTGACACATGATGTGGAGGCTCCTGGACGTCTTGATGTGTGAGATGATTCTGCTGGACAGCTCTTCATCACTGGATCTCCTCCTGAAGTACTCCTCCTTCTGGGCGTCAGTGAAGCCTCGTACTTCTGTTACCCTGTCCACACATGTAGGAGGGATCTGATTGGCCGCCGCAGGTCTGGAAGTTATCCAGACGAGAGCCGAGGGAAGCAGATTCCCCCTGATGAGGTTTGTCAGCAGCACGTTGACTGATGACTCCTGTGTGACATCAGACACAACCTCCCTGTTGTTGAAATCCAGTGACAGTCTGCTTTCATCCAGGCCGTCAAAGATGAACAGAACTTTACAGACAGCGAGCTGCTCTGCTGTGACCTTCTGTAATGTTGGATGGAAAACATGGAGCAGCCTGAGAAGACTGTACTGCTGATCTCTGATCAGGTTCAGCTCCCTGAACGAAAGCAGAACCAGCAGACTGACATCTTGGTTCTCCGAGCCCTCTGCCCAGTCCAGAGAGAACTTCTGCACTGAGAAGGTTTTTCCAACGCCAGCGATGCCATTGGTCAGAACCACTCTGATGGGTCTCTGTTGGTCAGGTGAGACTTTAGAGACGTCTTCTCTCTGTTGGTCAGGTGAGACTTTAGAGACGTCTTCTCTCTGTTGGTCAGGTAAGACTTTAGAGACGTCTTCTCTCTGTTGGTCAGGTAAGACTTTAAAGATGTCGTGGCACCTGATTGGAGCGTCATGGAGGGTCTCCATCTTGGAAGTTGTCTCCAGCTGCCTCACCTCATGTTGGGTATTAACCTCTTCACTCTGTCCCTCTGTGATGTGGAGCTCAGTGTAGATCCTGTTGAGGAGGGTTCCACTTCCTGTTCCATCAGTTCCTTCAGTCACATGTTCACATCTGCTCCTCAGACTGATCTTATGTTGATCTAAAACCTCCTGCAGACCACTATCTGCTGAAAGAGAAGAGACAACGTCAGACTGAAGAAAGAGAATCTGAGAATCTGATGATTATTTTCATCAGCTGCAGAAAAACTAAAGACAACAAAGAAAAGATTTTAATGTTGTGGTATTTATAATCATCTTAAATGTCGATGCTGTGTGATGTAACAAATGACTCTGTATAAAACAACAGGTCCTGGTTTCAGAATGATGACATCATCATACAGATGTTCAGTCTCACTTTGTTCAGTGCTGGTCTGACTGGCTGTCTGCAGTCCAGGTCTTGTTCTGGGTCTTTGTCCACACTGGGGACAGGAGGAGTCTCCTGAAGAACCAGACTGGTCCCAGTATGAGGTGAAGCACTTTCTGCAGAACCAGTGTCCACAGCTGGTAGAGACTGGATCCTTCAGGACGTCCTGACACAGAGCACAGCTGGACAGCTGCTCCTCCACAGAGACACCTCTCCTCTTCTCTCTGTGAAGACATTTCTTTATCACTAACATGTCACAGTCACAGGTCGACATCTGTGTTCTGATTGGTTTGCAACCTCAAGAGGGCGGGGCTTCAGTAACATGAGCCGGCCTGAGGGCAGAGACCAGAGGAGGAGAGAGAGAGAAAGTAGAGGAGGACGAGTGGAGAGCTGAATGAAGACCTGGTCCTTTTCAAAATAAAAGTGTCTCTGTATCTGCTGCTTGAATCTTTACTGTGACTTCAGCTTCAAGGCTCAGACGTGTAAATCATTAAAGTGTCACCTCCAACATGGAGACACTGTGTTTCTTCTCTGTCCTTCTGTTCACTGACAGGTCTACAGACTGGTGGAGCACACACAGCTGTTGATATGAAATCAGCTGATTGTGGGCGTGTCTGAATCCATCTATGGGAACTGTGGAGGTGGCGATCAGGCTGGTGTTGGTGCACCAACTCTCACACTGACTGAGGTTGATGAAACAGTAACATGAGGACGAATTGTTGGGTCTCTGTAAATAATATTATAAAGAGAAGGTCTAGACCTGCTCTATTTGGAAAGTGCCTTGAGATAACTTCAGTTGTGAATTGGTGCTATAAGAAGAAAAGAAAGAAAGAAAAGAGAAAGAAACACTCTGCTTTATAAATCTGATGAAAAGAGTGTGTGTGCATGTTTCTGTCTCTGAGGTTTGGTTGTGAACCTACACAGAGTTTTATGGATGTGGCTCCTGGTTTCTCCCTGTTTCCTTCACATGTGTCTAATAACTGAATCATCTTCAGCTCAGTTTACAGTAGAAACAGTCTCTTACTGTGAGTCTGAGGGTCCAGGTTCATCACTGAAGACTGGAGGTTCATCTTTGGACCAGTAACTCTTCATAGACGGACAGATGGATCCTGGAGACTCTGCTCTGTCCTCCTCTTCCTCCACACAAACACTCATCTTCAGGACTTCAGTCAGTCTGAGAGGGAAACCAGTAACACTGACTGTGAGATAAGACAGAGACATACACACACACTCTAACAGAGTGTACAGTATAATAGACCTGGTCAGTTTTCATGTGTATTATTCAGCTCATTACAGCGTCGAGTCAAACTGTTGATTGTGACACAGTAAACAGGGCTGACAACATACCAACCTCCACTCGGGCCCAAGCAGAAGAACATAAACATCTAAAGGGAGCTCTGAAAACTTGTGGCTATCCGAGTTGGACTTTTGGCAAAACAACAACACGCTCCAGAAAGAATACCAACATGGAGGATGCTGAGAAAATGCAAGATAAACGCAGAAATATAGTCATTCCATACGTGTCTGGGGTCTCAGAGAAACTCCGGAGGATTTTTAACAAACATCAAATCCCTGTATGTTTCAAACCCAGTAACACACTCAGGCAGAAACTGGTACACCCCAAAGACAAAACACCACACAATCAGAAAAGCAACCTGATATATGCGGTCAAATGCAGTGAGGATTGCAATGACCTATATATTGGGGAAACTAAACAACCTTTAAACAAACGTATGGCCCAACACAGGAGGGCAAACTCTTCAGGCCCTGTCTCAGCTGTCTACTCCCACCTAAAGGAAAAGGCACACTCCTTTGAAGACAGCAATGTCAAAATCTTGGACAGGGAGGACAGATGGTTTGAAAGGGGAGTCAAGGAAGCCATCTATGTAAAAGTGGAGAGGCCATCGCTAAACAGGGGAGGGGGTCTGCGACACCATCTATCCCCCATCTACAATGTCGCCCTTTCATCGGTACCCAGGCGAGTCAACAACATAACCTCAGACGACTCTCAACGATCGTCATCCACCAGGGGCTCACCTGACCCTAACGACTGTCGTTCACACGGGATAACAACAGGATCACCTGACCCTAACGACGGTCGTCCACATGAGATCACAACAATGGTCAGGTGAAACCAGTACTTTCACAGGTACTTTGGTGGACCCACCCACAAGAGGTTAAATACCTGGGTCCTACTCCACTTTCTTGGTCAGACTAGTGCGGACTAGAGAGACCAATACATGATGAACTGATGAAGCCGCTTGGATAAGAGGCGAAACGTCTTCCACAGACAAATACAAGTCCAGTTGCCTTCGATTCAATTTGAGAGAGAGAATTAAACAGGAAGTACCACACCTCATGTTGTTCCCTCCTCTCCTCTCAGTGTCTTTGTGTGGACAGAAGTTCACTGTGACTCTTCTTCCCTCCACAGGGACAAACTGACTCTGAGACTTTGACAGTGAAATAATAATAATGTTTAAACACTCACCTGCCTCAGTCTTCAGTTTCCCTCCTTCTGCTCCGACAGTTAAAATGGCGTCTGAACTCTGAACACTTTCACTTTCATCTGCTCCTCCTCTCTGCAGTTACAGGAAATCACGTGTGTGTGTGTTGTTCAAGATACAACTTGTTTAAATTAGTTTTCGTTTCAACATCTGTTTGTTAAAATTACAACTAATGTGCTTTTTATTTGATTTAATGTCTTTTACAGACCATATATATAATAAAGAATATAAATAAAGTTTGTGATCATTGTTGTAGGAAAAGGAAACCAAGCTAAATGCGGATCTACTGTTCGTCACCTCCTGTTGTTGTTATAGATCATAACTCAATTCATCCTGCTGGACTGTGCCTCCTCCATCAAAACCCAACTGACCAACATCACATATAAAAACCATCAGCCTCCCTCCACCTGACCTCTCAACATGAACCACAGACATGCCTTGAACTCATAAACAACACTGATCACCTCCCTGACCCACACTCCACTTGATGTCAGCTGATTTACCTGATCTCCAGGTAGAGAGAGAGGGAGCAGGACTGAGAGGGAGGAAACATTCAGAGTGTCCAGACGCTCAGTTCAGATTCAGGACCAGCATTTCTCCAAAATGATCCATTTATTTTTCTGCTGTGCTGTGGAGGGAAGAGGAGTCAGAACGAATCCACTTTAATTCATCTGCAGGTACAAAGTCCTGATTGGATGACAGAACAGGATATCTCCACAGTCAAGCACAGACATGAAGATCCACTAGACAAGTCTCCAGTGTCCTCAAGAGAAAAACACACACCTGTGGAGCATTGTGTTTGTCATCTATTTTATCTCATTTTTATTTCACTCTATTTTACTACCATCACATGTTCATCATTTTTATTTTCTCACTCATTGTTCTCAAGACAGAACACAAACCACACAGAGCAACAGGAAACAGAAATAACAAACCATTTCAGCACAGTCTGTATAACGATGCCACCAAGACAGAGACACAATGAACAGTAGATAATAGATATTGTAACAATCATTAAGTTGGTCTTGATAAAATGTTAAAACATGCAGTTGCAAGTTCAGGCTTAGTAACATGGTCACACACATTTGACACACAAGCCATACAACACAAAGGTTAAGGACATGAATAGGCCTGAACAATTAATGGAAATATTATAGAATTTGCAATATGGCCAAGTTCAATATCCAAATTGCAAATGTGTCATAACAACAGACCATAAATAAAGCGTTGTGATGCTACAGAGACACCCCGACCTACAAATCAGTCTCCAGATGTAAAGGCTTGTTAGGTACAGACCCAATAAAAATCACATCATTATTTTTTATATTTTTTGCAGTAAAAATGAAACAATGACCACTCTAACTGAAATCATGACTCATATCACAATATCTGTCAAAATAATCCCAATATGATCTATTGCATATCATTCAGCCCAAGACATGACTGTAGAAAAACATACAAGTTGTTAATAAAATACCATAACATAAAATAGCCTGCCAATGTCTATGGACTTTTAAGCTTTTAAGGACTTAACAGGATAGAAACAGACAGACTGACCTTATATGTGAGTAGTCTGAAAAATAAATGTATTCTTTGGTTTTGAAACAACAGACAAAACAGTATATGGACAGGACACAAACCCTGGGAGCCCCCCAATGCCCTGCCAATGCTTTACTGCCAGAGAAAAACACTGCCTGGACATTATGTTGTTGTTATTAAGCCATTCATTTAAATCAATGAATTATATCTTATGAGAAAAGTCCCTCAGCTAATGGTTGAAACAGTCAGAAAAATTAACTTATGGTTGAAATAGTTAGCTAAGAGTAAGTTATGGTTGAAATAGGTAAAGAACTGGTAACCTACCCGCCTCACGGTCTCTGCTCCGTATTGGTGTGGAGTTGAAATGGAGATGAGGGTGGTGCAGTTGAACAGGTGTCTGTCTCCGGGCTGTGGCTCCGTGTCTCTGTTTCATGTTGATATTCTGCTGAACTGTCAGCAACTGCTGCTGACACTGTCCTCCTGGCTTCCACATTAGCATCATCCTCTCCAGGCTCTTTGATCATGCTAGCAAGCTGACTTTCAGAAATAGTCCAGATAGATGTTTTTCCTGAATTTCTTCTTTCTCTGATATCTTTTCATTTTTCATCTTTCTCTTCCACACTCTTCTGCTCCAACATGTGTTTTCCATGAGGTATTAAGAAACGTCCTTCTCATCCAACCAAAAGCTGCATGACGTCACCCATAGGTTTCTGAGGAGCACTTTTGAAGCTGAGTAGCGGCTCCGCCGTCGCCATTTTAGCAGTGCATAACTCCCGCCTAATCCAGAAATGGGCAAAGATGTGGGGCGAGTGTGGAACCGAGACTTCGGTTCATGGCGGTTTAATTATGAAACTGTCACATCTTAATTAAGAAGTTCCCCTTGTTCAGAGCTGGTTCAGTGCTCTACCCAGCTACAGTTACCCCTCGCGGGAGCGCGCACACCAAAAGCGGGAAACTACGGTACACCGTGATGATGTCAGGGTCCTGTTGAAAAACGTTTCATCGTTATTGGGTTCAAGGTTAACAGACTATTTTCGCTAACTGTTTATTGAGGCTGAGGTGTCTACATCTTCTCCTCCTCCTCCACCACCACCCTTAGCTCTTCAACCATCTCAGTTCATTTTAAATAAGCTGTTGGCCATTAGCCTTGTAGTGACAGAGTCTCTAACATCCATTTACAACCGGAGGCTGACATCAGAGAAACAGTCTGATTAATTTCTGGCTGACTTTAGGCGTAACAATTTGCTCTTTTATACCAACGGTTTGCAGTTTATCAGCTTTATAACGGCAGTGTAGCTGTTTTATTTATTTATTTATTTATTTTTATCTAGCTACATGAACATGCTAACGTTTACTTCAGCTAGCTTAAGTTTTATTTGAGTCTGCCTTGCTCCTCACCTTTTACACGTCCAAATTCGGTTGTAACATCCGGAGCCTCTTCACATTTCTTTGGTCATAAATTTCTCCTTTGCTTCTCTGCTCCTTTCATTTTCTCTTTCTCCTGAGGCTTTTCTTTTTTAAGTCGTTCTTGTTGGTGACTCAGCATTTTGACTTGTTAGCTGGTCAGTTCGCGGTTCACAGTGTTCTGCGCATCTGATTGGCCAAGTGTGTCCGACCGCACCATTTTCACAATAACAGCGGGGGGGTTGAGGTATGACGTGACAAGTTGAAATTATTTTTCTACGCATATGTAAATACATATAAACTGTATTGTCCGTGATGTAAATCAGTAAGTACATAGTCGTACTTGACCCCATTTTATTGTTTACCACAGATAGGCATGGGCGGGGGTCATCCCTGCCCTTTGACCCCCACCCCCACCGCGACGGGGCTGCTGTAGCTGAGGGAGATGAGATCAAGATGAGATGAGATGCATCCCATAATATTTCAGTTTAGGTTATAATTAATTGTATGAAATCCACACTGTCGAGACATCGTCAAACGCCAAACTCATAGCTCTCCAGAAATGAAGTCAGTATGAATGCTTCATTTGGCAAATGACACAAACATTATTTTGTTCTTCAAACTCAAATTCACAACCATTTCAGAATTTATAATCCTGAGTTCAGTGTTTTTCAGAAATAACAATCTGAAAAGTTTTCAAACTGATAAATTATCCCTTCTGTATATATATATATATATATATATATATATATATATACACACACACACACACATATATACATATACTGTTTATATATATATGCTTTTGTTATGAGTGTAGCTGCAGGTTCTGAGGAACCAGGTGTAAACCTACCACTATAGTGACATTTTCAATAATATAAAGGCAGGAAACTTGACCACGACAGTGATATAACATAATCTTTCATTTTAACATTATAACATTATACAGGGTTGCTAACAAATTCTAATCTCCCAAAGCAATCTCTCAAATCTCACGTCAAATAAGGAGACCTCCTTCACTCCACTCCTACATGAAGTAAAATTATATATATTAAATAGTTTAATTAAGTGTGTAATTTCTATGCATACAGTCTGAACATCAGGCTTCTTTTCAAGACTCCAGAGCACACAGTTTGCATGTATTACAACAGTCCTTGATTTCAGGTAAAGTTATGACTATTAATTCCAGTATAATGTTACAACTACAGCAGCTGGTGGTGCTATGAGAACAGCTGCTACTAGAACCTACTGTATGTGTAAAATAAACAGGTGCCTTGGAATTATTTGTTTCCTTCATCCAGAGTTTGTACTTTGCTGAAGTTGTTAGACTTCGAAGATGCCTTGTGAGTATACAGCTGTATGTCATCAGCACATCTGCAGAGGACCAAGGTAGCTTCCCTGAGCAACAGCTAAAAGTAACTCATATTCCCCGGACTCCAAGACTCTACCAACCATCTGGATAAATAAATAAATACATACATAAAAATCATTTTTTTCAACCCTTTTCCCACATCATGACTATGGCTGTGTCTGAAATAACCGCCTTGTTCCAACATTCACTACTCCCTTTATATAACAGACGTTCAATACTTCATTTATAGTGAGCAACAGTGAGCTGTAGAGTCAGATGACTGTAATATTCAGCAGCAAAGTGGTGAAAATGCCAAAAACACAACTGTTTTCATTCCATTGTGGAGTTTTTGAGGTCACTGTGTAGAGGATGAATGACATGACGAACTCTAAATGTCGTTCACTATGTAATGAATAGGGAGTAAACTCAGACACAGCCTCCCTATCAAAACAAAGATGGCAGCTGTACATTTACCTGGATAGGAAACAGAGTCAAACCTTGGTGTTTGGGTTAAGGCACAAACAGATGTGTTGAAGTGTCTTGAGCTGTCAGTAGAAATGCTGCTGCCCCGTCCTCAGGAGGTTTGATTTCCAAGATGAAGTTACCAAGTTCAAGGAGTCTGAACTCTGTGTATTTTATGTCCTTGTGACAAGGAGCAGTGAAGCCGTCCTGAAAGCTCAGAGAGGAACTACATCTCTTGAACACGCTGCTGCTGTTACCCATCGCCATGTTACTGTCCAGAAAATAATGAAGTTTGAAGCCTTGATGATTTACACGTCAGCCACAAGGTGGCGGCAGCACAGCATGTTCCCACACTCTGGGAAAGAGCCCAAACACTCCCTCATGTTTCCTTCTGTGTCACCAACAACACCAGTCTACAGTGTTACTTTAAAATAACATGAGAAGAAAGATGCTACACAGAGCAGAGCATTGTTATTGATATATTCACACTGGTACAGACACAAACTGATCACACTTTAACACCAGAAGAAACAGTTTTTAACGGAGGGAGGGTTCATAGATCCTGGATTTAATAATCCATTTAGGATAAGGAGAAATCCTAAAGTCCTCCATGTTCAGTCCACCTTAAGAGAGTCCACAGAGCCTCTCGCTGACCTCCCACAGTTTCCGGGCCACGGCATCGTCTCTGGCCTTGGCACACACTTCCTGTTCAGTGCAGCAGGCGAAGTAACGTCCGCTCAGAGGTTCGATTCCCTCCTGCAGGGCACAGTGCAGCGTGGTCTGAGCTCCGGCCTTCGGGTCCAGGAACAGCAGCTGGGCCACGGGCTCGATGAAAATCTTCTGCCACAGGCTGACGTGTCTGGACAGCTCTGTACGAACGACACCTGCAGGAAGAGAGAGGTTTGAGAAACACACGGTTCAAAACAGTGATGGATGCAAAATAAACAGGAAGCTGCAGAACACTGACAGTTGTTTATTTGTAGTTTATTAACCGTGATGTTTAGACAACATTACAATATAAAGAACAACTTCACGCTAAGTGTTGGCACATCTCCTCTCCAATAGACCTTGTGTTATTCTCACCTGTCTATCAGTTAAATCCCTAATATTGGTAATTATCAAAAACAACACGGCAGTCATGTTTTCTACTACATACAATGTTTATTCTTTGTAGATTTAAAAAAAAAAAGTTGTACAAGAAAATATAAATAAGCATAAATTGCTACCTGGTTTTATTCCTACCTTTTAGATAGAACCTACTCAGTCACCGTAACCTTGAATCACATGTGACCACATGTACATGTGTTTTTGCACATGTGAAATTAACCTATGAAAACATGTGAAATGTGTGGAACACGTGCTGATGACTGTAACTCCCTCCTGTCTGTCATAAACCCGCCTGTGCTGTTTGTGCATGTTGATTTTACAGTTGTATTATTCCTCCGCCCGGCGACAGTCAGAGCAGCAGCCATATTGTTTTCGGGTTGTCTGTCCATCTCATTCTCATGGACACGATATCTCAGAAACACCTTGGTGGAACCTCTTCAAATTTGGCTCAAACATTCACTTGGATTCAAAGATGAACTGATTATATTTTGGTGGCTAAAGGTCAAAGGTCAAGGTCACAGTGATCTCACAAAACACACAAATGGTTTATATTTGATATGACTCTGGATAAACAGGGATGTAACCTGAAACTACATATATGTTTGTCATGCAAAGGTGTGGAAATGACCTGGATTACCTGGGTGGAGGCTGTAGCAGGTGACGCTGGTTCCTTTCAGCCTCTTGGCGAGCTCGTGGGTGAAGAGGACGTTGCATAGTTTACTGTTGCAGTACGCCTGGAAGAACTGCCAACTGTACCTGCCGGTGCCCAGGTGTCTGTTTGCCGCCAGAGCCTGAACACACACACACACACACACACACACACACACACACACACACACACACACACACACACACACACAATTAACACAGGATCACCTGAGTGACAGGGATCATCACTAAGTGACAGGTGGTGCGACAGGCATGTGATGACGTCACATGTCCAGGTGTTGACTTGGACTGTGAGGCCTGGAGCTGCAGGTGAGCCCAGAGGCGTGAAGGAATTCCTTTATGTGACCGATTTCACATGACGTCATGTCATAGCCGAATGCACATGAGCCCTGAAACAGAAGAACCGGTTCTAACGCTGAGAAACACAATGTTCCTACATCTGTTGAGTATTCGAGGACATCTGAGGAACGGCAGGAGGAAGAGACGCCTTCGTCTTCTCCACTCAGAGAAAGACACTGATGATCAAACCTTTTTATAAACCTATTGGACCAATTGGAGGGTAACCTATCAAAGTAAAAGTACTTCCTATGGTGACAATATCACAGTAAAGGCCTGTCACTGAACCCTGGTACATGGCACACTGTTCCCTCCATCTATTAGTAACTAAACAAACAAAGCTCAGAAACTAAACCATCAAAATGCTTTAAGGTGGAGTACACATCCAACATGATGTCAGGTTTATAGGTAAAAGAAGATGAAAGGTCCAAAAACTGTAACTGAACTTTGTCTTTTTTGGAGCATGTTTTCATTTCTCTTGATGTTGAAAGGTACGAGCGTCTTCTGGATGAGAGCAGGTCAGAGAGAAGCACAGGACACGGATGATGCACTGTCTGCACTAATGTGTATGTTGTGTGTACGTATGTCATGTCAGCGTTTTCAGTGCTCACCTCGAAGTCGATGTGTCCCCAGCGGTGAGCCATGGAGGACAGGGTGACCACCCGTCCTCCCCCCGCCTCCTTCAGCCTCTCCAGCAGGAGGCAGGTCAACAGGAAGTGGCCAAGGTGGTTCACACCGAACTGGATGCCAAAACCGTCCTCGGTCCGCCCGTCGGCCACCAGACCTGCAGGACAGACAAAGATTTAACTTGAAGATTATTCTTCTGTTATAGAGACGGCACCACAAGAATTACACAGAAAAACACTGAACATGTCAAAAATATAAGACGAGTCTCTGTCAATTGTCCCCGTTTGTCCCTGATTTAACTCTGACGTTGGTGTTTTAAGCAAAAGCAAATATTTACTATATTCCTTTTGACATGTACAAATATTACTTTGTGATTTTTGAAGATAAAAGCATTGAACAACAAGTCCCAGCCAGGTTCATCACTTTTTCCTCCTGGTTTCTCCTTGTCCTGGTTGGAGTAAAGACTTGGCTGCCTGTCAGTCTCATAACGTTGTTTCATCATTTGTTAAACTAATGAGATGTTCAGATTTGACTGTGGTACTCAGCAGCTGACAGTGTCTCTGAAGTCGTGTTCAGGTTCAGATCCGCTTCCTGTGATGTGGTGACGTGTGTGTTTGTGTGTACCAGCGTTGTTGATGAGCAGATCCAGCCTGGACTCAGCTTTTAGGAAATTTTCGGTGAAGCAGCGGACGGACTTCAGGCTGGCCAGGTCCAAGTGCATGTAGAGAACATCAGTACTTCCTGTCTCCTGCAAAATAAGACAATGTTGGATTCAGTACAACTATACCACAGACTGTAAAAAAAGACAGAGTCAGATAGATAAAAAAGATTTGATATATACAGTTAAATCACTTAACCTGCAGCTGACTTCAACCCCAACATTTCAACTCCTTTCATTTAATACACAACTCATTTACTCCTTGTAGTGAACTTCAGCTCATCTCATTGCTTAGTGTTGAACTGTATTCAGTGCTTACTTTTAACCTGACACTTCAGCCGCTGTCATTGCTCACATTTAAATGAAGAGACCCAAATCCTCATTGATAACCACTTCAGCTGCTTTCAGCACTTACATTTTCACTGACATTTTCTGTCAGGGCATTGACTCGTTTCTGTGCTTTTAGTTCAGCTCGTTACCGTGCTTACATTTTATCTAACACTTCAACTGCTTTCAAGGTTTCATACTTCGTGCAACAATCTGTTCCTTTCAGTAAAATAAAATAGATTAGACGGTTAAATCACTTTATCTGCAACCGACTTCACCTTCAACACTTCAGCTGCTTTCATTGCTTACATTTAAGTGGAGAGACCCAAACCCTAATTGATTGATTGATTACCATTTCAGTTGGTTTCAGCACTTACATTTTCACTGAAATTTAATTTTCATTGACATCTTCTGTCAGTTCATTGACTCGTTTTTTTTAATCATGGCATTTTATCTAACACTTCAACTGCTTTCAGTATTTCATACTTGGAGCAACAATCAGTTCCTTCCAGTGATTACACTCATAATATTCATTCTATAGTTTCCCCACCTGTCAGTAAACTTAACCTCATTTCAGTACTTAAACTTTACCCAGCACTTCAACTACTTTCACTACAGACACATCAGCTGTCAGCTGTAATTCTTTTACTTACACTTCAACTTCTTTCAGTGCTGACATTTCAGCAAATGTTGTGCACTTCATTGCTTTCATGCTTCCATCCTTCTCTAACCCTCCTCACTCACATCTTTCTCAGCACATTTCACTTTACCTCTCTTTACTAACTCTTCAACTCCCTTCAGCAAATAAAGAAACTCATGGTTGTGACACTTCCTTTCTTTCTACTCTTAATCCTCCTTCGCTCACATTAGTGCAGGAATGCGGTTAAGCTCCCAGCAGTCACCTGCCCCCAGACATTATGGTGTGGCCGCCGGCGACATGTATGTTGTTTTGTTTTCATGTTGTTTCAGAGTGCTGACGATGACGTGCACAAACGTGTGTTTTATGTCACGTTTTTCTCATGATAACAAAAAAATACTGTTGCAATTTCAAGAAAAAACTCATAATGTCAAGACCTGAAGGAAATGTTTCTGAGATCAAGACAGAACTGTGGACATCTCTGGTTTCATAGCCTGGTTCCTGAATCAGCGCTCAAATGTCAGAATGGCTGATGATCTGGTCAATACTTAAAGACTAAAGGTGTGATATACAACCGTCCACTTAAAAACCAGAATCACCTCCTCACAGTTGTATCCCTCCGCCACTCAGACTAGTTCCAGGTTACATCCTGTTTATCCAGAGTCTGATAAAATATCAACCATTTGTGTGAAATTTTGTCATAATTGCTGTGAAGTCTTGAGTAACACCTAAAAAGTGTTTTGTGAGGTCACTGTGACCTTGACCTTTGACCCCCAAAATCTAATTAGTTCATCATTGAGTCCTAGTGAATGTTTGTGCCAAATTTGAAGAAGTTCTGTCAAGGTGTTTCTGAGATATCGTGTCCACGAGAATGGGAGACTGTCAACCTAAAAAACAAAATGGCTGCTGGTCTGACTGTCGCCGGGCTGACACATAAAAACTATAAATACCTGTTGTATATCGGCGATGGCGGCCTCGGCTTTGGCCCGGTTTCGGCAGGCCAGGATCACTCTGGCTCCCTTCCTGGCCAGATGCAGTGCCGTGGCTTTACCGATGCCGGTGTTCCCTCCTGTGGCAAAAACACAAACTGTCAACACACTGTAAAACTCGATCCAGGAAGAAAGTGGAATCAAAGAGGATGGTTTTAATTTTCAGACCTGAAGTTGATGAACACAAACACGAAAAGAGAAAAAAATGACAAAAGGGCTCAACAGCCACTAACATGATTGATTACAGAAAGATCGTTTTTAAAAGATCAAAATCACAATAAACCATCCACTGCAGCATTGGATCAGTTTCTCTTCTCTGCTGCCCGTCACCCTCCATCGTTTCAACATGAGGGGGCTGAAGTCCAGAGACATTAAAATGACATTAGAACATCACAGGAAGAAGGTGGCAGTTTTCTGAGTCAGGTGCTGCAGGTGCTCTCCCCCAGCTGCACCATGGGAACCTCCTCTGTGACGACAGAGCTTCGTCCTGATTGGCTGAAGGCTTCGCTGACACTCATGACACGTTCTGTTTTTCTTTCTAAGAACTTCTGTGGCCAGTTTCACAAAGTTTTCTACTGAAGTCTGACACTTAAGGTTTAATTTCTCCTTAGCTGTGGGAGTTACTTAAGGGTGTTTCACAGAATCTCTTAAAAGGTTTCCTTAGTTAAGGAACAAAGTTAAGGCATTTACAGCAGTGAAAGAGATTTTACAGCGGTAAAATTCTTCGCTTCGTTAAGGGACATCATCATCATTGTCCTGTGCTGCATTCACCGTCTTCATTTATCGCCATAAACTTTGGTCATGTTACAGAGACAGAGTCAGAGGGACCTTCAGTTTTTTCCTTACTTTGGTCTCTAAGGTCTTTGTGCAACGGTTTAACTGACTTCGAGTGTTTCCTTAAGTTTAAGACTAAGATAAGGAGAAAACCTTAAATACTAAGGAAACCTCAACTCAGACAAGAAAATCTTAACTTTGAAACAACTTTTTTTTTCAGCATGACTTCAAAGGAAAATTAACTCAGATTTAAAGGACAATCTTAATTTTTGAGCCTCCTGTGGTTCTCTCTCTCTCCGGAGTGCAGTTGATTTGATCCTCTCTCTGTCAGATCAGTTTTCACTCACTGAGACTCAGTTTTAATTTTCAGTGTGAAATCTGTACAAAACAGTTTAGTTTGTTATTTCTTTATCTGCACATGAAGTAGTCCGTGTCCCACCTGGCTGCAGTCTCTTTCTACTCCAGCCCTGCAGCCACCGGCAGCTCACGTTGACCATCAAGTCACCGGAAGTGAGTCTCACCTGTGATGACGACGGTCTTCCCGGCCACCGCTGCGTTGCCTCTGCACTTGGATCTTTTGAAGAGCGTCTGTGTGAGGACGATGTATCCTCCCAGGAGAACCCCGGCCAGCACCAGCAGGTGAAACATGGTTCGTCACGTCTGTCTGATCCACCTGAGAATCACGGAGTGACGCAGGAGCTCGGGTCTGTCGCTTATGTATCCACCTGGAGGGACTCACCTGTCGGAGCGGTTCTTCCTGCCTGAGCGGGGCCGGTGCGTCACAGCTCGGTCCGGTCCGACCGGTTCACCTGACGCTCACCTGAAACTCTCTGCTGCTGTTTGACCTTTCACCCACTGACTCACCCCCCTGAACCCCAGAGAGACTAAACCTGAAACATAACTTCCTGCCAAAACCTTCAAATTAAAAGCCCAGGTTTTTTATATAAAGGAAATTTAAAAAAAAAACTAAAACTTTACTCCATAAACGCGGGGATTAAAAACACGTCAACATTTTAGATTCTTCTCTAAAAACCACAGTTTAGATCTTTATTTATAGCATGAACAAGTTTTATTTCACTAAACTGGAAAAAAAGATTACACCAAAGTTTATTCATTTAATAAACAGTGGAAATAATTGTGAAATTTGTAAACACTTTTACTCTGTTTCATATTCTATATTTTACTTTTGACTGCACTGCATTTATTTGACAAGATTAATTACAAGTTACTTTGAAGATTCATTTTATTAATGTGATAAATTATAACGTGATGATCAACAGGATGTGCTTACACATTAAAGCATCATTACACGTGTGAAAACAGACTGGGTCAAAATATTTACTCATTTGTGTAAATATAAACAGTCTGTTAAAATAACAATTATTATCAATGAGGCTAAATATTTGTCAAAATTGCGTTCAAGGACACTCAGACAAACTTTAATGAGTGGCTCAGGTATAAGAAAACATTCCACATGACATTCATCAGTGAGGAAAGTGGATCAGACCTGTTGTTGTAATCACGAGTCTGTAAGTGTCACATTCATGTGAAACTCTGGAATAAAAACGAAGCTCTCAGATTTCACGTCCTTCTTCAGGACAGGCCGCAGAAACTCTCGCTGAGCTCCCACAGCTTCTTGGCCGCGGCGTCGTCTCTCGCCTTCGACTCGATGTTGATCAGCGGGGAACACTGGGTGAAGAAGTGGCCGCTCAGGTGCTCGATGCCTGGCTCCAGGGCACAGTGGAGCGTGGTCTGAGCTCCGGACTCAGCGTCCACAAAGAAGAGGAAGATGATGGGACTTAAGAAGAGCCTCCACCAGAAGCCGGAATATCGGCCGATCTCTGTCTTAATGGCTCCTGGAGAGAGAAAAGAAAAGAACCAAAGACTTTAACTGACAATAGATTTAATTCACGTGGACTGGAAGAAGAAAGAGATGAAAAGTACTGAAAGACAAAAAGAAAAATACTCATCGAGAACAAACTGTGACTCACGAAATCAAATTCCAAGATACTGAAAATAATGACACGCAAAGACTAAATATTAGAGATAAAAAGTCGTGATTGTGTTTAATGTTAAGTTTCATACGGAGACATTAGGAACACCTGTACACCTGCTCACTGGTGCAAATATCCAACCAGCCAAACATGTGGCGGCAGCGCAGTGAATAAAGCTTCAGACAATGTTCAAACATCAGACTGATTGTTGGTGGTGTGAGTGTTTCTGAAGCTGCTGATTTCACAACCACTACAACTGCGCCTGGTGGCTGTGTGCCTCCACCAACCGGTGCAGCTGCAGTCCATTAGCGTGGGGATTCTTGAGTTATGGCCATAAGTGGGTTTTAAGAAAATAACTCTGTCTGTGCAGAGCGGTGTAAAAGAAAAAAGAAAAAGAAAAAGAGGACTTTTGTGTGGAGTTTTCTGCTAACAAGGCTTTCTAAGTGTCCGATGACAAGTATCAACGCTCGCCACGAGCCTTGTGACGCATAGACGCCGTCAGGGAAACAATAAGATGCTTCTCAGTAGTAAGCCTATGAAATGACTTCAATTAGAGATGCATACCATTTACAGATTCAGATTTAAAATTGATTTACAAAAACAGCATAAAATACTGTAAATAAACCATTTACAATTATTTCACAGGAAAAGTAATAAAGCATTTCCTTAATTTCATATTTTAATAGACATTAAAAATAGGAATTAATAAATGAACGATTAATCCATCAATAAATACTTCTGATTTAAAAGAAGCATGAACGCTCATTAAATAAAGCACTTATAAATACATTTATTAATTCATGAATAAATAATAGAATTTGAAAAACTATTTGAAAAGACATTTTAAAATTGGTTGGAGAGCTAACCAGTGGGTTTCACCAGCGCTGAAGACCCAGGGTCCCTGAGAATGACTAAGCTAATCGATTAGCTAATAGGAAAAGGAAAAACAGCTGGAAAAAGGAAATGGAAATAGAAAATTGATTCCGGAAATGTTTTCCCATTTTTTAAATGTCTTTTCAAATAGTTTTTATATAGATAATAGATTTTTATCATTTGTCTTTTATCATTTCTAACTCGTCTGTTTTCTTTTCTTGGCAGAATTGGGTTTCCATAACAAGGACTCAGAGTTACCTACGGTAAAAAGCTGCATGCAAACATTAACATTAGCAAAAATCAGATGTGTACTGACCTGGGTGGAGGCTGTAGCAGGTGACGTCGCTGCCCTGCAGTCTCTTGGCGAGCTCGTAGGTGAAGAGGATGTTGCACAGTTTGCTGTGGGAGTAGTTCAGGAAGAGCTGGAAGGTGTTGCTGCCCAAAACTAAATCTCTGTGAGTCGTCAGACAGTTGAAATCCACCTTCCCGAACGCGTAGGCTTTGGAGGCCACGGTCACCACACGGCTCGGCCCGCTTGCCTTCAGCCGGTCCAGGAGCAACGCCGTCAGCAGGAAGTGACCCAGGTGATTGACACCAAAGATCATCCCGAAACCATCCTCCGTCTTTCCACTGTTCATCAGACCTGAGGACAGAAACACCAGGAAGTGACAGAGTCCAAGTAAAAACTGTTATCTCTAAAGGATCTGAAGTTGGACGATTCGTCCAGTACAGATATTCAGGATATGTTTAGCCTAGCTTAGCATAAAGAATAAAGGATGTGGATATCAGGGCCTGTATTTATCAACCTGCTAACAGTGAAACATTAAAGTAAAAATCTTTCACTTAAATAAATAAATAAAAACTATCAAACGACTTTGTCTAAAGATTCTGTTAAATGTCTTAGAACTGAGCTGCCTCTGTTTTCTGTCTGATGATGATGATGATAATAATAATAATAATAATAATGATACTTAAGAAGAGACTAGTTTTAGACTGTTATTTATATTTTAACACTTGAGAGGATACTACAAGTCTTTTTTTATTTATCCAGGTTATAGTGACCAATATGGTTCACCTATTGTACATTTTAAGATTAGACTTATTCGATTTTGGTGGCTAAAGGTCAAAGGTCTAGGTCACCTCACAGAACACTTTTTAGCCATTATGTTAATATTTTATGTGATTCTGGATAAACAGGGACGTAACCTGGAACTAGTCTCAGTGTAGGAGGGATACGACCACGAGGAGGTGATTTTAGTCTGCTCTAATTTGACAGGCACAGTGAGAGAGAGAGAGAGACAAAAAAGTTGGGGAGAGAGAGAGAGGACGACATGCAGCAAAGGGCCACAGGTCGAACTCGAACATGTGGCTGCTGCTGCTTCTACTTTCAGTCCGAACAACACTAGAACTATAAATAACAACAAACTAACCTGCGTTGTTGATGAGGAGGTCCAGCCTGGACTCAGACCGGAGGAAGTTGTCGGCAAAGGACCGAACAGACTTCAGACTTGCCAGGTCGAGCTGCATGAAGATCACCTGGTTGTTCCCTGTCTCCTGATCACACAGCACAACATGATCAGTCAGGTCAGAGGACCTTTAGATCAATACATGGGTTTCCAGCTTTTATCATGTTCCATTATGAGCGTTGTGTTTCTCAGCTTTGTTGTTTTTTATACAACAAATATCCTTAAACTAACATTGATACAGAGAAAAGGGCAGATTCACTTTGAATGTATAACTGTGTATCATCAGCATGATGAAAACAAACGTTATTATCCCCAGGTGACAACATACTGTGTTATATGTATTTCTACAGAGGAGAAGAGGACCTAGAACGGAGCCTTGAGGTACACCAGATGTAACTGTGTCAGTCAAGTCAGTCATTTTATTAACCACACAATTCCTGGAGAGTGAAACAAGTGAACTACAATAAACCTGGGAACCTAAATATGCATGAATGGGGTGATAATCCTGGTGACCCGGTGTGGTGACCTCTACAGTCAGAAACTCTTTCTTTATCTTCACCTGGATAATTTCCTGAATGGCTGCCTCAGCTCGCCCTCTGTCCCGGCAGGCTAGGATCACTCTAGCCCCCCTCCTGGCCAGGTCCATGGCCGTGGTCTTGCCGATGCCAGTGTTTGCTCCTGGAGAACAGGAACACAATCATTTTTAGTAGTATTCCTTGAGACTTGCAATGAAACTAATCATTTGACTAGTTCCATTTTGCCATTTTGCTTTAGAGCTTTACTCTTATTCATTTGGGGATAAATTGGTCTGATTTTCTATTTCTAAATGGAATTAAAGAGTTTTCAATCGTCTTGAATTGGAGTTGATGAAAAAATATTTTTCAAATCCATTAGTAAACGGTTAAATGGATTTATGCATTAATATACTGCTTTTCTAGTCTTATTGACAACTGTGCTTTCCAGTTTGAGTCAAAACCAGCAACAACTCAAAACAGCATGGAAGAAGAAGAAAATGAAAATGGGGGGAGGGGGGATTAAAACAAATTCCTAAAAAAAAAAAGGGCCACATAATGTCCAAGATAGATTTCTCCTGACTGTCCACTGAGCACATCAGCGTTACTTCCTTCTTCTCCTGTACAGGCAGCTTTGTCTGTGGGCTGTGAACTCACCAGTGACGATGGCAGTTTTCCTGTGTAACTTGGCAGTAGATTTACATCTGGGCAGCTTGAGAACGGTCATGAGGAGAAGAAAATAAACTCCGACTGACAGAGCTCCAAACAGCAGCAGCTCCTGCATCATCCTGTCTGCAAATACACCAAACTACAGACAGGCAATGAACCAAACATGCACACACACAGTGAGGCAGTCGGTCAGCTGCTTCAGTGTGTGTGTGTGTGTGTGTGTGTGTGTGTGGACTGTTATGCAACAGTTTATCGGCTGTACCAGCAGCTCCACGCCCTTTTCCCTTCACAGCCAGTTTCATGTTTCCTTACAGTTCTTGCACCTAAACTCTGCTGCAGAGATCGGATCAATGACAGTTTACAGGCTGACGGTTCATTCTTAGGAACTCCAGTGAGGGGGAAAAGTAAGAGAAGAGTAAATATGCAGTTATTCAGTGTGACTGTTCTCAGCTGCTACATGTTGATATAATCAATAATGCTGTTCATATGAATCTTGAATTGCATCACACATTCACAGGGAAATCAGCTAAGCCACTGTGTCAAGGTTGAATGCTTGAAGCTGACTTATAGCTCCACCTTATGGAAGCCTATAGGGGACTATATTCAAATGATAATGTAATTCCACAAAAGCATTTTAATTTTCCATATATGTATGTGTTATTTGAGTACAAATGAAAATATAAATTTAATAAACCAATTTTCATTTTCACATACTTGTATGGGCATTCTAGGACCATATTGAAATGAAAAAGGAAAAGCTGTTTGACATTTCATTTTCAAAGTCATGCCCTGCTGCACAGTGGACACTATTCAAATGTTAATTTAAATTTGATAATTAAAATGCAACAAACAATTTAACCTAAGTTTAAAAATAGGCAAGCAATATTCAGGTCACAATGAAAATGATTTTTTTTTAACAATTTGAAAATGAAAACGAAAACAGCATTTGACATTTCATTTTTTCAAAGTCTTAACCTGCACTGTAAAAAAAAAGTCCTAATTTTACAGAAAATAACTGAAAATTTACAGTAATATTCAGTTTTTTTTTTAAATTGTGAACAAAAGTCTGTAAAATTACAGAAATGATCTGTGAATTAACAGCCAAACTTCTATTTTAAGCATTATGCCAATAATAATGAATTACATTTATTTCCCATTTTGGTAAAGAAAAATTACATACAAATCTGTGTAAAATGACAGTAATTATCTGTAATTAAAAATGTAGCTTGTTATTATAAAGGTTAATGTCCATACGAACAATTTAAAGATCTTCTCTATAATTTCAGGGTGAATCTTATTAGTTTTACATTTATGTGACTTCAACATTCAAACTTTGTAATTCTGGATGAAATGTAGCAAACTTTTTTTCATCACATCAAACATTCAAAATTCAAACAGAAAAGTTTGAAGTACTGGAATGTATCCCAGCATGCACTGGGAGGAAAGCAGGAAAATGGTTTATCTCTCTCACACACACACACACACACACACACACACACACACACACACCTATGGACAATTTAGAGTCCTCAGTGAATGAAATGTCATGTCTTTGTTCTAGTAATCAGAGTCCTGGAGGAAACACGAGGAGAACATGCAACACTGCAAGAAAGAACCAGGGTCGAAGCTGAACCCAGGAGCTTCTTGCTGTTGTCTTCCTGCCTGGACTTTACTAGTCTGTGTGTTTGTGCCAGAAGAAACCATATCTGGATGAGAGGGTGGAGCTGGGGAGGAGGGAGGGGTGGATCATACCTGTATCCTCGAGGACACCAAGTAAACCCTGCTAACATTAAACTGTAAAACCACAGTGTAAAATGTATTCCAACACTAAGACTGATGATGAATAATGGCTCCTGGACTTTTTGCACCTTCCCTCCATCACTTAGCTATGAAGTATTATTTTACATTTCTACTATAATTTATACTTGTTACTAAATAAGATTTATCCACCTCTTTATTATGCAAACTTGTCTTGTGACAGTGAAGTTCACCTGCAGCTTCATTCACAACATGCAGCATTGTGTGGCTATTTCTATGTTAGCTTTAATCAACAACATAAATACTAGAAATATTTAAATGTTGTCTGACAACACTGACAATGAAGGATCAAAAAACATGCTGATGTTAATCTGTAAATACTTTCACCTGTGGAGGTGGTGACAGTGCTAGAGATGATCCATCACTTAATCACAGTTTAATATTTATAAATTCTGATCTTAAAGTGTTGCTACCATCACCTGTCAACAGCAGCAGAAATGAAGTTGCAGGTAAGAAACTGAACCTGTGAATCCTGAAGACAGAGAATAATAAACTAACTCATCAGCAGTTAGTCTGTCATTTCATCAGAGGAAGATGAACTGGGAGAGGTTTTCTACCATCATCATCATCATCACAGCACATTAGAGAACTAAGGATGTCCATGCAGTCTCCCTTCTCCACAACCAGATGAATGGAAACAAATGGGCTGCTCTGTACATGAGGTCCTCCTTCTGTTGGCACAGATCACTCAGTTTTCACAGTGTGGAAACCTTTCAAATGACAATAAAACACAAACACTTGAGTTAAGATGCGGTGGATCACAGTTAATCACAAATATCGATCAGCTGTCAGGATAGGTGCATGAATGTCTGCTTCAGTTGAGGACTGGTTTGAGTATTAAATGAACAAACTTCTATATGACAAATATTTGTCTACACATTTTGTAAACGTCACGTTATCTTAACTTGAACTATCACGACATCTTGATGGACAATGTATTAACCAACATTAACGCTGCGCATTACACTAACGCAGATCACTTAAACTGGGTCACATGTGGAGAAACACAAACCAAACGTCGTTAGATTAACGTCGATTAAATTCACCTTTTTATTGGGCTTTGACTGAACACCTCCACGGGCTAACCCAGGTTGACACAGGTTATCAGCCCAGCGGGGCCAGGTACCGTTAGCATAGCAATCGCTAAATTATCAGCTAACGCTAGCACTAGCTGGCTAGCTTGGTTAGCAAGGTGCATCTTCACCTGAACTGTGATATTAACAGGGATGCTAATTTTGGCTAGCAAAGAAATAAGCTTGAAACAAAATGTACTTACCGGAAAAAAATGAACCGTCGACTCCTCTGAGTGTCTTTGAGAACAACTGAACACAGAACAAGACACTTTCAGGTAAACAACATGTTGGAGCTAACTTTGATGACCTGAATGAGTCACCTAAGAGAAGTTAAGTGAATTTATATCCTGCAAAAATACCAGGTAAGAAAACATTTACTCTATTGTTTTTATGACGTTATTTGTGTTCATGTCGTTTATTTCGGTTTAAAAATAGACGGATAAACCAATGTCATTAAGTATGTATGTTTATTCTGCGTCATTAACGTGTTAAAGCGAAAAGCTAACCGCGATTAGCGCGATAGCCATAACAGCATTTTTCTCAATGTAGAAGTGTATGTGTTGCTAGTATGTGTTAATGTTGTCAGCTGGTTTAAAGCTTAAACGAACTGATGAGAGGTGAATGAGTAAAGTGACTGAGGACACTGTCTTGTACACACTTATACACTTAGACAGAGAGGACCAGGAAACACATTGAGGAGCAGGAGTCTAAACTCTATCGATTACAGAAACTCCAGAGACGATGGAGATGAGACACTACAGTGACGTCAGCACGGTGTTTGGCTAACATACATTTGGGCTCCCATTCATCTTGGTCAACCGTTTCCCATGTTTTCCAGGACATGTGCTGGTTGAGTAGAGATTTTTTTTCCCCCTTGAATTGATCAAAAATCATCCCCATTTATAAAAGGGCTTATAACGCATAATTAATGGTTAGTAAATTATTTACTAATTCTTTACAGCTCAGTTGTAAGACAACAATAAAGTTTTGGGTTGCCAGGTTGTGGAAAATCCTCCTCCAGCTTGACACAAACTGTGTGTAATTTAATAAATGGTTCAATCATAACAAGTCTGCAGCTTTTAATTATCCGTTTACTAATAGAGTTTGGTCCAGATGTTCTACAGTTTGTTTTCCATATGATGAAACAACTGATAAATCAACATTGGTCTTATTGCTGCTTATAGTTGATCTGTAAAGGCATTAGTAAGTGATATTTACCATTAATTACAGACTCGTCGTAAATACAGCTTTCTCGGAGAGTGGTGGAAGGATTCTGGCCAGTCTGAGAACAGGTTACAGACTGGTTTCTGTGTCAGAGATGAAGGAGACCGGAGCTGGGTGAAAACTAGTACAGACTTTTATTAGAAGCTGTAGGCACTGTGGAAACTCCTCGGTAGGTTTTGTCTTTGGTCAGAGTCTCTGATGTCTCTGCTCTCATCAGTTTTTCCAGAAGTTCGGGTTCTGGGCCATCCTCCTCTGAAAGTTTTCATACCACTTGAGGACGCAGCTGGACGGGATGAAGGTCTCGTTGGGGTTCGGCGTCATCTGCGCCTGTGTCACGGCGAAGGAGGAGGCGAAGTTGTACAGACTGTCCAGCATCTTCTGGGTGAACTGCAGGAACGAGTCCACGGTGGACACAGCGGCGCTGGACACCGGCATCTGCTGGGCCAGCTGGTCCAGAGCCTCCACCGACACGCCGACCTGAGCCACAGAGGGGGACGAGGAGGAGGAGGCCATGGTGCCGAAGGGGTGCGCCCCGCCCTCCCCGGCCTTCAGCCCGGAGATCTTGAAGATGGCGCTGGGCTTCTCGTTGGTGATGAAGCCGAGCAGCTGCCACACCGAGCCGCCGCTCGCCGGGTCCGGGAAGGAAAAGTAAACGGCACCGCCCATGCCGGCAGGGAACGGCACGGTGCCCAGCATGAACACCACCACGTGTTTCACGTTCTCATAGTCCGGCAGGTTGAACACGAACTTGTCCGAAGCGACCTGCAACGCGTCAGTCTGCACCAACCTGCCGGCGACCAGACAACCGAACATCCCCAGTGACTGTCCGTTAGCCGTTAGCCGTTAGCCGCAGCCTAGCCTGCCAGTTGGTCTGACTCAGCAGCTCCGAACTGCTAACTGCAGGGTCTGTTGCTTATCCGGTAACAGACGGAGGAACGGATCCCACCGCCGCTGACACTGAACATACAGACAGCAGTTACGGGCCGGTGGAAAGTTCTAGCCCCGTCAGTCATGTCAGTACGGCCCACTGCGGCTGCTGCTCGGCTATCGACTTAGCTGACTATCTGGGAGATTATAGCCCCTCCATTGTGTTTGACAGGCAAATCTTTCTCTCACTTTCTCACTCTTCGCACTTTTTCGCTCTTTATCGACACATTTGTCAGAATCATCTCATCCAACTGTAACCTTCAACACGTTACTGGTTAAACGTGTGGTATGAGGAATCCTACCTTAAAGACTAAACTCGGGGTAACAGCGTTAATGCAGCGCTACGTTGTTGGCAGCGTAGACGATCGATGATTCGTTAATCGACTCACTGCCAACAGCCGAGCAGTTAAGTTAGCGGGAGATAGACCGGAAAAGAGACTTCTTTATTAACAAATTAAAACAAAAATGTCGCGTAAGAACGTAATAGATATTAAAAACAAAATAAATGAAGACATGGATAAGGCATTTTAAGTTTTATATTTCACGTAAAAAATTAAGATACTGTAATGAAATATAACACAATTATTTTTTTTGTAAAATTATAAAATTTTGAGATTTACATTAAAGCACAAAGGATTTTTGTTACATTCAAGATGTTGCAATGTCTTTACCTTCCATGTAGTGTCTGTGCCTTTATTATACATTACATTTAACAATATAATGACTTGTTTGAGGAGTCCTCAAAACCACTTATTTTTGTCTTTATTTCTACTTACTGCAGTTGGTAAATATTGTAACATCAGTGTTGAATATTGGTGTTATTAAAATTAAAAAGAAAAACCATAACGTTGAAGTTGTTGGTTAATAACTACAAAAAGGTGATATTTGATGTAATTGATTGAATGTAACATGGTGAGTGGTTGGTAGTAGAATCTTTCACTGCAGGAAAGCAATATTTTTCATCAACAGAAATTTTTATCTGCCACCCCAGCTTGTCTCCTCTCTCTATTTGAGAGATTCTCTCTTTTTATCACTTAGGTCTCTATTTTTCACAGTTGTACACACGTAGAGGATTAATAGTAAAATTAATTGAATGGCCTCACAGCAAGAAGGTTCCAGGTTCGAGTCCTGGCTCGGACGCGGGGATCTTTCTGTGTGGAGTTTGCATGTTCTCCCTGTGCCTATGTGGGTTCTCTCCAGGTACTCCGGCTTCCTCCCACAGTCCAAAGACATGCAAATGGGGACTAGGCTAATTGAATACTCTAAATTGACCATAGGTATGAATGTGAGAGTGAATGGTTGTTTGTCTCTGTGTGCCCGGCGATGGACTGGCGACCTGTCCAGGGTGTACCCCACCTCTCGCCCGAAAGGATGCTGGGATAGGCTCCAGCCCCCCCGCGGCCCTACTAGAGGATAAGCGGTAGACAATGAATGAATGAATGAATTGAATGTTGAATTGGCTAAAATGGAATGTACTTGAATTAACAAAAAAAAAAAGAAAGGAGGCGTTTTATTTTGAAAAACAGTGACCGGATGTACATTCAGACCGTTCCTGCTGACTTGACACTCGACTCGATTCAGCCGCGGGGAGCTCAGCTGTTTGTCCGGAGACATTTACAGCATCAAAATAAACTGAAATAAACTTTCTGCCGGTGACATCCTGGGCTGACACCTTCCCTGCGCGGATTAACGACTTTTAACGGGCTCTTAACAGGTAAATCGTTTCGTTTTATGTCCCGGTCTCTGTGTAAACTTTTGCCCGTTAGCTAACCGGGTTAGCCACCCCGATGCTAGCAGCGGAGTCAGTTATTCTGCAGTTTGTTTCTTAAACAGAAGACAAAAAGGTGTTTTGTAGTTTGTAGGTTTAGTGCAGTGACAGAGGCGTTTTTCAGGACACAGCAGCTGCTGTTAGCATAGTTTGCTACATGTTGTACTAACGAGTGATGCGTTTGCGGGTCTGTTTTGAGTATATGAACCTCACCACAAATGCCCCGAACTTTCCCCTCAGATAGATTCAGATATTGAAGTAATCTCATACGTTTGTTGTAACTGCCCCAGTTGTAGGAAATATTCTATTTCTTGGACATAATTTTCCCCAATTTTAACCTGACATATTTGGAAATCTTGGAGTTATACGTTACCTTCACTGACTAGGGATTAAATTCAGTTTGAACGATGAACCAACTGGTGCAAACGAGGTTAAAAAGCAAATGAACACACCCTGAAAATCTCACCTCCAGTGGTTTAATTTCTCACTTTGCTGCAGTGATGTGAAGTGTACTTTCAGTACGCTGTGACATCACTGGTGGGTGTGGCTACAGTTGTAACAAGGTGAAATGCACATACACATTGATCTCTGCTGAGATCATCCTGGTTGTTTTTATCTTTCGTTTTGTTCAGTTTCTATTTTCAGTGGATGAATTGACGCATGGACGAGTGTTTTTGTCCCTTCAGATCTGCTGGCAATCAGAGCCGGTAGTCACTGATCCAGCTGTTCCTATCCTGATGCTGATTCTGCTCCCTCAGCTGATACTAAGTCCCGAGCTCACTCATTCATGTTTACAGTAACATGAGGTCAGAGATGTCGTGGCGTCTGTGACCTGTTGTTTCTGCTCAGAGACACTGAGTCTTCTGCTGACGCTTGACTTTATGTAGAAGCTGTATTTCAGGTGGACGTGTCACATCACAAACCTGATCTTCTTCAGAGAAGCTCAGTATTGGTGCTGATACTGATCCAGATCAGTGCATCATTTTCCAAGCTATACTCTAACTCCAGCCTCCGGCCTGAACCACGTCACGCTGATCTGAATATGTTTTACTCTGTCGGTCGACTTCACCTTCAGCTCTGAAGCCGCGATGGTGATTTTTTTCTAACATTTCGGGGATCAAACGATTAAGCGATTAGTTGAAAAAAATCATTGGCATCGTAATCGATAAGGAAAATAATTATCATGCCTCGTTAATTTATTGATAATATGAATCATTTAAATTAGGGCTGAACAATTAACCAAAAATATAACTGAAGCCATAAGTGAAGCGTTGTGTTGCTGCAGAGACGCTCCGGCCTTTAAATCATGACCTCTAGATGTAAAGGATTGTGTTTGTTTGACACAAGCCTCAACAAAAATCAATCATCATTCTTATTATTTTTGCAGTGAAAATGAAATGACACAATCGCACTAATTCCAAAAAACGTTCCAAAAATAATTGCAATATGTTTTTTTTTTTGCGTATCGTATGACATATCAACCTTAATTTAAACCTTAATTTTTTTTTTTAAGTCAAAATGTCAAAAATTCAGTTTCCAGTTTTTCTAAATAAAACAAATGCTGATGTGACACTTTTATTATTTTCTGGCTTTTTGTAAAATAAACAAGAAAAATGTTCAGATTAGTTGATGATGGTAATTATATAATGATGCAGGAGGAAGCAGAGTGACGTCCTGTGATTAACAGTTTATTAAAAGCTCAAAGTGACATGTTTGTACTGAGGTATTCAGCTCTGCAGGAGAGAGTCTGCTTTAAGCTCTGTGTTATTTTCTCTCTGTGAACTGTGTGTGTGTGTGTGTGTGTGTGTGTGTGTGTGTGTGTGTGTGTGTGTGTGTTAATGGAGGAGACAAAGTTGTGCTCTTGAATAATGTATGAGCTGCTCTCTCAGATATTCTTCCAGCGTCTCCTCCTCCCCCTCCTGTTCCGGTCCGATCCGCTCTGGTAGCTTCTCAATGGGAAACAAAGACTGGACCGCTCGGCCCAAAAACACTGGACGTCTCTCAATAGATCTCTGAGCTCCTTCAGCAGCGGCCATAACAGGTTATATCTGATTTATAGCGGGTCACCAGTTTGTCTTCCAGGTCAGGTTTTTCCCACAAAACCACACGTGAACGCAGCGCTGTCACAGACGTCCGGTTTCCCTCATTGGCACCTGAATGCATCACAGTGTTTACGGCAGAGACGCTGAGAGCTAAACTAATTAACAACAGTCAGGTGAAGAAAACAGAGGCTCTGAGAGAGAGGCTCTGTGTTGTAGTTCTGAACCTGGGGAGGTTTGTGGGTTCATGTGTGAAACCCGGAGCCTGGACTCAGTGGTGTTTCAATGTTTTCAACTCCAGACTTTGTGGAGGATTCAGACACAGTCCGTGATCTTTGGGCGTCTGTTTCCTTCTTGTCCAGGTGAGGGTGGGAGTGTTGTCTCCTGTGGGGCTCTGGGTCCCCACCAGGGTTTGTCAGAAGACATGAAACACAGTGTGGAGCCTCAGGGAACACGGACAGAGGCAGAACTTCACACAGCAAAAGGCCGTCAGGGTCTGTCTGGTTCTGGTTCAACTCAACTCAACTGGTTCAGATCAGATTAACTGGTTCAGATCAGATTAACTGGTTCAGATCAGTTTAACTGGTTCAGATCAGATTAACTGGTTCAACTCAGTTTAACTGGTTCAGATCAGATTAACTGGTTCAGATCAGATTAACTGGTTCAGATCAGTTTAACTGGTTCAACTCAGTTTAACTGGTTCAACTCAACTCAACTGGTTCAGATCAGATTAACTGGTTCAGATCAGTTTAACTGGTTCAACTCAGTTTAACTGGTTCAACTCAACTCAACTGGTTCAGATCAGATTAACAGTTTCAGATCAGATTAACTGGTTCAGATCAGTTTAACTGGTTCAACTCAACTCAACTGGTTCAGATCAGATTAACTGGTTCAACTCAGTTTAACTGGTTCAACTCAGTTTAACTGGTTCAGATCAGATTAACTGGTTCAAATCAGATTAACTGGTTCAGATCAGTTTAACTGGTTCAACTCAGTTTAACTGGTTCAACTCAACTCAACTGGTTCAGATCAGATTAACAGTTTCAGATCAGATTAACTGGTTCAACTCAACTCAACTGGTTCAACTCAGTTTAACTGGTTCAGATCAGATTAACTGGTTCAGATCAGATTAACTGGTCACCTTGTGCGTTTGCGTTGCAGTAATTAAAGGAGTGGTTCGACTTCCTCTGTGCAGCTGCTTAGTTTATCTTATTTTAGCTTAGTTTATTTTAACATAAAGACAGAGCAGAAAGAGAAATTTCACCTACCAGCCTCCTGTAGCTCATGACTAACACTGTAAAGCAGAAGTAATCTGAGTTCATTCCTTCTTCCGTTGTTTTTAACAGGATTTAGAGGAATGGCAGAGCAGGAGAGAGGACTTCTCCCTCACTGAGAAGAAGAGGAGGAGGAGGAGGAGGAGGAGCTGCTGCAGTTTCAGGATGGAGCGAGCTCACAGCCTCCTGCTGAACGAGGAGGTGTGCAATCAGCTGGGTGAACATCAGAGGGCGGAGTTTATCTTCGAGTGGCTGAACCACCTGAAGAAACTCCTCCCATCCACAGACAGGGTGAGAGCTGCTGTCAGAGGTCAAGAATTGACCCTGACGGTCACTACGGAGGCCCGGAGAGGACATTTCTGTTTATCACCAGTCACCTCTACACTTTGTTTCTGACTGTTTAAAGTGTGTGATATTTGATCAGCTGGACTTTTCTCCACCTGTTCAGGTCGACATCAAACACAACCAGCGGCGCCTGGTCGACCAGCTGTCGACCGTTCTGATTGGCTCCCCCGGCCCTCCGACCCGCTGGCTGCTGGCCCACTGCTTGGCTCTGCTCTACCGCCTGGGAGACCCGGTACCTTCCAGTTTATTGGTGGAGAGGTGCAATGACATCATCCGCAGCAAAGACGACTCTCCGTCAGGCCTCCCCACCCGGCTGTAAGTCAGGCTGAGTTCATGTCCCATTGGAAAGATGGGAAAACAGAGCTTCCAAGTGAAAATACTTACTCAGATTGTGGGAGAAAGCTTCGTTTGAGTTCACAGCTACAGATCGATGAACAGACCCACGATGATGCGTTTGTGTGTTTCAGGGCAGCCGTCGCGTGTCTCGGCGCTCTGTACGAGCAGCTCGGCCGGATGCTCGGCGGCTCCTTCAGAGACACTCTGACCAACCTGCTGAAGGCCATGAAGAGCGCGGAGGTACGTCTTCCTCTGAACGTCACATCTCTGTGACACTGTCGCACAGAGAACAAGATGACTCACATCTGTGCAGCAAAGTTTAATAAAAAGTTAAAGGTTAAAAACTAAATGAGATTTTGAAATGACAACTTCATGTTGAAAAATCAAATTTAAATAACTGAATAAAATAAATGAATGGTTTGTTTTACAATGAATTTTTAAATAAATGAATGAACTTTATGTATTTCAAGCAAACAATGAAGTTCAAAGTGCTGAAGAAGAAACCACAGGTTTAAAACCTACTCGCACAAAAGGAAGGTTTGTGCTTGTGCTTAAAAAACAAATTACTATTTATAAAACAGCTTCTCGCTCAGGAGAGTAAAACATAAAAGAATTATTTAAATATAAACTCAAATTAATTTGGTATTTAAACATTTCCAACCCATGAAAAGCAGCGACCTGTCCTCGTCCATGTCAGCGATGAAGGTGATGAATATTTAAGTTTCCATGACAACGTGTGATTCACAGAAACAGCACCTCTTTGTAGTTATCTGAGGTTCAGACCCAGTTGACCAACTTCAGCAGTAGTACAAAGAAATTACGTAGCTACGTTTTTATAAACTGTAAATCACTCCCCCGCTCCCTCTCCCTCTCTCTCAGTCTCAGGGTCGCTATGAGATCATGTTGAGTGTGGAGAAGATCCTGCGAGGTTTAGGCGTCAGCGCTGTGCCGTGTCACCGTGACGTCTACAAGGCGGCGAGGACCTGTCTGACGGACCGATCCATGGCTGTGCGCTGCGCCGCCACTAAGGTACAGTCTGACCCTTAACCCTTATTTTTTATTTTATTATTTCTTTATTTATTATTCTATTTTTATTAATTTTATTTTCTATTTAAAAAAATACTATTGAATTTCTTATTTATGTAATAATTATTTTATTAATTATTTTATTAATTATTTTATTTTATTTTTTATTCAATTTTTTATTTTATTTTTATGTTTTCTTGTTGGTGCGTTCAAGGCCCCTCTGACTTAACAGTGATGACTCAGAGCGAGCAGCCTCTGTCTGACTGCGGGAGCGTCTCAGATCCCTTCACTACGACCTTGTTTCCTTCCCTTGCGTCTTCTGTGTGTCTGAGTGTTTGGATGTTTGACACGTTTATTACAAACCTGCTGATGCTCTGGGGTGTCCTCGCTCCTCACAGCAGGAATAAGAGGAAGTACCTGGTGTCACATGACCAGTGTGTGGAGAAGCTAACAGCTGCTGTGTCTCGCTCTGTCAGTGTTTGCTGGAGCTGCAGAGGGAGGCGGTGTTCCTGTGGACCAGCGAGCTGGAGAACGTGGCCACTCTGTGCTTCAGAGCCTTCGAAGGATCCAACTACAACGTCCGAGTGTCTGTGGCCAAACTGCTGGGAACTCTGCTGGCTGCTGCCGTGGAGCCCAGGCAGCCAACCGGTACGACCGGGGGGGGGGGGGGGGGGGGGGNGGGGGGGGGGGGGGGGGGGGGGCAGGAGCGTCAGAGCTACTGGGGGGGAAGAGGGAATCATACAGTTACTTCAACAGTTTCCTCTTGGCGCCTCCTGCATCATGGAGAGTCAGCAGAAACACCTTAAGTTCAGATTTTCCTTAAAGTCGGAGTTAATTTTCCTTAAAATAAAAACAGTTGCACTAAACACCCCAAGTCTACTCCTTAAGGTTTCCTTAAAATGTTCACTTAAGTGTTTAAGGTGTTCTCCTTATCGTAGTCTTATACTTAAGGAATCACCTGAACCTTAAAACCTGAAGGAGTTGTGTGCGACCGGCCCCAGATGTTTAAGATCACGTCTGGGTGTCCGGTGTCAGGGGAGGTTAGCCTAGCTTAGCGTAGCGCCTGGAGGCAGGGGGCGTCTTGATTATTGATCTGATCAGTCGGTTTAATCGAAGCAGATTCATGACTGATTTTCCTCGAGTTATTAAAGATGTCAAACAAAGAAAGTGTCAGATTTAAAGTTGTGTATGAACATGTAAGATTGTTTTTAAAGAATATGGCGGATGTAGATCGGGGGTGTCTCAAAGACTGACCCCGACTCCCTGCTGTTCAAGGACTCCAGTCTTACCCATCATGCTCGTGCACACAGGGAAGGTGGTCACATGTTTAAATGAAGACCTGAACCCTTTTTTTCCACAGCAGCGCCGAGGCAGGGAGGGCGGGGTCGAAGCTCTCTGGAGGAGGTGATGGATTTGTTGACGGCGGGGTTCCTGCGGGGCGGGGCGGGCTTCCTCCGAGCCAGCGGAGACATGTTGAAGGGGACGAGCTCCGTCAGCAAGGACATCCGCATCGGAGTCACACAGGTGGGTAATCACTCACTCACCTGAGGAGCAGATTACAATGAGTAGACTCAGATCTCACCTCCTCCTCCTCCTCCTCCTCCTCCTCCTCCTCAGGTCTTCGTGGTCTTCGTCTCCACCCTGGG